>NC_081156.1:18135429-18444660 GCF_012432095.1 Onychostoma macrolepis
TTCAGAAATCTACCTGAAATACAGTGCCCTCCAAAAGTATTGGAACAGTGAAGACAAAATTGTTCTGTTGGCTGTGGAGTCAAGACATTTGCAAATATGATGAAAAGATGAATATGAGACAAAACTACAGAATGTCACATTTTATTATTAGCTGTTTCAACACATATATGCTTTACCAAATAAAAAGAACAGCACTTTTAGAGTTCATCCCACTCATTGATGTGAGCATAAGTATTGGGACAGTTGAACATAAGGCAGATATAAAAGATTAAAAGCTATTATTTAGTTGAACATCCCTTACGCACAATCACAGCAGTGAGTCTGTGACCCATAGACATCACCAGACTCTTGGTCTCATCCTTTGAAATACTTTTCCCAGCCTTTAATGCAGCCAATTACAATTGTTGCTTGTTTTGGGGAGTTTCTGCCTTTACTCTCCTCTTCAGCTGGTGAAATTCATGTTCAATCAGATTTAAATCTGGAGATTAACTTGGGCAATCTAAGACTTTCCATTTCTTTGCCCTTATAAATTCCTTGACTGAACTGGCAGGGTGTTTTGGGTCATTGTCCTGATGCAATATGAAGCACTTCCCAATGAATCTGGTGGCATTTTCTTGAATATTGGTAGGCAAGATGGTTTTGTACCCTTCCAAATTCATTCTGCTACTGTCATCATACATTAAGTCATCAGTAAAGTTGAGAGGGCCTGTTCCAGAGGCAGCCATGCATGCCCATGCCATGACACCACCTCCACCATGCTTTACAGATGAGGCTGTATGCTTGGCATCATTGCAGTTCCCTTTTTTCTCCACATTTTTGCTTTCCCATCACTTCGATAAAGGTTCATCTTTGTCTCATCGGTCCATAAACACAGTTCCAAAACTCTTCTGGCTCACCTTTGTGCTTTTTTGCAAACTCTAATCTTGCCTTTCTATTTTTGGAGCTGGTCAGAGGTTTGTATCTTGCTGTGTAGCATCTGTAATTCTGTGTCAGAGTCTCCCGAGGACAGTAAATTGTCAGAGCATCACCCCAGCTTTCTGGAAGTTGTTGGTGATTTTACAGACACGTCTTTTAGGGTTCATTTTCACAGCTTTTATGATTTGTCTGTCATCAACTACTGTTGTTTTCTCAGCCGATCAGGTAGTTGTTGGTTGCTGGTGTCGCTGGTGGTTTCCAAACTCTTGATTTCTCTATGCCCTTTGTTTTTGCTATAGCTCTAATTGACTTCCTCTTTTCTTTTAGCATGCAAATTTCTTGCTTTTCTCTCAAAGTCAGCTCCCTCATCTTCTTCCTGGTTTGTGTGTGTCATCATCAAATGCAAGATTCAGAATGCAGAAGTAATGGATATAACTGATATGACACATTCCCTGCTTTTAATATCTGAAGAATTAATGCAACAGGACACAGCTGATCACTTAGAAAGACCTGTGAGGCAACTGTTCCAATACTTATGCTCACATCAGATAGGTGGATGAAACTCTAAAAGTGCTGAACTTCTTAGCTGGTAAAACATCTATGTTTTGAATCACCCAATAATAAAATGTGACATTCTGTAGTTTTGTCTCCTATTCATCTTTTAATCATATTTGTAAATGTCTTGACTCCACAGCCAACAGAGCAATTTTGACTTTACTCTTCCAACACTTTTGGAGGGCACTGTAGTTGACCATCTGGGGACTTTTGGGATGCAGTTTCAATATAGTATGATTTGGGACACACTAACTCTAATTTTGAATACTGTTTAGGACAGATAGTATGCAAATTGGGATGCAGTAGTACAGGGAAATTTCACCCAAAAATGAAAATTCTGTCGTCATTTACTCACCCTCATGTTGTTCAAAACCTGTATGAGTTTCTTTCTTCTGTTGAACACAAAAGAAGATATTTTGTTGACCAAACAATTAACTTGGTAGCCATAGTATATTTTTCTGTACTATGGAAAATCATGGCTACTGTCAACTGTTTGATTACCAACATTTAAAAAAAAAATCTTCTTTTGTGTTCAACAGAAGAAAGAAACCATACAGGTTTGGAACAACATGATGTTGAGTAAATTATTTTCTCACATTTGCCATTGTTCAGGAACTTTTTGTGGACAAAATCCAGTCATTTCAATAGGAGTTCATGCAATCTGGAACTTCATGTGAGGGGGGGAAAAACAACCAAAAGCAAGTTTCAGAATGGATTCAAGTTCAAGTTGGTCACACAGATCTACTGCACTTATCAACAGAAAGCGGCTTGATTTGAAAGTGACTTCATACATCACTACACTATTGAAGATAGAAAATTGACTTTTTTTGCACCTTCAGTCCATTTTTGTGACCACACCTTAAGTCCTTTAAATGAATGGTTCACCTATGAATGAAAATTCTGACATCATGTATTAACCTTTATGACGTTATTTCTTCTGCAGAACATAAAAGATGATATAGAAAAAAAAACATTTTTCCCCACACAATGAAAGTGAATGGGGTCCAACAAACATTATTTAGAATATCTTCTTTTTTGTTCTGCAGAAGAAACTGCCACAGGTTTGGAATTACATGAAGGATTTTCCATTTTTGCTGAACCATTCCTTTAAAAAAAGGACGTGACAAAACATCCGTCATGGACTGATGGACATCAAACGCTTGCTCACCTTTCTAGTCTGAGGTGTAAGCACAGGAGGACCGGCTGGAGGTTTGACAGTGGCAGGAAGCTGTCTGAGAGGGCTTTACCTCTAAAGCTATACACTTTGGAGGCGTGAACTTTCAGAGAGGAACATACTGGAGCTGCGGTGAAGAACTTGAAAGAATCCAGAGCTTGTAAGAGGTGAGAAGTTCAGACATGACTGATGATCTTCCTCTTCCAATTTCCAGTGTCTTTTATTTCCTATTGAATCCACACAACGTTCGCTTTTCAAAATGTACACTAATACGTCGATATTTACCACTTCAGAAATAAGTGTGGAACTACTTGAAATTCAAAACTGTCCTTGTGTTTTCTAGCCTCTTATCGCAGTGCATGTTAATCATCCTTCTGTTTTAGCATGTCGAAACAGCCCTCAGAACCTTCAGAGCTCTTAGGCCCTGAGCATTGTTCACAGTAAACGACATGAAATTCACTTCGCCTCTCCATCGTTTTGTTTCCCAGAAAAGTGAGCCTTTCTAAAGCCATTTGGAGAATGAAAGTGCCCATCTTCCTTTATGCATGGCGGTTTGGAGGTGGGCATAAAGTATGTTGGGGAAAAGCCAAAGTGACATGCTTATTCAAAAGGAGTACTTGAACATACTCCAAAAACAAAGAGCACCGTCACACGCCGCAGTCCCGTCCCTCTGATTTGAAGGCTGGCTGGTGTCATTGGCTGCAGCGTACATTTATAGTGCTCTTGTCTATTTGGCAACCGTTCTCTTCCTCCATCGTGACAGCTGGTTGTCATGGCACCTGTTGCGGTGCTTGGTGCCAAATTATTGTTGCCGTTGATTGGTGACATCACCGCTTTCATCTTCATCTCAGAAGTGAGGCTGAGCGGAGGAGCGAACGCTTTGAAATCAAAAGCTGGGGAGTCACTTCTGGAATCCAGCGCTATCAATCTGACCCCATTCTGAATTCAGGGCTCATCCTCTCTCATCATTATTAGTGACAGCACAGATCTGGAGCCCTATGTGTGTGTGTGTGCGCGTGCGTGCGCGTGTGAGTCACAACACTGCCAAGAAAGAGGTTGCTTTATTCCAGACTATTCCTCTATTGAGGGGCACGGAAATTATTATCCTCCATTCAAGACTTTTTTTGGGATGTTTTCCACTGTATGCCATTGCTCTTGGCCTCCGTGGTGTGTTGGACAACTTACATCATTGTCATACTTGACACATGATTCTTTTGTTTTTTTTTGAGTTGGGGAGTTCAGGGTAAGATGTGTCACCCCTCTTTTCTAGGAACTGTTTACAAAATAAAGCGGCAGCAGTGCTTTCAGTAAATGGGTGATTGTTATGGGGAAGTTGGCTAATTGGCATTTTATTGTGACTTTTTTTTTTTTCTCTCTCCCACTTCGCTTCCTGTCCGCTCTACACTGTCCTATCGTGTTTGAAAAAACAAAAAAACAAAACAAAACGCCCCCCAAAAAAGAATGCGGTTTTATGTAGTTTAACAGTTAATATTTGACCTTCAAGTCCATTGATTTAATTGATACTATCTACATAAATTCAAAACATAATGAAAACAACTGTAAGAATTGAAACTAAATAGTGTCGCAATGCAGGATAGAAAAAATGCACACAGTAGGTGTGTAAAAATCAGACTTTGTGTCCGAAAGACGGAAAAATGCTGCCTCCACAGGCAGCATACAGAGGTAAGAAGGCAACGAGGCACGTCTGATCTGAGATACCTTCAACTGATTGATTTTTGAAAGCAGCATAGATGTATTTTTCACTGCCCGTGATGTCCCACTATCCTGTGTTCGAATTCCATGACAGTTTAGCTAAAAAATAAAATGGTATCTGAAAGATTTGGTTCATGGGCAGTTTGTCTGTAATATGTTTTTAAATGACTTTTTCGACTTCTGATATCATTTCTTGCAAGAAAGCAGTATTGCAGTAATTAATTAGAAATAATTTGTTAACGCTGCCTCAGAAGCCTGTCCAAAATCAGTTTCAGGAGGGACATTGATGCACAATTGCTTCCTAAGCTTTCATGACTTAGCCATTCTTTAAGGATTTTTTTATTTTTTTGGATGAAATAAACAGCCATATTTTTCTAGTGTCAACTTGTAGACTCTTTTTTTTTTCATTTGATTTGATTCTTTAATTTGTTTATCACTGGGCGCATATTTATCTTCTATATTTCTCAAAATTGTAAGATGAAATTCAGACATATTGAGAAAGTTGATAATTGAAGTAAAAGTAAACATTATTTCCTATGATTTCCCATTCCAACATTAGTTTTTCAGACACCATATCTGTTAAAATACTATTATTTAAAAGGTTTTGATAGCCAAATAGACACTGCAAATAAACACCTGTGTGACTCATCAAAACAGTAAAGAGGTAAGAAGTGTTTCAATTGGCAAGTGTGTGTGCACAGTAGATGTGTGTGTGTCACACACTTTGGACAGCTCTCTCTAAACTCAGTGTCTGAGCTGCTCCAGTTAGCTAATGGTCCCTGCAATGTGTTCCCTCAGTGGTGCCATTACTCTGCATTCCACATGGCTGGCGCACTAATAAACAAACTGTGAAATGCATTAAATTCCGCAGAGAAATTTGCAGGGACAAAACGTACCCTCTTTTCAGAGGTATTTAGATTTCTTTTATTGTGACTTTCTAACCGAGAGCTTTTTTAATTGTCCATGATTGGAAACGCAGTGAGCCCAATCATTTCTCCTCTGCTTTGTAAACAGATCTGTTAAAATCTCTTGAAAAGCGTGAAATGACTACACCGCCGGTAACCTCCTCTAAATGCGCCTGTGCTCTCTATCTTCTGGTCGGAGGCTTGGCTCCTCTGTCTACACATCCCTCTGTTTATTGTTAGAGGAGATCTCCATTTGTCAGTCTGGCACTTGGTTTACCCTTACACTAGAAGAGGCCTGGGGGTGGGGTGGGGTGGGGGAGGCGAGGCAGAGAACAGGTCATGAACAGTGTGTGATAAAACAGCTGTGCCTCGCCAGTGCTAGTATACTAATCAGTCTCAAGGCTGCCTATGCCTTGATCATATAAAGAGAGACACTGACAATGCATCTCTCATGAACAATGTACTCATGGAAAACTTTGGATGTTTTAGCAGAGTTATCCTAGTAAAGGTAGCAGGCTGCATATAATGTTCTCAAACAATGAAACTATATATAATATAATATAATACACACACACACACACTACCTTTCAAAGATTTGAGGTTAGTAATATTTTTTTGAAGTCTCTTATGCTCACCAAGGCTATATTTATTTGATAAAATACAGTTAAAACGGAAATAGTGTGAAATATTAATACTATTTAAACATTTTTAAATTGTATTTATTCCTGTGATGCTGAATTTTCAGCAGCCAATACTGGAGTCTTCATTGTCACATGATCCTTCAAAAATCATTAAAATATGCTGATTTTGTGCTTAAGAAACATTTATTATTTTCACTGTTGAAAAGTTTATTCATTCATTCATTCGTTTTTTTTTTCAGGATTCTTTGATGAATAGAAGTTCAAAAAACAGCATTTATTTGGCAACCGTAAAAAAAAAAAAATCTTGTCTGTACTGTCACTTACTATAATCTTAACAATTTTATTAAGACATTTATTTACAAATATATTGTGTAAATAAGTAACATTTTGTCATAAACAAATTCAGGACATTGTTCATCGTTTTCCTCACTGATATAGGAAAAAAGTTACGCACCATCTATGATTATAATTTTATATCAGACAAGTGAAAACTACCTGAATTAATTGGATCGATTCAATCATATCTGTCCTTTTTTGCATGCTCTCTCAGCAGCGATTAAGATCTTGTACCACACTTTACACCTCCCCTGTTGCATCCATTGGGGAGTGGCTTTATGAAGAGAATTACATAGCATAAATAATTACCTTTTTTTTTTTCTCTCTCTTTCCTTTCTCAATTAAGGAGATGAGCCACATTCCACCCTGCAGCCCTCCACCATAAGAGTGTGTATCTGAGTGGTCTTGGCAGGATGCTGAGATAGATGGACATCAGTAATTCTGGAAACCCATCTAGCAAGAAGTCTACATTGAAGAAAAGAGATGATGATGAATGGACCAGTTACACCAAGTCAAGGCATTTCCTTTTGGGTCGTTCACAACAGCAGGACTGAAGTGCATGTAAGTGTATATGTGTGCGCATGTTTAATGGCGTTCAGAAGGGAGGGCTTATGAAAGATGTGTGCTCACATCTCTAATTAGAAAGACTGATGAGGGCTGACACACCTTGCCTGCCTCATGTTATCAGTCATTAGTGAGAGTGCACCAGATTATGTGGGCCATGACCTATGTAATGGTGAATTACCTTTCCACCATTCTCGCTGCTTCTCTCTCCACTCTCCCTCCAAATATCTGAAGCCCGATATAGCTTGAACCGAGTAAGCTCACACGTCAGACCCAGACAGAACAAGAAAACCACACCGCTATATAATGTATCTCTCAATTATTCTCCAATGATAATTGCTTTGGAGCATATCCCTGGTGCTTCCCCTGGTGTAAAACTGATACCTAGGCCGATATGGTGCAGACCATCTGGTGGTTCCTCTAGCAGACAATGGTCTCGTGAGATGGGGGTTGATGGAGAGCATTTGGCTTTGCTCAGGGTATCAGCTTTTAATGCAGTGGTCCAGAACACTATGCTCAGTGAAAAGGACAGGATGGGACGGAGCGCTTCGGAGGCCTGCGAACGCTCAATGCCATTAGAGGGGGAGAAGGGTTGCAGGCAGTGAAAGGGCCGGATGAAGACTCTTATGAATAGTGCATGATTTATGATCTTTAATTTACTGCGCTTTCAGAGTGCATGATGTTAAGTGGAGCGGTGCTATTGCAGGTATGGTGAGATCCGGAGACCAGACCGCGACCCTGAATGCTGGGTGGAGCTGCTTTTATGTTGACATTTCTGCAGGACCAGGTGTGGGAAAATGAGCAGCCCGGCAGGTGCCTGTATTCAAAACTGTTGTTTGAGAGGGAATCCTTAAAGAACTGGAGACAGCAGGAAAGTAATTAAACATGATTTCACAGCTTAATTTTGTTTACAAAGAACTCTTTTAGCTCGTCATGCTGTTGGAGAGAATGAAAGGCTAGTTGTGTTGCCTACTGGCTCTTTAGTCACAATGAGCAGGCAGTGATGAGGGGATTTTTTTTTTTTAAATTAGTTTTCTAATTTTGACACTAAATGATTGCAAATGGTGGACTTGAAAACAGAAGGAGCGTGATCACACTTACCAGCAATCATGAGTTCAAAAGCAACCAAACTCTTTGGTGTTTGAAAAATGGACCTTTTCTCAGATGTTGTGAAATCCCCATGATTGGAAAACCATGTTAAAAAATACACTGACCAGGTTTGTGTGGCATTCAGAATTGAATTCCTAAATTTGAAATGAATTTGAACTACAGGATTAGTTCACTCGGGATTTAAAATTTCTTGATAATTTACTCATCCTCATGTCATTCAAGATGTTAATGTCTTTCTTTCTTCAGTTGAAATTAAGGTTTTTGAGGAAAACATTATAGGGATTTCTCTCCATATAGTAGACTTCGATGGAAATCAATGGGTTGAAGGTCCAAATTACAGTTTCAATGCAGCTTCAAAGGGCTCTAAACGATCCCTGCCAAGGAATAAGTGTCTTATCTAGTGAAACAATAATTTTCAAACATTTTCTAAAAGAAAAAATAAATAAATAATATACTTTTTAACCACAAATGGTCATCTTGCACTAGCTCTGCGATGTGCGTCCACAACTTCACACATTACGTATTCACATTGGAAAGGTCATGCGAGATGAAGGCGGAAGTACCGCAGTGTTTAAAATTAAAGTTTAAAAGGAGGCCCATTCAAAAGTTGTTGTATGTTGAATGACACATTTATGTCTTTTGTATCAGTTTATTGTTTAAAATGGTCTGTTCGTGTGCATATCCTGGATGATTAAATCTTTTGAAACCTAGAAGATTTCTTCCACTAGGACAAAACGTGACCTTTCCAACGTTTCAATGAATGAATGAATGAATGAATGAAGCATTTATATAGCGCTTTTATTGTGTATTGCTATACACCCAAAGCGCTTTACAATCATGTGGGGGGTCTCTCCTCAACCACCACCAGGAAAACATAATATAATGTGTGATGTCATGGACACGCATGGCAGAGCTAGTGAAAAATGAGCACTTGTGGTTAAAAAGTATATACATTTTTATATTTTTTTTAGAAAATCCAAACCTTTTGCTAGATAAAACCATTATTTCTCAGCTGGGATCGTGTAGAGCCCTTTGAAGCTGCATTGGAACTGCAATTTGGACCTTCAACCCATTGGTCCCTGTTGAAGTCCACTATATGGAGAAAAATCCTAGAATGTTTTCCTAGAAAACCTTAATTTCATTTCGACTGAAGAAAGAAAGACATGAACATCTTGGGATGACATGGAGGTGAGTAAATTATCAGGAAATTTTAATTCTGGAGTGAACTAATCCTTTAAGTAGCAAACAGGAGGCAGAATTGCAATTAAAATTTGAATGCAACAAAGTCGAATTTAAGAAAATTTAAAGGAAGTCATTAAATTCTGATTTTTTATTTTTATTTTTTTAATGCAAAAGCAAAGATTGATAAACATTTTTGGCCTCATAAAACCACCCTTTGAAAATTTTGAAAATGCATTTTGGACCAGAGTAAGAACAACGAATGCATTAACTGGCTTGAATTTCTTTAAATTACAATCCAGTAAATTCCTCTTCCAGTCATTCTAATTCAAAATTCCAGTTTAACGGCCTGTCGGTGTGGCCAGTTTGACTGCAATTCACACTCTTGAATCGAAAGAGAACCAATTCTTCAGTTCTGCAACACATCAAACAGAATCCTAAAACTATTTGTGGTGTAAATTCAATAAAAATGTTTACTTTCCAAAAATAGAGTTGCTTAAAATGTTGCATGATGTACTGTAGGAGGAGCAGAATGTGTCTCTGTATCCATCGCACTAGTCTGTCTACACCCAGATTCAGTGCTTCCACAGCAACAGCTCTCTCTCCTGTCAAACTGTTTCAGTCATGCAGTAGTGAAGAGCAGCCTCTCTGCAGGGTGAGACCTGACTGAAAAGACAGCAGAGAGTTGGAGGTATCAACTCAGAAAGGTTCAACAATGGCTGCCACAGAAGTTCAGAGATTGTGCATAGCTTATCAGACAAACCAAAAATGAAGCACTTTAAATTAATTTAAATGGATACAGAAAAGTAATAAACACATAGTTTGGATCATAGCACAGCTGTGGATATATAAATTAATCTATCATTTGTTCATTGTTTTTCAATAAAACCAAAAAAAAAAATTTACTTTTTTTTTTTTATATTGAAAAATGAATGAACAAATGATTCACAGATTTAAATTGATTAAAAAATACAATAAGCATATTATAATAAAGGCACGGCATTATAATATGACTTATTATAATATTATAATGAAATTTGAATAAATTACAACATTAAGATTAAGAACGTGTGTGTGTATGTGTGTGTGTGTGTGGCCAACAATAGATTGTATGGGTCAAAATGATATATTTTTATTTTATGCCAAAAATCATTAGGATATTAAGTAAAGATCATGTTCCATGAAGATATTTTGTACATTTTCTACGGTTAATATATCAAAACTTAATTTTTGATTAGTAATATGCATTGCTAAGGACTTCATTTAGACAAATTTAAAGGCGATTTTCTCAATATTTGTTTTTTTTTTCACCCTCATATTCCAGATTTTCAAATAGTTGTATCTCGGCCAAATATCGTCCTATAGCAAACCATACATCAATGGAAAGTTTATTTATTGAGTTTTCAGATGATGTATAAATATCAATTTAAAAAAAATTACCATTATGACTGGTTTCGTTGTCCAGGGTCACATATAATACGTACATATTCCAAAACTGTTTAAAATACTAAAAATAATAATATTGATTAAATGTTATTAAAGCGCATTATTTTATATTTACCTTTAGCTACCCTGCCATGTGCAAATGGCCCCAGAAACAATGTCTAGATGAAACATTCATTCATCCATAAATCCATTTTCCAAATCGCTTGTCCTGTGTAGAGATGCTGAGAGGACCCAACTAAGAATACAGACAGGAACAAGAAACCTGTGTTGTGAGCAGAAGAATGAATTTAGGCAGACAAATCAAAAGAACAAAGACAATGGCAATATCCGGCATATATGTCACAGTTGTTTTAAGTTCACTTTCATGGTTCCATATCTGCATTGTATCTAGACGACTGGTATCCATAGAGACAAGCTTCACGGATCAGGGTGACATTCCAAAGTAATATCTAATCTTCAGCAACCTGATCTCATTGTCATTCATCTAAAGCTTTGCCCTTTTGGTGGTATTTATTCTATTGTGGATTTTGACTTATTTGAACATGCAAATGAGGTATAATGTAGACCTGGGGCATCTGCTGTGCTCAAATACACACATCACGGTTATCGGGATGAGCACCCACCTCCCTGTAGCCTATCGCGCTAGTCACATAAGCCTCTTGGACTGCATGGAGGCGAGCGAGGCCTAGAGGCCTGCTGTGCGTAAAATCACCCCCTAACACCATTAGAAACATCCGAGCAATCACACTAGTGCTTTCTGTCCATGCTGTTTTGAAGCCATTCAGACTATTTGGTGGAGAGGCTCATTTAGGAGCCTGGCCATTTCCATTGACTGTTTCCTGTCTCAAAGAAGCTTGATTACTAGAGAGGGAAACAGACTGTACAATTCACATGAATGTGATTGTTGTAGGAAAACATGATTTAGGACAACTGATTAAAGAGAAAATGGAAATATATTGGCACCATTTGAGCTCATTTCCATAAGTAGTTAGTGAACACTGGGGTTAGGAGTTTATAAGAGAAAATGTACTTAAGTATGAGTGTACAGTGTCAACCCTAGTACAAAGGTAATATATTTAAAATGCATTTATTTCATACTAGGGTCAATATCACCATAGAGTGCCTTTCAACCCCAAAAATTTTGGTTTTAATTTCCCACTCGCTTTGTCATATCATAAATAGTAGACACTATAGAAACATATTAGCTGAGCTCCCACACATTTTTTTTAGATAATTATGGGCCATTATTCGAAGCATAAACCATAAGATATGTCCACCCTGTCATGGACATATATATTACTGTTAAATACGTTTTCATTGCAAAATTAAGATGCAAATGATATTTTCTGAAATGTATGATGTCCCTTTCCTAAACAGGGTTATTTGGTTGCTTTCAAATTATAAATCCATAAAAGATTTTATGTAAGCCATGTGTTTTTAAAAAAACTCATACAATTCACACATGTATTTTTTCTTATTTGGAGAAAACTGTGATATTTGGATGCTGTTTTTTGTTTGCATGTTATTGCCCCTACACCTACCTATTGAACACACTGGATTATATAGATACAATTGAATTATTATTTAAAATATTATTGTAAAATATCAAGATGACAGGGTGGACCAGCACATGACGGGGTGGACACATAATGCAGAACACACAAATCATGACAAAATACGAAAATGAAGCATTTATTCAACTTCTAAAAAAATATAATAATAATAATAAATAATAATGTCATGCGTCTGTCCACTCTATCGAGTCTAAATGGTCGACAGGTTGGACATTTTTGAACAACGACAGGGTGGACATTTTGAGCTTCAAATAGCATATTAGCTTACAGTTGTGACTAGCTAAATATTTAGTCTGGTTGTTGAAGAGAATTTTACAGTGGCCGAGAGAGCTCAACGCGCTGCAACTTCAGAAAACACATGCAAATAGAAAAAGCACCAGCACATCAAGAAAACATCTTCAGTTTGACAGCAGGTGGTGCAAATGCTCACAACACAACCAAATAAAGAATTTTATTTGCAGCGCGTTTCTTTGTTTGGTTGTGTTGTGAGAATTTGCAGCGCGCTTGTTGTCAAATTGATGAAGTTGTTTTCTTAATTTGCTGGCGTTTTTTTCTATTTGCGGTGCGTTTCTTTATTTGGTTGTGTTGTGAGCATTTGCAGCGCGCATATTGTCAAATTGATGAAGTTGTTTTCTTAATTTGCAGGTGTTTTTTCTATTTGCAGCGCGTTGAGCTCTCTCGGCCACCGTAGAATTTGGTATATTTAAACTTACATATTTTGAAAATACTGTATTTGAATCACTTCTGGCATATTTTATGCCAACAGGGTGGACATGTTAAGCTTGGGAAAAGCACACAGTAAAAACCTGTTAAATGGTTAACGGTAAGTTCCTGTAAAATTTACAGGGAAAAACCATAAACTGACATTCCCAGAATTCCCTGCATTGCATTTCAAATTTTGTTTGGATTGGATGTTTTTTCATTGAAATAACTATGTTTCTTAGTTTTTTTCTTATCAGTTATGTTTATTAGGGTTGTATGTTACATCTAATGTTGTTAAATTAATGTTTATTGCATATTTCAATTTAATTATATTATTATAATATTATTTAAAATCTGCTTGTGATGGGCTTTGGTTCATCATGTGACTTTCTCATCACCACCTGCATTTGGTGGTTATCAGTGTATTCCAAAGGTACAAAACAGATTTCAGTACTTTAATAGGTTGTAATATTAACATTATATCAGTTAATGAAATTACAGTATTTAACTGTAAATTTAAGTTAAAGCCGTAAAACCTAAAATGCTGTTACCATATTTTTTACGGTAGAATTCCGGCAACCACAGCTGCCGTTTTTTTTACAGTAAATTTGTACGGAAATTTGTTTTTTACAGTGCAAGTAAGCAAACGAAGCATACGAAGAAAATTTGTCAATTGAAAAGTCACCAAATTACTCACCTCAGCCGTTGAAATTCCCGCCACTGAAGAGAGAACAAAAATCTGTTGTCCTGATGTCACTAAAGGGCATGGCCTTTTCTTAAAAGGGCATATTTCCCAACACGACAGGGTGGACAACCATTCAAGGGACATGGACAAACTCTTCTTTTTTTATTAAATAAAAATATAGTTTTTATTACCAAATGACCAATACACTCAAATTGAGTTTAACAAAATATTAATAGAGAACAAAATTTGGGACAAATGGGACAAAGCAAAATAACACGCATCCTCTTACACAAAACTAAAAAAAAATCTAGAAAATGTATCTAAACAGCCTAGTAATGCTTTTGTCATGAATATAAAAACTTAGCCTAATATAACACACCCTTTCATAGTCATTTTCATGTTAAGTTATCATGGCAAATTAGTTATTTATGTACAGCTAGGACACCAAAAGGCACCCTACAGTGATACTGACCCACTAAGTATTAGTGGTATTAGAGTATTAAAATATCGACTCGCATATCACTCAAGACTTATTGATGTAAAAATTGTAATTAAACTTTATTTGGAGTACTACTTGTGCACAATGCACATTTCTTAATATTAAGCCTAAATGTGTTTTAATGTCACTGTTGATGAGGATTGTATGATCTTTGAATAATATCAGTATTATATATATATCTAGTGTACCCGAAGTATACTTGCAATAGTTCCACTTTAGCACAATCAAATATACTTCAGCACTACTTTTGCACTAAAGTGCATTAAGCAAAAAATTAGTTGTTCCAATTTAGCAGTTCCAATTTCCAATTGTTTACAGTTGCAAGGTATGTTTATAAAGCACATAAATATGTAAATATAGTTGTAGCATACATTAACTACATTTTAGTATGTTTATTTTTCACTAGGGATTATTTTACTCAATGAAAATAACTGAGATTAAAACGAGTTTACTTTTAATGTGATTATTTCAGTGAGAATAAAAAAACAAATGTCCATATGTCCAAATGTGCAGTTTATGCTGTCACTGTAGTCATAAGGGTTATTTATTGAAAAAAACACTACACAAATAAATGCCAATGTTACTAAAAATGATTCTCTTTAAAATATTTAAAATATAATATTAAATATAATACTTTTAATATATTTATAAAATAAAATGTTTTAAATATTTAATAATTCTAATTTTGCAAAAATATGAAGTCTTTATAATATTATGCTTAATTTTTTTCAGAGTAATTTTTTTTAAATGTGTGTCTATGCATTAAAATATATACAGTATCTGTCTTGATGTTTCAGGAAGGAGTCCCTTGCAAGGCAATCATCAAATTTGGTGCAAATAATAAAAACCCCTGCTCTAGGATTTACTAGGTGTTAAATTATTAAATGTTTAATTTAATATTTGTTTGAATATTGCTATTTGCATTTTGCATGTATGACTTTTCAACAATGGTTTCAAAAAATATAATTGAATTGCTTTGTGTAAAAGGACTCAAGACATTTTTAAGAATACATGATAAATAGTTTTTTGGGGGGGTTTTTTGTGAGCCAATTAAAAAACATTGAAATTGATTTCAAATAAAAATTGTTAGTACAGTAAAACAAATTATATATACACAGTTTGGGGTCAGTAAGATTCTTACACTTGCCAACACTGCAGAAACATACAGTAAAAACATAGTTATATTGTGAAATATTTTTACAAATTAAAATAACTGGTTTCTATTTTGATATATTTTAAAATATAATTTATTCCTGTGATGGCAAAGCTGAATTTTCAGCAACCATTACTCCAGTGTCACACGATCCTTCAGGAATCATTCAAATATGTTGAAACATTTCTTGTTATTATCAGTGTTAGAACAAGTTGTGCTGATTAATATTTTTGTGGAAATTGTGATGCATTTTGTTCCAAGATTCTTGTTTTCTAAGAAACCTGATTGACAATTATTTCAACAGCCCTTGGGTAAAGTCCAAATTCCCCCAATCTAGACATTAAAAAAAATGTCAAAATTAAGTTTTTCCTTAAAACAAGCGAAATAATCTCCCAATGGGGTAAGCAAAATAATCTTATTTCAAACCGAAAACAAGATTATTTTGACCTTTGACAAAATATTTTGAAAAATTATTTGATTTAAGAATTATTAGATATTTGGACTGGAAACAAGACAAAAAAATTTAAGAAGCATTTTTAGCAGTGTGTAACACTTTCTCCCTATAAAGCACCTCGACTTGCCATTGTGTGTGAAATATGTTTGTGTGTTGCGGGGGGGAGGGGGGTGGGTTAGTTTGGTTTGTCACCTTTTTCACCCCTGACGAGTTTGCACCCCTGAATACTTGAGTAACTGTACTTTGTTAGTATACTCAAGTGCTTTACACACCCCTGTCTGGAGGATTCCTGTGGACAGGTGAAAGGGGGCGACACAAAGGCCTTCATCCGTGCTTTTTCCTGCAGCTGCATGCTCAGCACAGCCCCAAAGGACATATCAGTGCTTCCACAGTAAACACTCCTTCTATTTGTCCTGGGCCCTCTCATGAGATCAGCTCCATCCTGCACCCTTAAATAGCTTTAGACCAAAACAAAGAGTAAGGGCTGGGGGAGGAAGAAGGTGAATGAGGGAAAGAGAGAGAGAGATGGTTCAGCACAGAGGAGGAAAGAGGGTGAGGATGTGTGAAGAGGGGCTAAGAGCTTCTGTCACTTCTGGTGTGAACACCGAAGAAGCAGCCAGCGACGGGGGGTTGAGTGGATGAGGATGGACCCGGTCATAAATTTAGCTCCTGTGAGGCCGAGTGAGGGAATACACAGACAAAGAGGCATAAAGGAGGTGATGTTGGCACACTTGTGGGAGGAAGCCGGCATGCTCAAGTAATAACAGTTAGGCCGGGCCCAATACACAAACACCTAATTGACACCAATGTCTCAATCATCACACTGTCAGCACAACAAATGCTCAGTCTGACCTGACCCTGACAGGCATCTTATCAGCCCAATCAAACAGACCAAATGAGACTGAAAACCTCTCACCACAGGCAACAAAGAGGCTGGCCTTTATACGTTTTGCATGCCAAACTACATGCTGTCTTCTCTATTGTGTGGGGAGAAGGCTTTGTGAAGAGATCAGCATGCCTTCAAGACATTAGCTGAGCCACACTCTGTGAGACAAAAGGCTTAGGTAATTCTCTTTCTTTCTCACATGGGTGACTTGGGCTCTCCTCTCTTGCTAAAGTCTGACTCCATTTAATGAATGCTGCAAAGAGCGATGACAAGAAGGGCCTGGGGGAGGGGGCCACCACACCACTGCGAAGATAAAAATCAGGCCCTACAGGTGGAGCTGGGTTCTCTATCAACACCGCCATTGTTCTCCTCTCCAACCGCCGCACGGCAAAGAGCCATAACCTGCCCCGATCTTGCTGACATCATCGCATACGAAGAGGGGAAGGCAGTCAAAACCTTCCGATACACACATACGCTCTTGCTTGTTTGGTTTGGTTATGCTGAAAATGACTGTCATAATGCAGTCTCAACCATTAACCCTAGAGGCTTCTGCACATTCTTAGACACTGTGTCAGGTTGAGCAACACCCCGCTTGAGTTTGCCAAGTCCAAACAGAGCCTAGAAGAAGAAGAAGCAGTGTGAAGTGAACGGAAAGGTGCATTGTAAAAATATTCAATACAAATATGGCAGTTGTGGTTGCCAGAAATTCACTTTAGAAGATAAGGTGACAATATTTCTGGGGTTACAGGATAACATATTGGTGCCTGTGTATTTTGACAACTGTGTATTTCATCAAATGATATATTAATATACCACACCATACCATAACATGCCATATCTACTTGAACTACCCACATTTGCTTTTTACCTTAAAATGTACTCATAACCACCATAATAATACAGGTGGTACAAAAAATTTAAAAATAAATAAATAAATAAAAATCATGATTAATAAGAGTTCGTCGTAAGTAGCCTGTCCATAAAACATGACCAGTACTCTATATGCAGTACACACTAAGACCAAACACGATAAGGGTATATGGCAATAAAAATGTAACACAAAACAAACTAATTTACATTACTGATAACAAAAAATACACTCATTTGTCACTCAGGGCATTTTGGTAATGTACTTTTACTGCAGGGTTGCCAGGTCCACGGTTTTCTGGCTGATTTGGGCTACTTTTAAACCCTTTCCATGGGTTGTTGTACAGTAATCCAACTGACACGTTTTTCAGTGAAATGGAGAAATGGAATTCTGTAAAGAAACAAACAGGGAATTTTAAGATATTCCTTGCAAATTAATAATTTTTGATGGCGCTTCGTTTAGCAATATGCAATCTTTTTGTACACTTTCACATGACGAAAGACTGACAGATGTGTTGAAGCCATTGAATTGGGCCTGAAAATAGATGGACAGGAGGCAGCCGATGGCTCGAAAGGATGCAAGACCCTTTATTGTATTGTTGTTATTCCCAGAGAGACCTCCTCTGATAGGGTTTTTTTCCACTCTCTTGTACCCCATCAATCTTTTTCCAATTACCTGTCTTGTCTCCCCCAAATCTGTCACAATTGTTGCCTTGGAAACTGGTAGCGTCCAGTGCCATTATATTTCGGTCCATTGTTCGATTTGTGTTGATGTGGCAACATTCCCCCAGATGAATGATCCTGAAAAAAAAAATCATGGTCCGATCAGGTTGGGAAGCACTTGAATCAGATGTAATCAGTACTGTAACACAACTGCGCTGGCTTAGAATGAAAATGTTTAATAAAAATGTCCGACAGCAGAAAAACATCGCCTTCGATTCGCATCCATAATAACTGGCGCGGTTGGCATGTGGGGTGCTGTGCGTAAAAAAACGATGTCTCTGCCCTCAAGGACATTTCCGTACACTGGGAGCCCAGGGTACTTTGAAAAGCACCAGAACTGACAAGACTCCCTCTTCCAGACTGTCATGCATATACATATACACATACACACAGAGACTTACACACTCACACAGAGGACTTGCAGAATGTCATTAGACGCCTGGTATCCTGTGTGGTGAGCTGTCAGCTTGTCATCTTTCAGTCGGTGCACTCGACTGGACAGCAGCGAGCATGCTGGGATGTGACAGCCAGTAAAATGGAGTCCTGTCATTACTTCTCCCCACACCTGCTGTTCTGGTTCCCTAAGAGGCAGCAGACAAATAAACATATAAACAAACAATCTTACAAACATTCTCAGTGTTCAGAGCCAAAAATGAAAAACATGCCCTCGTATAAACAAATGGACAAGATGTCAAGTTTCAATTTGGTTGAAAAATGTGATCTTTTACTTAATTCTGTCATTCCCGGGTTGGAATGTTAACATGACACCTTACGAAGTGCATGTCAGCAGAGTTAGACAACATACAAATATCAGCAAGTTGTCAGCGGCCCTCAGGCCATCATGGTGTGCAGTCAAGACAGTTGCAATAAATGTGGGCAACATTAATATCATCTGCACTCTTAATGGCCTTTGTCTAGCAGATCCCATAGGATTTTTTTTTTTTTTAACAATTAAGTGAAATGATTTCAAAATTAACAATAAAACACATAATTGGCCTAGAGCTGCTAAGAGGTGGGAGATGACAACAGCGCAGGCTGCAAGAGCGACTGTCTTTACAGGGCCAGAGGTGAAGCTTCTTGAGTGTGACAATCAAAAGAGCATGAATGTGTGTGTGTGTGTGTGTGTGTGAGAGAGAGAGAGAGAGAGAGAGAGAGACAGGAGGGGAGACTAATAGGGTGAGAAATAGACTTGCAAAATGAAGTTAGAAGTGTAAGGTAAAAAGTGGAATGTTATATCATAAAGATTTATGTCTGTTACAGTATATTTGCACTGTTGTGGAGACTTTACTCCAGTGAATACTTCTCAGGGAGCTTTTCTTTTTGAATTTCAATTTATGTATAGACACATGCCCGGGAAAAACAGTGTAGAGTTTGCTAATGCAAACATATTATAGGTAGTAGGAAAGCTTTCACATCAGAATCTGCCATTACTTTTCACCTAATTTTAAACAGGTAAATAATTATGAAACACAAAACAATTTAAAATGATTGTCAAGTATAATGGTTTGGCCAGCAGATATTGCAATAAATCAATTTTATACATTTCTAACATTCAAAGCATGTGTCAATTTTATTGTGTCAATTTTATCTTCAAGATTTAAAGATTAACAAAAATGCTGACCTTCTTTCTGAGCAAAACATTATATCCATGAGTGCAGAAGATTTGTTGCACATATACTTATTATGATACAATTTTATTACTCAAATATGACAAATGTGTAATATGCAATTAGAATTAAATATTTACTAACTTTACTACCTGCGAAGATTATTTTCTAATTATTAAATGTACACAATACTGTTTAAAAGTTTGGTGTTGATTGTTTTATAAAGAAGTTGTTTATGCTCGTTAAGTGCATTTATTTAATAATATTTTACAATATAAAACAGCAGCATTTTAAAATGTTATTAACTGTTTTCTATTTTAATATAATGTAAAATTTATTGTATTTTTATTCTTGTGATGCAAAGCTGAATTTTCAGCATCATTACCCCAATCTTGAGTGTCACGTGATCCTTCAAAAATCATTGTAATATGCTGATTTGCTGCTCAATAAACATTTCCTTGAAAACAGATGCACTACTATTTTATAGAAACTAGAAACATTTTTTAAAAAGAACAATTATTTGCAATATATATTTTTTCTATTGTCACATTAAATGTATTTACTGTCACTTTTGATTAATTGCATATGTCCTTGCTGATTATATTAATTAAAAAAATAAATGAATTAATTTTTAAACTTTAATCTTACTGATCCCAAACTTTTGAACAGTATTGTAAAAGTAGACTGCAAATTTCTGCATGTGCTGAATTTAAAATGACATTTTTCTAATGTTTTTTGAATGCAGTTCTAAGCTCATTAAAGTTAGTTTTTTCCCCCTACCTAAAAAAATAAATAAACAAATAAAACATTTCCGCAAGGCGCAATACATGAAAGAAATACATGTTTCTAATATATATCTACATGAGTTATGACAAGTACATACATTTCTAATCATGATTAGATGGACCTTGACAGCACCCATCAACTGACATTACATACTTGGCCCACCAGGGTGGGTAGTAGACATCTGTGAAGAGTTACATTATGATAAAAACATTTCAAACTTTTAGTCACACCAAACTCAAAGGGCAGCTGGAGAGTTCTCCGCATTTTTACGACGCTTGAAGGGTAAAACATGCACTGCACACATCTTGGACATTCAGAGAATGTAGATTTTATCGTTATGCTGACACGAATTGGTGCCCTTTTAAAAACAAACGCTCGGTTCTCTGCGTTTCTGCTGCTCTTTGAGCCAACGGAAGATGTTTAAAATAATAACACACCGCAACAGATCTCAGATTCGGAGTGCACGAGTTGCGTTTGTAACAAACTGTCCGTCGATCAACACCGTGCCTGTCATTTCGGCGCACACATGCGCATCACCTCGGTGCAGAGCGACCTCGCGATTGGCTGGAGCGCGTTTGTTATTGGTAGTGACGTACGTGAATTGACGACCCTCCCGTTGTGCGGTGCCTCCGTCTGTGCGCTTCTAGAGCCACGGTCCTCACTTCAGTGTTTATTTGGTTGTCATGGCGGAGGGACGTGGAGAACTATTGCCTCAGCCGCCGCTTCACCTCTCCTTGCCCCCGGCCAGCAAGCGTCCGTGTTTGCGTCCCGCTCCTCGAGGACCGGGTCCGGGGCCTGGCCCGGGATTCCCGAACTCTCGCTTCCGTTGCCCGGAGTCTCTACTGGACTGCGCCGCGAAGGCCGTAGCGGAGAAATGGGCCTTCGAGAGGGTGGAGGAGCGCTTCGAGCGGATCCCCGAACCGGTTCAGCGCCGTATCGTGTACTGGTCGTTCCCGAGGAACGAAAGGGAAATATGCATGTATTCGTCGTTTCAGTGCCGAGTGGCGGGTGAAGAGGGTCCGGTAGTGGGCTCGAGCTCGTCCGTTGGATCTGGTACAGTCCCCGGAGGGGTTACGAACACAACAGGCAGCGCAGGGACGGGGGGTACCGGAGATGGACTGCCTTTCCGCCGGGGAATCCGACTTTTGGAAACCGGTTGTGTGGACAACGTCTTACAAGTCGGTAAGTGCCGCTTTAACAGTCCGGAGTACGTTGAAAGTTACATCAGAAATATTTGTTTCACTTTTCCAGCAAACGAAGTTTCTTGAGAAAAAAATGGAAGTGGTCTCGTTTAGAAACTGTAATTTGTTTCTACATAGCGATTTCTCACTGCCAGTAAGGGAGCCTTCAAATGCCTGCCGTATTGCGAAAGGAACGAAGCGCACGTTTTAAAAATTAAAGGGCTTCCCGTTGGGTATTTTATGTTGCAATGGCTTTAATGTGGAATTCATTGGAATCGGTAGCTGCTATGTTCATGTAACACTTTGTAAAACACTCATATGCCTTATAAGTTACAGAAAAGACTAAAATTGATACTAAATAGCGTACGTTTGAACGAACACAACGAGGTCTGTCGAAACGGAACATTCTTTCCCAGGTCGCGAGGAAGAAAAGACTAACGTGCTGGTCACAATGAATCTCTGTTGTAGCACGCAGCGCTGCTATTTTGTTGCTAATATTCCAGTTTAAAGTTGTTTTCGGCGAATTATTAGCTTTTCTCCGAGTATGTGTGGTTGCTTGACGGTTGTTGGGTCTCTTGATATAATTAAGTCCAGGGTAATCCGCTTGAATCCAAATCCCATATCTTTTGTTTATTTGCTGGTTAGTCAAGACAAAGGACTCGTATTTGCTGTAGTAAAACGAATGATAAAACACGTTCCTAGACTTTATCTAGCCCTCTGTTGTTTTATTTCGAAGACCCTTTGTTGATATAAGCGTTAAAATGAGTAAAAAACGTACTATTCGGCTAAATGTGTCGTTGGGTTGTCCTCGTAGAGGCTACAGCACAATAGCTCAATACTCCCCTCACATCGGGCTAGTTCTTCTGTATTCGCCGAATGGCAGTTTTTTGGTGTGTGAAAATGTTTTTCTACACCATAAAGAAGTGTCACAACATTTTCAAGCTTCATTTAAAGGAACTAAATCGAAAAAGAAATGGCCAAAGTAACTCGAAAAGGCTTTGGTATTTAGAGCACGAAGGCAGTTTCAATGGCTGCCCAAATGTCTATACATTTTCCTCCCCCACTCGCTCCACTTCAGTAAACATACTGGTAAAATGCTATCGTGACAGAACTGGAAAAGTGATTTTTAAAAATACGCACAGACCTTTGAATGCTTCCAAAGCACAAAATTATAAATGAAGTGCTCCTTTCAAGTCGTAAAATTGCGCCTCACTTGTAAGGCCCAATATGACATTTATAAGGCTTGAGGCTTTAATTAAGATCAACAAAACCTTTCACAATATTAAATATTTAGCCTATATAACACATACTAACAGTATAAAGCAAAAAATCAGTCATTTAGTAGACCTGCCACAATTTTCCTATAATGTAAGCTTTCTTTTCTTGAAATAGCAGTTACAGGAAGCCCCAAATCTCCAATAATTGTAGGTGTTATGAGAGTAGTGAAAGTATACATATAACTAATTCAATAAAGAAGCCATGATTCATTTATTCTCACAAAGATCCACTGTGTCCCTTTAAAAGGCCAGTGTTAGTGGAAACGTGATAACCTAGCTGTAATGAAATAACATGGGCACTTATTTAGCAACCTTGAAAAGCTCCCTTCACGAGTCAGTGTAGTAGCCCCTTTTTCACGTTAAATAAATCTAGTTAAAGTTATGTTGTGTTTTTAAAGTTACCGTATATTCGAGAATATCCTCAAAAGAGTTTAGACTTTTCTAAAAGTTTTCATGGCTATTGTATTTTAAAGGCACAGTCCCTTCGTCTCAATTTTGTGTTATTCTGCATACATGATTTTTATAGTGTTCCGTGAAGTAGTTCAACTCTATAAGTTTAATTCTGATGATAATAAACGGGTGACCAAAAAGCACAGCGTTCCCTGAGTACTGCTAAGATTGAGTTTTTAAACATTAACCTTTTAAGTGTGAATAAGCAGTCTTTTGGATTGTAAAAGAAACAATGGACAGAATAGATCATTGATAGATCAGGGATCAGGCATCTGACAGTAAGGGGACGTCACCACTTGATAAACTGAGATAAAGCAGGTTTAATTGCATTCTGTTTTGCTCTGTGAGTGTAGATTGTGTTCTTTTAGTTTTGATGGATACAGAAACTGAGAACTGGACATGCGTGCATCTGATAGGGGAGTTCATTACTTGTGTCCTTAACATTGAGCTGTCTCAAAAATGTGGAGTGTGTGTGTGTTTTTGTTTTTCTCACCAGTACAACTACAAGTTCCACCCGTGCATGCTTGAATAAAGTCTTTTTGCCTCCGTTTTTGTTGTACCATTGACTCATCAATGCCACAGTTTCTTTTAGACCTGTTTAAAACCCTCAAAGACACCGTAACAGTGTAAACCGCTTTTTAAGGTTTATTCAGCATGTTCGCCAAAACGCAAGCTCGCAAAGATTCATACACAGAGGCTTACTCACGGTAAGCCAGGCTTACTCCGAAGTTTGCCAGAAAGTTCACAACATAATTTGTACTCTTTCCAGAAGCCATAGCGCAACACCAAAGCCTGAGGATGCGGTAGATGTTAAATTCATCGTTGGCTCATGAATGGTTAGATTTTCTGCCCCAAATATTAAGGGATGGACAGCTTGTTACAGGAAACTGATTTGATAAGAATAATTAATTCTCGTTTGTGTAATTCAGCCCAGCCACCCCACCCCGGCCTACAGCCTCTGTCTTATAAAGTCCTTAGAGAGGAGGCTCTAGCTTTGAGTCAGCCTTGAGGATTATTGGGTCATGCTTTGTTACCCAGCTGTAGAAAACTCCCCCCATTCACAGAAGGGTGGGGGGTTGTCGTTGTGTGTGTTTGGTGGGTGGGAGGGTGGTTAAGAGTATAGCTTTTCGCAATGAAGCACAAAGCTGTGATGTGAAGCCTTTAGAAAACCTTCTTCTGTGGTTAGGAGGCAAAATTTAGGTGGGATTATGGCTGGAAGAGCCACTGAGAGGTTGTTTAGTCCCCTTAGTGCCTCTGTAAAACCAAGGCAAGCATTGAATTGAGTTATGTTACTCTTCTGCCAAATGACTCAGAAGGCTTCAGGTTGTTTTGGAGACTCAACTCAACGAACTCCTTTTGCCATTGGACACAGTACTGTTCACTTTGGGAAATTGGTCTTTGGTCTCAGTCCTTTGGTTTTAGTACACATACAGTGTTATAGAAAGTCATTGTGGAAGATAGATTGAAGCCCGTTTGTTTGAGTTTGGAGAATGGCAGCCATTAGGCCTGTGGCTGCTCTGTGATGTCACTAGGCCTGTTTTTAGCTCTTTGTCTCCTTTGAGTGTTGCCATCATTTTGGTCTTTGTAATCGGGACACATCTCATTCAGCACCATACAAGTTCAACAAGGGACCGCTAATTCTGCTCTATCTTTCATCAGCCGTACAGACAATATTTAATCAAGGTAATTAATTCCATGCCTGCAAGTCTCAAAGAAAATCACTTAAACAAATCTCCTTTTCACACTTATTAGCACTCTTAGTTTTGAAGGACACGGCCATTAAACACTTTTTCCCCCCCTTTGTCTTTATCAAAGGAGGGAAAT
Organism: Onychostoma macrolepis; assembly: GCF_012432095.1. NCBI lineage: Eukaryota > Metazoa > Chordata > Actinopteri > Cypriniformes > Cyprinidae > Onychostoma > Onychostoma macrolepis. The sequence goes on from NC_081156.1 coordinate 18,160,636, forward strand.
TAATTTGGAAATAGGGGAGAGGGTGGTTAGCCGCCTTGTCAGCTAATCAGCGGCAACTGGAGCAAGGTGAAAAACAACTCGCCGCATTCCAGGACAAAAGACCTGTCAGAGACTTTGATCAGGTCCTCATTTCCGAACGCTGAGCTCAGACTTGATAAAAAAAAAAAAAAGTGACGCAGTCCCACATTCAGTTGGTGTTTTGAAAGTACGCCCATAGAAAAGCCTGTGTATCGCTATGCTATATGTGTTTTTCACACAGTGTGACGAGTGTTTTTATTCCCTCAGTGGATCTGGCACTCGCCCAGGCTCTGAAAATCAATTGCGACCTTGCCCTCTTTGCATTTTGCTGCAGCCTGCCCCATACCCTCCGATTTTAGTTTATCAGCGATGCACTCCTCAGACTCAGCCCTGTTTGCTTCACAGCTGTGTTTGGGGCAATTGGTTTAGTTCAGTATCTCTACTCCTGCAAAATGGAGCTCCGATTTTGAGCCAGGGGCAAGGTTCCCGTCCATACCCTACCCACGTGCAGCTGGGCTTGCAGTGAGCTTCGTCTCCCTGCTGCGGCTTATCTGCGTTTTATTGGAACTCAGTGAGTTGCATGCACACGCGCATTCACTCATTATGCATTATTGCCCCTCACAATCCTAGTTTAAAAGTGCTGGCTGTTAAAGGTCCCTTATGATAGAAGCTTTACCTCTTTGATCTCTGCACACAGGCGGCTGATTATTTTGTCGATATTTCGTCATGAAGTAGTCGCTTTAATGGAACTTTTATGCTTTTATGCACTGGGAGGAGCGGAGTATGGCTGGCGAGTCTTTAAAGCTTCGATTTACACAAGATACACGTTTCAAAGCTTTTGGAAGTGCTGTAAACTTTTTTTTTTTTTTTTTTACTTTATAGCTGGGAGGGACATGCCCCTTTTCTCTCTCTTTTTCCTCCCTCCTGCCTGCTTCTCTGTTTGGGTGTCATTGTCGGAGATAGAGGCCGCTGAGAGTTGCTCCTCTTTAAAGAAGGGGCCTCCAGACATGCCTAATAGGGCCTCATTTGGCTGTAATTGCCTAACAAATGTAAGAGAATTCCAGAGGAAACAAAAAGAGAGAAAGGAGAAGGCAAATCAGCCAAGCGAGAACAGAGGAAGGGGGAAAAATTGGTTTGGAGGTGAGATTGCGCAGAGGAAATGGAATCATATACTATGACATGCTATGTTTAGGCAGGCAGAAAATAGAGGACGGCCCCTACCTTCAATTTGTAAGGACGTGGAGGAAAATCCTTACATCTGGGGCTGTAACACTAAACGCGGAGTGCAGGAAACTCAAGCAGCACTCAGGCAGCTACCCTCCCCCAAAGAAGGCCTTTCATCCAGCTGAGATTTTGTGTGCGGGGAGTTTTTGTGGCCAGTTCACATGGAAACTTAATTTTCTCAGTCTGGACGAGAGAGGAAGGATAATGTGTATTGGAGATGAGGTCAAATATCCTGCCAGAGGGTGAAAGAAAGAGGCCCCAGTCAGTGGCAGTTAGCAATGTGCAAACCTCTATGCAAATGTCACATGGGAGGCTGTGGACTTTTTAAAGCCATCACTTCATACGTGTGTTTATTTTAGCCATACAAACCCTTCCATTGCAGTTCCTGTTTTTAGCTTGACTCGATGCCAGCCACCAATCACACGGGTGCACTGAAGGCCCCACCATTAGCACTGTGTGCTTTAAAGGTCTCTGCGTGATTGTATTGATTCTAAAGCCATTTTTTCTCCATTATTTAATTCTGCATATTGAATAGCTTCATCTTGTGCTATTGATTTGTACCTGTCTGTTTCAGCAAACTTTACTTTTTTTTTAGTTGGTTTCTGCCCAAAGCTCAGTCACGGGTTGATTCCTTGTGATCTTGTTCACAAAGTAGCATATTCTTGCTAGTATAGAAAAAAGCATTGTGATTTAGATTTTTTTTTTTTTTTTTTGTTATGCTCATGTAGGTTAATGGGTCATTGACATGAAACTATTTATTTGTCCTATAAATTTTGTTTTTAAAAAATACAATAACTGTGGAATAGGGATAGGCAACTTTTTTTTTTTTTTTTTTTTTTTTATCGGTTAATTGGAATTTTGCCATGATTTAATTTTTTAGAAGTCGAGGAATTGCAATTTTGAATAGAAATATTACCAAATTAGACACTTTGACAATATAATGATAACAGTAAAGAGAAAAGAACGATCCAACGTCGGCACACGTGATTAACCATTCATTTACACAGAATGCGCTTTTGTGTTGATGAAGATGTGACACAGGCAGTGGAATAGGAAAAACAAAGAAGTTGAGAGTGAACTTGAGATGCTACAAGAGATGAGAGTGCAACTGTCAAACGCGTCTATGTTTACATAGAAAAAAACTATGGAAAAGCAGCACCAGTGAATAAAAAAATCTGAAAATACTAATGTATGTCTGATATTTCATGTTTGCATCATGGTGACAGGCTGAAAGCTGCTGTTATTTTTACAGAACATTATAGTTAATAATAGTCTGGTGTTATACCTTCAGTCATTTTGAATTTGAATTACCTTGACTTTTGAGATTTTTTTGATATATTTCTGAATGCATAGTATGTATAAGACAAGTTGTATTAGATGTAGTTGTAGTTTTAGCATCTTTTCTGCAAAGATATTTAACAAGTGATTTGTTTAACATTTAGCCTACGTCATATTGACAACTTCATGTGTGGTGCACTTGGAATAGAATTTTCTTTAACTAGAGGGTTAATGAAGAAAAAGTTACTTCATGTTGTAGTTAAATTTTCAAGTTGACTAGTTAAAAATTTTAAAAAATCGAGAATCGGTCAAAGGTTCTGAACAAAAAAAGTTCCATTTTAGAGCCGGTTCCAAATTTCCAAGAACCGGGTATTCGATAAGACGCATGAATTTCGATTCTGCTTAACGATCCCTGCATTCGCATTTTAATGTGATTCTAAAATGATTTAAGTGCAGGAACGGAAAGAACTTGTGCCTTGTTTGCGTGCAGCGCAAACGAAGTGCAAGCATGAGCATAGAGAACAGCGGTCTTTGTGCAGGTTCCCAGTTTGTGTCTGTTCTTGAACCGTTCTGTGCATTTCCACTATAGAAAAGGTTGTTCCGGGCCAGAACTGACTTCTTTCATATTTATCGACCAGTATGCAGAAATAAACGATGTCAGTATATCATCATAAACGCAGCCGTTTTGTCTTAAGCGAATGTAAACGGATGAGAAAGTAAACACACGTGTACAGTATTTTTAGATCTGCGTGCGTTCGGTTTTAAAGAGACAGCAGCCTAATAAAAGCACTGCCTGTCATTAATGTTAATCAAAGAACAAAAGAAAATCATTCACTGATCTTGACTGAATATGTTTAATAACTTTAATCTATATATTTATGAAAAGAAAACTATGCAGTGTTTTTAAACTTTTAATTACAGTTTCTGTACCTGAAATATGGTTCAGTTGTATTTATTTATGCTATTGCTAATTGATTTGTTTGCTCCTATTTTATTACTGACTGTTTACGTGTCTTTAACACTTTAATATTTGAAATTTATATTAAAGGTGCCATAGAATGGAAAACTGTATTTACCTTGGCATAGTTGAATAACAACAGTTTTGTACATGGAAATGACATACCGTGAGCCTCAAACACCATTGTTTCCTCCTCCTTATGTACATCTCGTGAATGCAAAAGACCACTGAAAAATAGGGAGATTCAGAACATAACACCGACTGTGACGTTACAGTCGGGATCACTAATAGTTACGTTCCCCAACATTTGCATATACCCACCCATGTTCTATGCTAGCCGCCAGCCGAACCATCAGAAGTTCTGCAGGTATTGTGAAGAAACAAGCGAGGTCAACAGCGAAAATGGCAGATCATGGAAATAAATGTTATGTTCCAGGCTGTGCAGGGGATGTGAAGTGCAGGGGTGGGTTGGTGTCTGTATTCAGAAAGGCATGGAAAGCAAATAACGCGTTCTAATAAAATAATGCAAGCCACTAAAGGGACATGGTTAGCTTCTTGCTAGCAGTAGCCTGTTACATTACAGTACATAAGATTTCACTTACCACATAAAGAGTAAGGAGAGATGACTGAGGATGATGGCGAATGATTTACAGATCTTGAGCACCACTGACAAGCATCTAATCTTGTAAAATGTGTGGTAAGTACTGCTGCTCCATAGTATAAAGTAAACAGAGTACGTGCGATTGCGAATCTCGTAAGTGAAAGTGAAACTAAAAAGCGATTGTGCATTCGAAAGCAGTTTCAATGTCCTGCATATTAATAGCAGCTCCCTGATGCGTGCATTTTATTTACAGTATAATTACCCAACGATATAACTGCGCGAGAAAGTATTGAGATATATATTTTCCCTGTGTTTCCCTCCTGCTGTGTGAGCTACTGAAATGAGCCGCACTTTGAAACAGCCAATCAGACCAGAGTTCAACATTGAGCTGCACTGTGAAACAGCCAATCAGAGCAGAGCTCAACATTATTATTCATGACCCTTCCAAATAAGGTAATAACAGACCATTTCATTCTAGGGAGAAGTCCTAGGGTTTTAAATGGACATGTAAAACCGTTTCTGGAGATTTTTTTGCCCTTACCTAAGCCACATACCTTCTATGTAGATATCAGAGAACAATTTAAAATATTGTATCAATGCATTCTATGGCACCTTTAATCTAGTTGTTTTTGCTGTGGTATTTTTGTTAAAAGCATAGGCAAAGTTCCTCTTGCAGTAGTGTCCTGTAGGCTGCCAATTTTTGCTCATGTTATTCAGCTGCAACAGATTGCTTTGTAAAAAGACACAGAATAAATGTTGTACATCTAATTAGTTGACTTAGTTTTTTTATATTGGATTTTTTTGTTATTGGAATGGAAACTAGGAATCGATAAGAATCGGAATCAATAAGCAGAATTGGAATCGATAAAATTCAAACGATACCCAACCCTAGGGACCGTGCAATTCGTACATACGATCTTCTATAATAGGTTTTTTTTTTTTTTTTTTAGGTTTAGGTTGTAAAATGTATTAATGGTAGATGTCTTAATATTAATTTGTAAATTATTATTTTATTTGTAAAAATTCCTTTAACTTGAAAATATATTAAATTATTATAAATAACACACGTTAGCCTATAACTTTTACTATTATGTTATTTCGTTTTCCTAGGTTAGGCCACGTTCCTTTTTTTTAAATTAAAACTTCAAATTTCAAAGCCTTATGAAATCAAAGAGTACATTTCTAAGTACCTGATGAGTTTTAAACAAGATTTAGCTATCCTTTTATATGTATTGTGGAGATGTCACTGACCCAAGTATTGCAACTTACTTGCTGCCATTTCACTGCCTTTACAATTAGATTTGCACACAGATGGTAAAAGTCTACCTGACTGTGAATATTTATCCAGCTGCAAGCAGGATCCAGTTGTTTGGATCACTTAGGCGTTGGGTTGACTTGTTCAAAGGTCAGATTTGATTTGATTAAAATCCCATTAATTGATACCAGAACTTGCATTTTAGATTTAGACCGCAGAAAGCATAACATACTCAGAGTGTTGTTTTTTTATTATTATCAAGCGGACACAGCAAGTGGACCTCAAGCTGCCCTTGCACAGATTTCAACAATTTAGCACAGCCTACATCCATTATTTTTGCATTTAATTATTTGTCTCAAGTGGGCTTTAGAAGGTCTGGCAGGGGTCTTTGAAGGGTTGATGGGTCTTTGAGCGTAAAGCCCAAAGTATGTGAATTCTCTACTTCAAACGCCTTCACACCACTAACTGGGGTGCCTTTTGTTCTTGCCTTCTCCCTGCACTTTCAAAAGAGGATGAGCACTTACAGTTTTCACTTTTTCCATTGGGTGGAATGGCTGAGTTATGCTAATTTGCGGCTGTCAGTCCCAGCTCCCCTGAATAAACATTAATTGCCTCCAAAGCTTAAATACACATTAGCAAGGTAGATTGCAAAAGCAATAAAAGTACACCATTTAGGTACATTGGCATATCTTAAGATAGTCAACTGACGTTGTTTAGACACTTTAATGTTGTCTTTTTGTTTGTTCTGAGCTTTTATTGAACATACTATATTGAAGATTTCTTGTGATTACCACACTACAAGGTCAACACATTACTCAAAAGTAAACTCTTGGATATTGTATCTTTTGTCCTAATCTCTCTGGACTTTAAGTTGTTTCATGACTCAAGTCTTTGACCTCTCTTTGACAAAGCACCGTGACTTTGCATATCTTGTGGAAAACGTGACTCTTGTTTTTGCGTTTCCCCAGCATATCACCTCTGAAACATCCTGCCTCCCCCTCAAGTAACTGAAGTGAATAGTGCACGGCTGATACGAGTGGTTAACAGTGAGAAAGGAAGCACAACTTGCGAGGAAGTGCATCAGAGAGACCAAGAGCTGGGTTTCACAAGAACATCTTCTTCCACCTCATGATCACTGCTGGTGTTTAGCACGATATGTTCTCCGTCATGTGATCGGGGTGGAAGAAATGGGTATGTTCATGCAGTTGCAGATGGCCGCACTCTCTATTATGCTTGATTAGCATCAAGTATTTCCATCCCCATTCTCTCTGTCAATCATTACTTGCATATGAGAGGCGTAAAATGATTTGCCTACTGAATAATACAAGGACTATTCATTAGCCAGTCTTACATTTGTACGCCCATCTTGCGGACAGGACCACCTCTTTTTTTCAGCATTAAAAAGATATTCTTGATGAAATATTGATAACTTTTTTTCAAAGCAGGGTTTGCAGGAAGGCGTCACATGCTGGTCTTAGTGCCCTGGTAGGTGCACACAATATAAATATCAATGGCTTTCTGTCTCCCCCTCTCCCTGCCTACTGGCTTCTTTTTCAATATAGCCTAATGACAGGCCTCTGTTTCCCTGCAGTGGCTGTGCTGATATGGCCCATTAGGCACCGGTTTCTCGCAGGCAGCTGAGTGAACAGATGACTGCAGGAAAATGGTTGGAGGAGAGAGGGGGAAACGACAGAACTAAAAGGCAAATATGAAAGGCAGAGTAAATAACCAACCTGTCATCCCCTGCTCCCCACCTCCCCAGCCACCCTCCTCTGGAGGGCAAGAGAGACATGTGAAAGAGCGAGCGAGAAAAAGAGAAGCACCTCATTAGTCTTCCAGCCCTCCCTGACTCTGGGACTGACAGTGAACACGTCAGTGCAGCAGCAGACATGCAAACATGCAGAGAGGGGGCTACCCCGTCCCCTCCCATCCGCTCGTACTCTAAACATGATTAATGCGCGCAACAGCCGTGGGGCTATACGTCTGGACTGCTCCTCCCTGCGCTGCACACTCTTGAGAGCCCCAGCCCTCGACATCCTCTCTGGGACGTCCGCACCCTAGCTCCCTGCCAAACTCGAAGACGCGGTCTGGAAATGTAATTCACCATGTTCTCCACAACCAGTGCTGTGGGACCCAGAAGTTTGACTTCTGCACTGTTCAGCAGAAATAACAGTTCAGATAATTGGTTTTAGTCTCTCGTAACCCCCAATAGTAAGCTACAGCGGCGGCGCAAGAATCAATTGATTTGCTCGGGGCTCCTTACGCATTGAACGTAGACGAATCAGGCTCCATAGTGTGTGGGCAACCTGTGGTTTCCAGGTCATATTTGAGCACCTGACTTTGCCGAGGCCCAATGCAGAAGTCATGTGCTGGAAAGAAAACAATGTGATGAATAGGCTTGGCTCTTGTATAGGCAGAGGGGGGAGAATATGTGCTCTTCAATGGGGGATTGTGGTACTTGTCATGGTGTAACAGGATCAGCGCGCCCTCCACCCTAGAGCACAGAGGGCAGCCATTGTTATGCTGCAGGAGAAAGGCAGTGGGGGCCGCCGACCCGGGTTGAGCTCGTCTTGTGGGGGTGATGTCCTCCGAGCCCTACACCAGAGACAAATGCAGAGGACACTTCTCTTGCCATTCTCAGAGGTCACTGGGGAAAACAAATAAAGCTCATCAGAGAAGAGGAGAAGAGCAGGGAGTAAAAGTTTACAAAATTGAGTTTACCATAAATTTTTTAACTTGTATGTCGTCCTTGAGTAATGCACTTTGCAAGGGCATCTGTGATACCTTTCAGATAAACACGTCCGCCAGTACACCACAGTTACTTCTTAAGCATCTCGAAAGCAACTTGTCGACCGTCTTTTGATTTTAAATTCTAATTTTTTTTTGGCCTAGTATAATTTCTCCTCAGAAGGAAGGAACACTAAGCACTTTTTGTGCTGTGGCAGCAGAATACGGCAGGCGGCGTCAGAAAGTGTAAATCAGCGTTGAAAGCGGTCTGCCTTATCTACTGGATAAAACCAGCCTGCAACAATGGCATTAAAGCACAACTCATGAAAGCCGCAATTAACACTATCTGATCTGATTCTGTTCGAAAGACATCTTTTTTTTCTTCTACTTCTCTCTGTATAATGAACGCCCTCCACTTTGGTTGAAAGACACGGGACTGTCAGAATAATTGGGAAGTAATCCTGATAGAACCGAACAGAAACTTTGTAGTTGCAGCCTAGCAAAGGGTCGAAAGCAACCTGTAGATAATGCAACCACAGTGCTGTAGTATTATTTACTATTAATATTTTGAATCTGCTTTTTAGTTGTTGTTTTTTTACATTTTCATTTTCATCATTTTAAGTAACCTCATTATAGCTTTTGCAGTTTTTAATAATTTTTTGTTATTTCCGTGTTTTAAACTAAATGAAAAATTAGCAATGGCAGCTAACTGCAATAAATTGTTTTTTTTTCCTGCACAACTTTTATTCTAAACGCTGTTCTTCAGCATAAGCTCTAAATAATATAATGACGCTAATGCTTGCAGCTCTTTATTTGTGAATCGTTTGTTTGCTCTCACCTTCCCTCATGTTGACTTCAGATATTGACATTGAGCCGGTGGCGCAGCATTACCTTCTTTATAAAACTATTACCATTCTAAAGATATTACAGAGTAATGGATTTGTCTTGCTGTATTTTGAGCTAGCCAATCTGGGCTTGTATTGAAGCACCCGGTGCACAATTTGTTTTCATCAGCAGTAAATGGTGGATCATTGTGGCCGTGACGGGAAAGCACAAAGACCAGCTAATGAAAGGCAATGGCTGTGGCCCCGGTCTCATCACCACTCACTGCGCTCATGGATGAAAACAGGTGTCCTCTTGGGGCTGGGGTTTCATTTAAAGAGGGATTTTAAAGGAATATTCATGACAGCTATCCTTCATCGGGTGGGTGAAGGGAGGAAAAGAAGAAGTGGGGGTGGGGGGTGGGGTGTAGAGAAAACGTCAGTGGGGTAAATCAACCAGTGATTGAAGAGGCCTGTCTGGGATAATTCAGTTTGATTGGAGTCTCGGTCTCTCATTACCATTCCAGTTTCAACAGGGAGACGCCCCTCAGTCCCCACTCCACCATACTCATCTCTTTCTGAGGATGACAATGCCCTGGTGCAGGCGCTGAAATGAACAGGAGGTCTGGTGTACGTGGTTTAGCATTACTATTCTATGGTGCACAACATTTGAGTTCACTACTAACACCTCAGGCTTGTTTATTTTGTCACCAATTGGAAACTTGTACTCTTGTTGTGATGAAAAGGATCAGTTATTAGAGGCTATTTTCACGGTTTCTGGTTGAGTCATAGCGTCTGGGGTCCGGAAAGTCTTGGGCACAAATACAGACATTCAAAACCCTGTGTTTTAGCCTAGACAATACACCATTACAGTGAATCATAAGGCTTGGTGTTTACTTCTATTGCTTTGTAAAGGAACCTGGTTTCAATATGCTGCCTGCACAGGAAGCCAAGCTCATAATGCTTGTTCATGTACAGGCAACTATTTCCTTTGTGGCATCCTTGTGGCTTGAGACCACATCATCTTCACCTGTGTCATAGTTTCATACGATCTGGCCTCTTTTCGTTCCATGTACTCAGTATAAAAGTTAGGATTATGTTCTGCTGCGAACGCTTTATAGAGACCTCATTTCGCACCTGGAATGTCTGTAGTCACCATTTGCAATGTCTAACCTGTCTTGAACACTAGCTTGCATTGTCCTCTCAGATGGCGAAGCAGTCCTCGGTAAACTGAGGAGGTTAGTGCTACACTTGATTACAATAGCCCAATCTTGGGAACTCCCTAAGGCTAAACAGCCATTGGACCGTGTCAACATGGCCCTTCAATTGTCCAATCCCACCCTCCACCCCTAGGCGCTCAATTTTTAATCAATAAAAAAGTCTACCAATGCAGATCTTGTATTGCTATCATAAAAGGCTGGTTTAGCTTAGCTTGTAGCCTCTTTTCTAAAGTACTAAAATACCTTTATGGTTACATCACTTACCCAGGATGCTGCAGGCCTCGACTACTGTCAAATTAAAACCAGCTTGAGTCGAAATAGTGATCCCTCATTCTATTCCTTATCCCTTTCATGTAGTTCCTGCTTTATTTCACTGTGTTTCAGCATGGCTGGTGTTGAAGGGGTTTCCCTCCTCTCCCTCGGGTGCCACAGTCTCTCGAAGTTCAGCCTGATTCAAATAGTGTGTGCATGTGTCATAAACACACCCTGGCTTTGAAGTCAATAGATCACCACAATGGACGGCTGCCTCTCAATTCCCCCAGTTGTAAACCTAGACGCCTCTTTGTGCAACACACTGTCTTTCAGTTGAACTTCAAAGCGTGCAGTTTGCTTCAGTCATGGAATAATGTATTCCAATGTGATGTCCAGATGAAAGTGATGCAGATACATGTGTGCACCTGCATATAGATGTCGTTCTCTAATATAGTATGCTTTATTTTAACACGGGAACTGAAGAGCACTTCTCAGGTTATTCCGAGTAAATCCTGTAATCTGTAGCACAAGGGCGCTAAACGCTAGAGTTTACATTGTGTCAGAGAATATGTATTCCTGCTTTATTTCAGACTTGCCCAGCTCTTTCTATTTCTTCAAAATATATCTTTTGCATTCTAGGGTTGCACAATATACTTGTACCATGAGTTTGTCAGTATGCTCCTTTCCCATTTTTTACATTTAGATCTAGATCACCTGTGTCATCATCATGTAATAACTTAACACTGTTAAGCCCAAAGTATACTTCACTTTTTATGCGTACGCGAGGGACAGCGTACAGTGCACATGACGCGAATTGCGTCATCAGAACAGTATGCGCACCACCCGATTTATGTAACCGCGCGTACTTTTATTTACTTACTTTGCGCACTGAAGTTATTTTGCAGTAATCAGTTTTTCCACATGGTGGCAACACTGTTCCAGGCCATTGTTTCACAGTTGAAAACGAAACTAAAGAGACGGACAACAAAATAGCGGAGACTGTAACAACAGATGCTCATATTGACAAGCGCTTGTGAGCGAGAGGGTGTGAGACAGCTCCGCTTTGGTTTAAAAGAGTTCAGAAATATTGGTTATCAGTCATGATCATCACTTAACGGGGAAAATAGAGCAGACGCTGAAAATGGTGGAAGCTTTCTAGAGCGCATGCGCCGACCGCCCGTGTTCGCGCACAACTTCAAATGAGGTATACTTTGAAAGGCTATGCATTCGACTGTATGCATACGCTAGCGTACATGTACAAAAACAAAGTATACTTAGGCCTTTAGGCTGATGATACACGGGGCAACTTTTTGAGCAATGTTGCCAGGTAAATTTGGCTAATGTTGCCGGGAAACCAGGTGTGAAACAGGGCCCACGACCGATTTTAAAGTATCCAGATAGAAATTTGTTACAAATTCTCAGTTGGAAAATGCCCAAGCAACATTGCTCAAAAAATTAATTGCTCAAAAAGTTGCTCCGTGTGTCAACAGCCTAAAATGTTATATTTACCTCATCTCAAAATGAATATCCATTTTTCATATTGTACAGTATAATGCATAATGCCTAAATTCACTTGTAGCATTTAAAACAATGTAGCATTTTTTAATGTTTTTTAGACAAAATAATGTATTAATTTTAATGTGGGCCATTTATCATTTGTAGCTTAGCTTCCCTTTGATGTACATTGATAAAGAGAGTGCTCTTTGCTTGATTTCTGTATATAACCGATTCACAAAGTTTTATTTTTCATGTTGGTTTTCACTTGACCTTTTTAAAGCAATGTTTACTTTGAAGGTCACATGCTGATTTAATGTGTTATTTACTTATTAAATTAGTTAATTTTGAATGATAACAATAATTATATATATTTTTCAGTTTTTAAAAGGATAAATAGTTCCAGCTGTTTTTGCTATGGTACCAAAATTACCCACATTGGTATCAACTATGGAAATTTTGGTTTTAGGACAACACTGTGTTTTGTTCAGTCTAGTGCTCCATTAGAACCTGTTGTTCTAATGTGTAACAGTACCAGCATTCATGAGACCTTCTTGACAGGTGCCCTGAGATGCTGAAAAGATTTGCCTTGTCTTTCTTGATTGAGAAATGTTGTTTGAATTTTCCCCAGTCTGTGCTGATTAGACAGGAAAGACAAGCCCCCCATCCTTCCATTAATATTTCTTTTCCAAGCCTCCTTCCTTGCATTATTAACGAGCCCTCCCCCAATTAAGATGGATGAGACGGCTCTTGAGGGTATTTGTTCAGGTAAGATCTCTGATTAGCATATCTGATGGATCTGCCTTCATGCACTTATTAAAACCTTCCTCTTTCCCTGGGGCAACTTTAAAGAAAGAGATGCTCAAATGAGGACCCCCACACATACTGCTAAGACAAACCACATCAGACCATGCTACAGTGACAGTTTCATTGCCTGTATCCCTGCTATGCCCGCCCCGTACTGTTTCCTTTTTTACTTTAAGCTTCCTTCGGAGCACAAAACCGGCTTGTCATGCATTCCCTTTATTGTTAGGGCATATATAACCGGATTAGCCCTAACAGAATTTATGAGGAACATTGCTGAAAGAATCCAGGTTAAGAAATAGTTAAAGGAGCTATGCTTGCTTAAACTTGTAAATGTAGCTGATTAACCGAAGCAAGCACACACAATGAACATCTAAAGGATCCCTTTCTAAAACATTGAAGCCAAGTCTCAAGGACACGAAAAAGCAGCCCAATGAAGATTCATGCCCGTGACCCTAAGGTCCAGAGTCCAGTGTCATGGTCATAACTCATGTGCTGTCCGCATAATACGAGCGAGATCGAGAGTAATGAGCTGTGTTGAACACCCTAGCTACAGCACAGATGGGACTTTGCTTGTACATGTCAAACACAATGGAGTGGAGCATGTTGGGATAGAGTGCTGAGGTTGTTTGCATCAGTACAAGGCTTTTGCTTTGTTTATATAGTTTTTAGTGTTTTAGGCTGTAGCTGTGCAAATTTCATAGACCACGTGCACCTGGATTTCAGCGTTTGGCTGTCACCGCGTTTCCTGAACACGCCGATCTAGTCTTTTTCAGCACTGCGGCAGTTGGGAAGATCTAAGGAGCTGCCTAGTTTTTTGAGGTTGTGAGGCCGTTCGGTCCACTTACCTCTGAGGTCATGCAAATAAAGCCCTGATGGAGAGGGGACGGAGAGGAACCTCATGCTGCTAGCTCTCCGGCACCTGCTCCCAGCCTTGGGAGACAGACTGCACCGGTGTCTGCTGCAGCCAGCTTGGCAGGATCATCTGTAACACTCTATTTTTGTCTTATTCTGCAGCTACGATGGGAAGTGCTTGGATGGGCTTATTTTTGTACACCTGGATCAGCACTTGGGAGAGGGGAAGCTGTAGCTGTAGCGTTGCTTGTTGTACTGGTTTGGAATATCGATTGATACTGGTGTCACATTTTTATATTCAAGTGCCAGTTTGATATCAAATATCTTTTGATGTTTCCAACTCCAGATGTGTGAAGGAGGCTCCTCTGTTCCTTCACTGTCAGAGAAAATATGTGCATATTATGGATAATATGCACAACATTACAATGTGGCTGATACGATAAGCTGCTAATCATTTTAATGTTATGCTGTTAACTGGTAAATTCAGATATGTATACGTTTCATTTTTAAACATTTTCATTTTTAATTTTTTCAGGGATGTACAGTATGTCATGTGCGGAAGAACAGATCTGCTATAACTTCTGTTAAATCATGACTTGCTGATTAAAAAAAACTGGTAAATTGATAATATGGGACGGATATGTTTTGCATTCCTACCTCAAATTATTGACATTGTTAGATCCATGGTAGTAGCCTCATCGACATTTTCCTCCTCCTTCCACCTATTCATTCATGATTCTACCCATTTTCTCAATGTTAACTGTTCCTTAGGCTCAAGTAGATATTATTTGATTCAAGCACCATGGCTCATTCTCTAGAGAGAGTCTCATCGGACCTCTATCCACACTCTGGTAATAGAATTGCCATCACCCCTGGAAGAGACATCAGGCCTGGTTCCTACATCTCCTCTCTCAGCTCCCTACTCTCGTTCTTTTGCTTTACTCCCTCCTCCATTGTAATACTGGAGTTTGGCTCTGTGCCCGGTTTTCTCCATTGATGTCTTCCTCCCTCCCTCCTCCCACTGTTCCTCCGTCTCTGTGAAGTCCACACACTCCGCTCTTTGTGGCTGCGGTAAAGGAGGCAGCGTGCCCATGGAATTCAAGTAACGCATTCCACTGGATACCCCTCCTCTGCCTCGCACGCACATTAAAACCCTCCTGTTGCCACCCAGTGCTGTGCCAGTTGTGTGTGTGGGTCATTATGTTTGGCGCGTGGCCCTAGATGGGGTGTCCTGCCACCCCTCACCCCCTGCCTGATTCTGTCGGGCCTTGGCAGATGCCTCCTGCTGACTCAGGACCCCCATTTGTATGAGCTGCAATGCTGGATTGACTGCTTCCATTCCAGCCTGTCACCCTGAACAGGTCGATAAAACTATCATCTCCTCCTCCTCCTTCTCTTTTATGTTCTGGAATTGTTGATTTTCTTTGCACATACTCACATCCGCAAAGCAGTTATTTTGAGAAAAGACAGACATTTAATCTGGCGGTGGGATGTGCTTCCGGGCTTCCATTTCATAAGCTTTCTATCTGAGATCCGTCTGAACAGATCCTCTGGTAGGGCAGCACCTCCTCAGCTTACCTCATGGGATAAAAGAACCTTTCACAACTGGGTTTCCACTTTACTAACGCTCAGGAAAGATATCTATACTTAAGTACAAAAAACATTATGGATCGTACACCAACATACAAAACTCTCTGGTAGTGCTAGAGTGCGAGCAGTGTAATGGGAAACCCCAAAGAGTGGCATTTTTGAGTGGGGTGTACAGAATTTCATCCTCCCTCATAGCGGTCAAGAGAAGGGGCCAGAATGCTTTAGTTTAGGAGTGTATGTTTTGTGTTTGTTGTTGCTAGAGTGCCCACGGTTCGTCTAAAGGTCTGCCAGACCCTGCTGGGTCCTCTAATCTCAGGCGGTGAAGAAACACCCTTCACTTTCCATCAGAGTGCTGCTGGAGCAGGCCAGAGAAAGGTGCCAGCTGTCTCCATCCTGTTTATCGTTCACATTCACAATTTGAATGAGAGGGAGATGTTTTATTTTTTTTGGTCCTGCAAACCACACTTGTGTTTCTCTGCTCTGGAGTTGATGGATGTTCAGGGCTTCCAGAGGCCCTGCCTCTACCTGGTAAGGTGGGTTTTTCCAGCTTGCCCGTGGCGGTGCCAAGTTTCGAAGGGTCCAGCTGGCACAAGCAAAGCCCTTTGTTTTACTGCGCTCTGCATTCAGCCCCAGTCGCACAATGTTTTGTCACTGGCCTGAGTAGGTATGCGATGGCAACGACCTTGGCAAAAGAGCGAGGTGACAAACGCAGTATTGTGCGAGCTGTAATTGTTGCCTATGCATGTAGATACTGCATCATGATAGTTTTATTCTCATTCAACAATGCTGAACGTCTCTATACGTGCTTTGAATTCTCCATGCTTTCTGACATTTGCTTTTGTGTTTTTGAACAGCAGGGCACGTCTGCAGAGTTTGGCGAACTTCTTGAGAGACCACAAGTACCTTATTGGCCAGCTTTCTCACAGAGACCTTCCTTTGGTTGCCCTCTCCAACAGGAACAGAGGGCAATTTATGAATATTCATGCAGCTGTCCTTGGTTACTAAAAGCAGTGCTTAAATCTACATAATTTGTGTTTAAGTGCCTTTCAGATGGCCTTTTCCGTTTTTGACACTCTCAAGAAAAGGAGCCATACTTAGTAATCAAGCTGCCATTGTAGGATGGATCCTATAACAGTTGAAAAGCTACTCGGATGTTCTGGCTAAAAGCAGCCAAAGGCTGTTTTTAAATCACTTGTGTCAGTGTCCAGTCACATAAAGCCTGAATGAAGTGCAATTGTGCATTGTCAAAGCTTTGGAGAAAATACAAAGGTGTTGAAATGCTTTTAGAATTTTATTTTAGATAAATCTATAGTATAGTTGTTTGTCTGCATTGATAATATACAATGTATTTCACCTGATTCTGTGGAACTGTTAGTGCCCCGACCATTTGTGTCTCTCCTGGCTTGCCGTAGAGGTTGTCATTGGTGAGCTGCTCTTTTGAGAGCTTCAGGGCTGTTTTAATGAATGGGTATCTGGCAATAGGCCTTTTCTTTGTACACAGAGCCCAGCTAAAGTGCATTGTGTTGTATTGTTTACAGAGCATTTCCTATTATTCTGAATGCGAGCGCATGTGAATGTCAATGAAAACCTTTTAAACAGCCCAGTCTGAAATAAGCTGTTTTACTTATTTGGGATGAATATTTTAGTTTTTCCTAAATGAGGGGCGTTTAAGGAGGTGGTCAGTAGTCCCTCCCTTGCTCAGTCTTTTTATTTTAATATGGCAGTGTAATTGCACACCTGAACTAAACAATGAGTTTAATGTGATTTATTCAGTCACTATTGAACTTAATGCAGTTGTAGCAGCTCTGTCTTGATCAACTTGCTTTATTAAATTAGAGGATGTGATATAACTTTATTTCAATATATTTATTAAATAAATATTTTATTATCATTATTATTTAATTACTTAAAAATGATTTGTGGTATTTTTAGTGCACAAAACATCTCATCTGAAATGTTTAATTTTAGCATTTTCTCTAATGTTGATCGTTTGTCCCCAAACTGGGAAAAGTATCGTCACAATGCACCAGGGGCAACCATTCTGCACTTACAATAGGACATTGTCTCGCTTTGAGAGAACACCATTGCACTCCAGGCCTCTTGGGTGCTGGAGTTTGTGCTGGCAGCAGTGTCCCTACTCTACATTCCTCTATCTCCTATCTGTCCGTTCCTGTCTTCCTCCTCTCCTCTCAGTCTGGGCCAGCGATCTCCCAGCAGCGGTGGTCGCACAGGACCCTGCTTCCAAGCTGACGCCTGCTAACTGCTGCTGGCTCTTTGTGGGCAACAATGACAGGCCAGGCCCCAGCCTGAGGCCTAGACAGACCCATCGACAACAAAGGGGGCCTGTGAATCGGAGGCCCAGTGGGCAGCCGGTGCAGGGGGAATAAAGCAGGTCAGGGCCAGATTAAGAGAGCTGAGGGGAACACAGCGCAGGGCTAACGGGTGCATGCCAGCTCAAAAGGCACTCCTGAGAGAGACGGAGGGAGGGAGGCTGCAGACAATGGGCAGTTTAAGGAGAAGGTGGGGGGATAGTTGGAGGAGGAGCGTTTGTAATTAGAGATGCCGCCATTGCTGCCTCAGCTGATTCCTTAGCTGTGCACACCTTCAGGGTCTCATCATCGTAATGCATGCAAAAGCTAAGCTGGAAGGGTTTGTTGGGAATGATTCCATTGTATTTGCCTTCCCCCCTCCCTTGTTGTTTGTCCTTGTCCATATGTTTAGTTTGATTTGATGAGCATTTTCTGCAGGAAATTGTAGGGAGGGGCTGATTGGAAGTGGAGTTTTCACTTATTTAATGGAAAACTCAAAAGATAATATGGTTTGGTTTTCTCAGCACAATTAAGGCCTCTTTATTAACAGTACATTGAAATGATAATTCTTGGCTGAAACCAAAATTTGTGAAGCCTTAAATGCTAATTTAACACTAACTAATTTTTGTTTGGAATAATGAAACAAATTCTGTTAGTATTACTATAGTTTATAGTTTCACTGGTTCTTCATTCAGGCAGCCTTACAAATAGCATCTATGCTCCAACAACTTTTTAAAAAAGTATTGTATAATTTTTTTTTTTTTTAAGCTCAAATTGATGTAACAAATGCGTTTTGGCTAATAAAATCACTAAATCTTGTTAGGAATATGCAGTTTGTTTTTTTTCAGGAAAGTTGGTAGGTTGTTAAGTAACAGTTTCTTTGTCTTCTCAAATGAGAAGGGATGTATTAGATGAGATGTTGCACTAAATGGGCCCCACATGGGAAAACATTCTTTATTAATACGCTAAACCAAGAGAGCGATCGCTTCAGAGTATAGGGACTTGTATAACTAGGAAACACAAATATGAAATGGTTTTGCAATTTTTGTTCTGCTATTAGGCGTTAAAGATTTCTGTTCACATTTTTGTCTGAAATATCAATGCATCCCTGCTTTATATGAGAGAGAGTGGGAAGAATAGTTCAGTTTAGAAAGCAGCAGGAGAGGAAGGAAATGCTGGCGAGGTATTACTGCTGGGACAAGCCCAGAGTACATATTGACATTTTCTTACCTTGTAGATGAAAACACAAAGCACACAACAGATGTGAGCTTATTGGTCCTCAGAAGTTTTTTTTCCGTCTTTTATCTGATACTGGTTTTACAGCTGCAGGGCAAACTGAAGTCATACCTCCTCATAGGAAACGGTTTAAGATGGAATGCTGTGGGAGAGCAGAAAAGAGTCTTGACGCTGTGAGGCCTACACAAGTTACGCGCAAAGCCGTTTCCTCAGTCAATCGGTTCTCTTTCCTTTTCTAGTATTGATTTGGGATTTTACTTTTTTTTTTTTTTTGGTTTTGAATGGATGAGTCATGAAATATAAGCTTCTTAAAGCATTATCTATCAGTGCAGGCTATGCTTCTATGCTATGTGAGAGAGAGCTCAAAAGAGCCATTGTGTCCTGCAGACTGCAGCTTGTCAATTGCAGGCCAGCAGATGGTTTGTACATGTTCGCATATTAAACACAACTAAGTCTGCATTTAGGGAAATGAGCAGTAAAAGGCCAAAGTGCTGCAGAAAGTCTTGGAGGGCACATGCTGATGCACAAGGACTGATGGTGGTTGGCTGTTCACAAACAATCCATCAGTGATCAGGGAATGTGCAGGCCGGTGACCTTTCCTAGCTGTCAGATTGTCTTATACATGCAGACTGCCCACAAAACAATACCAGAACTCTGCTTTCTATTCATGCACGGTGTCTGGATGAGACTTGATACTGACTGGAGTTTAATAAAACGGCTTATTTTGCATGAGACAGGCATTGTTTGATCATCTTTTCAATCCATCTAGCAAAACAAAACGCAACGTTGTCTTTGAGCATCGTTCTTTTGTGCGTCACGTGTTTGCGAGGCATATTTGCTTTCTTTTATAGCATCTGCACAAAGACTAGAACAGCTCAAGAATTACAATCTCGTGCGCTCGGCGTACCGCACACGGTTTTGGAGAAGCATGCTTTCCCTATTGAGCAGGCGAATGAAAACGTATGCATATTCATCTAGCTTTTATAGATGCAATAGAAGAAAACCTTGAACAGAAATAACAATGAAAGGATATCCCCCGCCTCTCTTTCCACACCGCACGGGTTTCACTTCAAGTGCATCTGCTTTTATCTCAAGCAGGACATCTGGTTGCGCTTATGGCCTGTCCAAAAGTGCGATTCATCTCCTCCTTTTCGCCCCGTTCGCCTTCAAATTCATCCGCCTCTCCGGCTTGTTTTCAGCCTTCGCCGGGTGAATTATCTGAGAATAAAGGCTCTTCAGCCGGGCCTAGTTTGCATCAGATGCTAAATTGTTGGTTTTGAACTACCCGGCGCTGTATGATTAGCCCAGCTTTAATTTCCCCCCTTCAATTCACTCACAATGCGCACGGCTTGGTCTAATGGAGACCACATACTCCTCTCCGGGTCTTATCTGCTATTTCCATGGACGTCAGACCTGCTGCTCGGCGCTAGCCCGCTGAAAGGGACGCTGATTGAGCCCCGCGCGCCTCTTTCTCGAGCTTCACAATTCGGTGGATCAGAAATCAATTATGTGTGATCGTGACAAATGACTCAGGGGGCTGCTGTTTGAGGGACATCACAAATGAATCAATCAAGCCTTTATCAGAGCAGATAGAAGCCCCTGTGCATGCTCTGAATGTGTGTGCCTGTGCATATGCATGTCTGTTGTGTGTAGATATATGGGTGGGGGGAGCTAGGATGCTGATGCGGTGTTAACCATATTGCTGCTGGGACAGATGGAAGATGGAGAGGAGAGGAGAGGAGAGGAGAGGAGGGGGGAGGCTCTAGTGCATGCGGCGTTGGCCCGGTGCCTGCCGTACAGGACCCCGTTTGGCCTCCACGGCTGATTAGAGGTTAATGGTTTAAGAGTGTGTGGGGACTCGGCTGTGATTGGCCGAAAGGCTCTCGAGTGGGCGTGTCCGAGGGGTGGCAGATGGCGTGGATGGAGTGAGGCTACGAGTAAATGAATGAAAGAGGGGGACTCCTCTCCTGTTCCCTGATCAGTGGCCATTGCAGTGGTGTGAGCTCCCCCTTATACGCCTCCCTCCCCAACAGATGGCCATTGGAGCTCAGTGGCCAAAATGACTCCGAAAGCCCAGGCTGGATGAGCGTGCACTAGCGGGCATCGCCAGCGGATTAATTATGACTGTTACACATACACAGAGAATCGTAACGTGGCCGGCTGACTCTGTTGTATCGTGATGATGCCACGAAGCTTGGCGCCGCGATTAGAGGCGGCCCAATTGGGGTAGTTTCCTGAGAGAAAACAGTCTCCTGTCATATGGACAGTGACACGGAAGCCCGCAATCCTTTCCCAGAGATGCGGTACTCACGTACTTCACCCAAACTTTGTGTAAGAACATCGATTTGAAGTTACTTTTGAAGGTTTTTGTTTGCATCTCATGCATGAGCAAAGGAAGCACATCTGTTTTTAGCACTTTTTCTGCCGTTAGAGTTTGGTTTGATGTTCTAGTTTCTTCTACTTTGTCTCTCACCTAGTTTCCTTTGCTGGCAGTTTAAAGTTCACATTACTAAGAGTTTGGCTATTGTATGTCTGCTTTTGCTATTTAAAGTAAACTTTGGTGGTGATATGGCATTAAAAAAAAAAAACCCTCTTGCATCTTATAATAATCATTTAAATTCTATGAGAATAGCAATATCCACACCTTAACTATCGCAATAACATCACAGAAGAACATTGACAGCCAATCAGAATCCACTTGACATTAAAGGGGTCATCGGATGCAAAATTCACTTTACGAGTTGTTTGAACATAAATGTGTGTTGAAAGTGCGTGTACACATCCATCCTATAATGATAAAAATGCACCTAGTGGTTTTTAAAAAATCCCTATTTTAGAATCCCCTTTCTCAAATCAGGCTGCTCTGAGATTCCTGTCAGAATGACGTAGTTCTGCACAGACCGCTCCCACGATAGTTGATTGACAAGGCTGTCTTACCTTAGACCCGCCCTGAGTGAGCTGAGAGCTGTCCGCCATTGTGTCGACTCCGGTGCAGGGGAAGACATGATGTCTCCGATTAAGCGATTGAGGTGTTTTGTTGTTGGATGTAATAATGAACATAGCAGTTGTCATTTACTCCCGACGTCTGAGCCGCTGAAGATGCAGAGGATTGTTACTTTCGATTTGAAGGGAATGCGCCGATCTCGATCTGCCTAAATGCGTCTATGTTCGCACAAATCATTCGTGATCCAGCCTCACCTACAAAAGAAGTGAGTATAAGGGTTTTTTATGAACCTTTGCAAATCGCCTTTCTTAATGTGCTAGTTTGCCAGTTTCGCGGCTGAAGTTTACAGTCTGCTCATCATTCCACGGAAGAGAGGGGCGGGGTCAGCAGAGCTCATTAGCATTTAAAAAACAGCTTGCTGAAAACAAAGCTGATTTTGACAGGGTAAAAAAGGTGTTTTTTTACTCTACCATTGAGAAATTTTAACCAAAGTATGTTATAGACTTTTTATTAAGACCCTAAAGAATCATATCAACTTGTGGAAAATGGACATCCGATGACCCCTTTAATGAATGAGCATTTAAACCAACAGACAACATATCTGCAGCACACACTTAATAA
The DNA here is from genome assembly GCF_012432095.1 of Onychostoma macrolepis. NCBI lineage: Eukaryota > Metazoa > Chordata > Actinopteri > Cypriniformes > Cyprinidae > Onychostoma > Onychostoma macrolepis. Next base: position 18,182,843 of record NC_081156.1, read on the forward strand.
ACAGATTGTTTTACTGTGTTGGTGTGGACGCTAATTATGCTTGCTGCAATAGTTGGCGGTGTTACCGGTGTTAAGCCGCAACACCATTATGTCATTTGCCCACCGTGGCACCGCCCATTACCGCCGTTTTGATTTTTTTATAGTAATAAAAATCATTTAGTTCAGTTAGAGAACAGACACTACAATTAAGAACTGAATGCGTGCCGAATGACAGTCGCATCACAGATCAGATTTCATTTATCACATGAATTGAGTCCAGCTGACCGACAAGAGGAGTGAAGTGAGACAGACAAGACGACAGCGGATGATTTAATTTCAAAACGAAATGCAAAAGCGCCTGTTTGGCAATATTTTGGATTTTGAAAAGCCTGTTGCCATTTGCCATTTATCTAAGGTGATTTTGGATGATTTTGTAAACATTTGTTTCTTATTTAATTGGTTCCACAATGTTTGCTGATTTTTATTTTATTTAAACTGTGTAATTTATTTATTTTATTTGACATCAAGGTAGGGATGCTCCGATCAGGATTTTTGCAGCTGATACCGAGTACCGATTTCTTGTCATGGTGATCGGCCGATACGGCTTCAAGGCAAGCTTTATATAACATATGTGATAATGTTATGTAAATAATCACAAAAATTATTCCTTATACAGTGAACATTTTAATATGCCTTTAAAATGGGGTTTATGCAAACATTATGTATATCAGGATACTTAATATATGACAAAAATAAATACAAACAAAATGGAGCAGTGATGCAACTCGCACGGTTTATATAAACATTATCCAATAGTAAACTGTGGAGGACAACATAAACATTTAATCTCCTAAAATTGAGAAGAAATTAAGAATGTAACTTAAACATTGTCCAATACAAGTCTGAGCAGGACAAAATTAATTAAAAACAAAAAACATTTAAACTCCTAAAAAATCTAATTGGAGTAGTTCGATGCAACACATTAGGTTTAATTTAACATTGGACAAAATAAATAGAAACATTTAAACTCCAACATGGAGAAGTCTGATGTAACTCATAAGGTTTAATACTGTCAAATATAAGACTGAAGAGGAAAAAAGAAATAGAAACATTTAAACTACTGAAAGAACAAAACGGAGTAGTTCGATCACAGTTATATCCACGGGCGCTGCGGATAATCTGCGGGTCGGGTAATAAAGTGGCAGCGGCTATTTGCACTAAGTGTAAATAGCATATTTTCTTAGCCATAGATGCTATTTACACTAAGTGCAAATAGCCAAGGATTCTATTTACACCAAGTGAAAATATCAGCATTTTTTAGTGATATGCTATTTACACTAAGTGCAAAAAGCTATAGGTTCTATAGATGTTAAAATAACAGGATTTTCTGCTATTTATACTACTTATTGCAAATAGCGGCAATTATCTGCACCTCAGTATTGTAGTACATTATAAAACAGTATGCAATAATAACTTGAGTGTAAATTTGAATTCAAATTATTAAATGGATGCCACCTTATTGGGACAATAAAGCCCTCCCTACACCTACCCTAACCCTACCCGATACTTTATTTTCAACTTTTTGGTTATTTCCTTCATTTTTATTGAAAATAAATGCTTTTCTGATGTGATTTGAAATTTGAATTTATTTTTAAAAAGTTCGCCAAAATGCGGATTCGAACCCGGGTCGATCGCTTTAAAATGAGTACAACACACATTTTACCAATCTGCGCCACCGGAGCTGACAACAGTTAACAGTCTTTTGTAATGTTGACCATCCCAATCACACGTTGGTGGGCGGAGTAAGTGTAAATAGCCTCTGCCATCAAGGCAGCTATTTGCACTTAGTGTAAATAGATACTCCGATTAAAAAATAAATGCATTTTGATTATTTGCAGGTGGAAAAATGATGCAAATATAAACTTCTGTCACTTGTAAACTACATTTTTTCATCAGATTATTTCATTTGTGTGTGTGTGTGTGTGTGTTCGCCTGATTGGGAAGTTGCAGTGACAGAAATGGTGACATTCCAGATAAAGTTTGAAAGGAGTAAAGCCTGTGTTAATGCTATTGAGTAGGCTAATACGGCCAAAGAAGATATTTTGTTTTATAAATAAATGTTCATTTAAAAGCAGCCCACGATCAGCGTATTATGTTACGGCTCCGACGAGGTTTTGTTCCGTCCTCCACGCGGTACCAACAAAAGACTATTTTTAGCCAAGCAGCGCGGAGAGCCGCTTCAGAAACGTGCCGTGGCTGGCTGATAAACACAAGCACTGACTAGACCGGCCACGATCATCTCCGGTGGCCGTGGAGCCGTAATGCGCCGCAGACACGTGCAGTGATGTGCAGATCAGCTCTAACGTCACTGAATCTGCTGTTAAAAATGAACCATTCATCATATCATCATGCAAAACATACACAACAAATAGCGAACTTTTCATTGTTTCTCAAAACGCCATAGCATTTCCACATCGGCGGTGACATGACTGCGGTGCCAAATCATTCATGTCCTCACACATCATGTAGGCCTATGTCCTCGCGCGTTGACATCATCAAATTGCGATCGGTTCATGAGATCGGCCAAGTGTAGTGAGTACAGTTCGAGTCATAAAATGTGATTATCGGTCGATGCCGATCATCCCTACATCAAGGTTTATGCCATGACTCCAAGCTTTTTTATTTGCTTTGCTAATAAACGTACTACGTTTCTTATTTATTTGGTTCCACGGTGTTTGCTGATTTTTAGTTTTGTATACCTATTTAAACTTTGCGTAAGTTAAGTTATTTTATATTAGGCATAGCCTATAGCATGGTGTGTTTTTTTTCATGGTTAATACAAGTTCTATACTTTATATATAGGCTAAGTGAGTTTGACGTTGTATTTTGTTGTTGCTTGAATTGATGCTGAATTGCTGCTAATTTTAAAGTGAAAGTAAAATGCGCACCCAGCTTTTACAAGCTATTTAAAAGCGAAGGAAAGCGAGAAAAAGAGGGAAACCCCCCACCCCCCACCCCGCGGTGATACCGGTATTATCGGTATTAACCGTTGGGGAAATTTCCTCACCGTCACAGCCCTAATGCTATTATAGTTATGGTTAAAGTTATTGTTCTTGGCGTGAATGGACCTTAAATGTTCTGTACAGCTTAGCAGGCCTCTGAAAAATGACGAAATCATCTGTTGTGCCTGGTGCGGACACAGCAGACATGCTCAAGAGTTTCTTTGTGTGGTCAGAATGACTGATATTAACTACAGCAGTGTCATTATTTCTTCTAGATGACGTTGCATGGCTCATTTTGACTGACACGGCACTCCATCTGCTTATGACATCCATCCTCGCTCCATTTCCCAGCACAGTTCATCTTTCTCTCTCTATCCGTCCTCCTTCCTCTCACCCAGGTAGAAAATGATCAAAAAGCCTCTAAAGGTGGGGGGAGGGTCCGATCTATGCTCGCACCATGATGGAGGTTAGCCTGAAAAGAGCAGTTGTGGAGAGCATGGTGGAGCAGCATTCAGTGCTGCATCTGAGCAACAAAAGGCCTGGTGGAGAGGATGGGGGGGGAGCCAGCGATATGAGAGAGAGAATAAAAAGACAAGGAGGGCTCTTCATGTCCATCAGTAGCAGATGCGTGCTCTCTCCAATGCAACCCCTGTCACATGAGCCTATGGACCACGTCATAGATGCCCGTCATGGCCGATCCTAACATATGTCGTTCAGAAATCCACTGTCACTGATCAACACATTTTGTAATAGCTGTGCTTACTAATGCTGTTGTTGTTGTTGTTGTTATTATTGGTACTATTACAATATTTAAACAAAACCCGAAATGTGAGCATTAAATTTCAGTGTATAAGTGTGACTGTTTGTACTGTGGACATGAGACCCTTATTCTCTCTCTTTTATATTTCCCTGTTTTTCTGTCTCTTACTCTTACTCTTTATCATGAACATAAAAGCCCCAAGTCATCCCTCTGCAAAAGCCGATTCTGTATCTGATAAAGGATGACACATAGGAGGGGTGGACTCGGTCAGCACAGGATAGCAGAATCACTCCTCTTAAAAGCAGCTGGGAAATGTACTTATTTCAGCCACCATTACCGTTAAACATTATCATTGTAGGGAGGCTCACTCGGCTCCATTTGATACTGGGTGGGATGTGTCCTTCATGTGACTAATGCGACTCGGCTGTTGGAAAGATCAAGCAAACTGATGGTGATAGCCAGTTCAAATTCAGGCCTGTTTAGTCTCAACTGTAGTTTTTGCAGTTCAAGATGATGCATGATCTGATAATGCAAAGGTTCACATGAAGGCACCCTCATTGCCTAGGGCATTTTTGAAATGTAAAACAATTCAGTCTTTGCATATGTTGTGGTAGGCAAGATGATCCATTGTTTGCCTTGCAAACGTGCATTAGGCCTAACACGTTTGAAGTTTTTGCCAAAAAAAAATTACCATAAAACCCTTCCATACGTCATGTTTTGCAAACCGGATCAGTCTTACAGCAAGCTCGCAATCAGTGCCTCAGAGCTGCGCTAGCTTCATAAAGAAACGTCAGTTGTGGCACGATGAAAACGCACGGTTTGATCATTCTTGCCGTAGTCCTTAAAAGAAAAATGAACCTTATAAATGCACTCCCTTCTTACACACTCCTGTGGACATTTGTCTCTCTAACCAAATTCACTTTGAACTCTGCATTGTGCCAAAAGTAATTTGCAACACATAGGGGCACTCCCTCTCCTTTTCTGTCTTTTATCAAAATGAAAACAGACATCACCATAAACTCCCCTTAATCAGATGGCTCTGTTGTGTTGGCTGTGCCTGAAAGGGTTTGGCAGTAAATTGGACGTCGGATTTCTTTTCTCCAAAATCTCGGGGCTGAGGAGGGGGCCGACTTCTCAGAAGAACTCGTCTGGAAAAGCCTTTTGTGGGATTTGGCAAGGGAACAGCCGGCTTTGCTCATGCTTATTAGGCACCCCTGTCGCACCAGCCGAACCCTAGAATTAATTGTGATGTGTGCGGTTGTCTGTTTCCCTGCACATGTGTGTATACATGTGGGCGCATGTAAAGACACCTTCTAGCTCTGGTGCAGTTTGTTCTGGTCACAGAGGCTTTATTCGTCAGCTGGACAAGTTTCTGGACAAATGGGGTGGTAACGAATGAGACTTGCCCTGCCTGTTCCTGTCGACAGCCTGTTCCTTGAATCATTTCAGCTGTTGACTCTAGAAGGATACATGGGATCCTGATTCTGTCACTTGTAAGCGTGCATAGAGATTTGAGATTCAAATGATCTCTGAACCCATGTAGTTTCCTGGGCATTGTGATGAATGGCTCTATTGCAATGGTTTAGAGTGATACAGTAATTCTAGTCCCCCAACCCCCTTCCTTTGCCTTCCATTATTAATAATTTAAGAGTCAAAGTGAAGAATGAGCCCTCCTATTGGCCACAAAGACATGCGAACAGTCTTTCTTCCTTCATGATTTTAGCTATTTGGTTCTCTAGGACGCTGCAGACCAAATAATTGCCTAATGTAATAATCACCAAAAAAGGCTTTTATTTGTATGTATCGTCATATATCTTGGGACTTTTGAGTAAAGTTATGGATTTTTAATGACATTTTTAAGGACCAATTTCCTATAGGGCTCTACTGTAGCACGATCTACTAGGATTTGGAGATAGCACTCTGCAATTGGATAGCATCTCGCATATCTTGCGGTTTGGTAACCACTGGCTACCAAACTAGTCTCTTGTACAGTCAAACAATCAGATGTGGATTTGGTAGCAATCTAATTTGCCTTTAGCCATTCCTGGTTACCAATCTTGACTTACAACCTCCAGATCCATTTACGTTCACGCTGTTAGCAAGAGAATTGTTTAGGACCAATGAAAGACATATGCTACTCAAATGACAACAGATGTCATAATTAACTTCAACTTTTTCTCTCTGCTCTTCCTATGCAGGTTTTCACCTCAGTGGCACAGTCACCGAGCCGGCAACGCAATCCGAGCCAGAGACAACACATAAGGTGGCCATCAGCTTCGACCGCTGTAAGATCACGTCAGTAACGTGCGGCTGTGGCAACCGAGACATCTTCTATTGCGCGCATGTGGTTGCGCTGTCCTTATACCGCATCCGCAAACCCGAGCAAGTCAAACTGCGGCTGCCCATCTCAGAGACACTCTTCCAGATGAACAGAGACCAGCTGCAAAAGCTGGTGCAGTACCTTATCACAGCCCACCACACGGAAGTGCTGCCCACCGCCCAAAAACTGGCAGATGAAATCCTGTCCTCCAACTCTGAGATCAACCAAGTACATGGTGAGCAGCATAAACGAAGAGTCACATGTTTCCACCCTTTTGAAAGCTTTATTCAACACATTGTGCAAAAATAAAAAAACAACTCTTCCTGATCGTTTATCCAAGGAGCCTCCGAAACCAGGAAGTGCATCCTCTTGCCCTCTGACCTTGTTTTAAATAGGAATGAAGGGGTCAGGCAGAAGCCCCTTATCAATGTTTAATCAGTGGCTACACTTTGAATCCGGAATGTGCAGAATGTGTTAACCGGCCAAGATGTTGGATCAAAAGTGCAAAAGGACACCTACGCTGGAGGCCTGCTTATACAAGGACACACAGCACCTTCTGTTTATAGCAGCTTGCACCTCACTAGCCCATTGCTGCCATTATAAAGCCATTAAGTACACTAATAATTTACTATTATGCTGAACAGGGTTACAGTCTACCACAATCTAAAGCATTACAACAAGCGCTCTTATTTCAAAGCACTTTACATCCAGCACAGCTGGCTCCATTGATATCCTGTACATTGTAGATATGGACGTAGTATATAACACCAATGCTTAAGTCACACACTGATGATAATCTACTGTATGAAAGTTATTATTGCTTCCCTAAGTCCACCCAAGCCTTTTAAGAGCTAATCTCTAACTCAAGATGGATCTTCTTATCGTATAACACATGCCAAGGACAGGGAAACGTGCAAGCAATGCAAAATCAACCGTTTCGCTTCCATATATAGCGTTTATATACGTTTAATACCCACAGGGGGACCCAAAGGGGTCCAGTAGGCAGATCAACTCTCTGTGCAGTCTGTATATGAAGCAGCTTCATGGTGTCTTTAAGTGGAATTCAATAGGGCTGAATGTGCTGATGTGTTTTGTTCTGCAATGGGGGGGTTGTAAACCTAAAGTGCATCGACATATTGAAAATACAGTAAGACCTTCCTCAGATAAAGTGATTGCCTCTAATGCATTTGGCTTTTCTACCCTTTTTTTTTTCTTTTGCAAATCACAGTGGCAATGGGAAGCAATCTTTTAAAAATCAAACTTTGATAGCTATGATTTGACTCACCTCAGTGGTATTATCAAGTTTGTAATGGTTTAAAAAAAAAAAAAAAAAAAAAAAAGGGTATTCTGCCGAAAGGAAGTGATATTATTGATTTAGGCTGTGGTTTAGAGTAAGCAGGCTCAGGAGCTGCTGTTTTTCAAAGTGTTAATGTGTACAAGCAGATTTTTTTTTTCTGTCTGTTTTTGAGTTGCATAAGCTTGTAACCCAAGCTTCCACTCTGTTTTTTCTACCGATAAATGATATGTGTTATTGCTGAAAGTATCCAAAGTTAAACGGGTGTATTTCTCTCCCAGGGGCCCCGGATCCCACAGCAGGGGCCAGTATTGATGATGAGAACTGCTGGCACCTGGACGAAGAGCAAGTGAGGGAACAGGTCAAGCAGTTCCTCTCTCAGGGAGGATACTATGGCTCAGGCAAGCAGCTCAACTCCATGTTTGCTAAGGTGAGACGCTCTCGCTTTCTGTGTGTGAAATGCTCAGTGCGAAATGTGCTATTATGGTGAATTATGGGCCCATGGAATCCTAGGAGGCCCATTTAAATCAATGTATTTTAATTAAATGTCAAGATGCCTCTTATTTTCAATAGCCAGCGCAGTTCATTGCTTTACCTGTCTGCTATCTGAAGATTTGAAGGACTGCACTACAGCCCTTGATATTGATGCTGAATGTAGTGCTTGGATACATACACAAGCATTCAGATCTCATAGTCCTTTCAGCTAAAACACTTGTGCTGTTTTCCCTGTATAAGATGCTTTATGTTGTAATTATGCTGGCTTTCTTCTTCAAAATATGCTGCTAGTTTGTGTTAGATACAGGTGCGTGTTAGTCCTGCACGTGATGCATGAGGTTAAACCAGGATTTTTGTGCAGGTGAGGGAAATGCTGAGGATGCGCGACTCAAATGGGGCACGGATGCTCACGCTCATCACGGAGCAGTTCATGGCTGACCCGCGCCTATCTCTGTGGCGACAACAGGGCACAGGCATGACCGACAAATGCCGACAACTCTGGGACGAACTGGGTGAGTTTTTTTCTTAACCTGTATGTCATGTTTCTCAATCATCATCCTTGTTTGTCCTGTAACAACATTTTTATCAACTGATCAGAGATTTTAGGGGTTAGATAGAAGGTTTGGCCTATGGCTGTTTAATAGGATGTGGTTCCTTTATCAACAACACATGATGATCCAGGAACATGTCCTAGTAGGCCAAATCACATTTTTTGAGCAGTGTAGGTCAAATTAGCCCCATCCTCATCTCTCTTCTGTAAACCTTAATCATTAGCACTTACTCTTCTGCTCCTTGGTTCAATATCCGTAGCCTTAAGCACATTCGTGCATGTGCACCGTCTGACCTGCAGCAGTTCAGTCAGGGCAAGTGGATCAGTGCACGACTTAGTCTGCAGGCACATGCAGAGGACTGGCCGCCCACATCTATCGGGATGGCAAGAAAGGGCCAGGATCAATGAGCTTTAAAGCTGCCTCCTATTGATCGGGCCATTTAAAGAGGTTGATGAGAGCACATCCTGAAGAGGCTCATTTGAGAGCTGCGTCTCTGGCTTCCTTTTCCTTCGAAACGGTTGTAGCTGTAAACAAGGCGCACCTGCTGTGTTGACCGTGCATTCTGATTTTGCAAGAGCAGGCACATCACTGTGACCGGAGCGTCTAATAAATGTGCAAGACAGTTCAGTGTTTTAGTTGACAGCCATGCTGATTGGCCGGAGCTCAGCGATTTGGCCAATCAGGGCTGCGTGTACATGACAGCAATGGAAAAAGATGCAGGCCAGCCATCTGTTACCTAGATACAAAAAGGCAACGCCAGTTACACGAGCCCACCAGACAACCCTACACCTGCCAAATTTCATATGCTCCCCAATGCCAGTGTTTGACGTTGATGCGCTAGAGCCTCATCTATTAAATGCGCCGATTTTCCATTTCACATTTAGAATCAAAATCTGCTTTCAAAGCTAAACCAGTTAAAAAGTATGTAAAAATGGGAAAAGTGGCAACCTAAAATCTCCTTTCTTTATCCTTTTATGCTCATTTTACCTTTTTAGTTTCTCCCTCACTCATTTATAAGCCACACTTCAGTTATAAAGACGACTGTGCGCTGTGGGTTTGCAGGTGCATTGTGGGTGTGTATCGTGCTGAACCCGCACTGTAAAAGTGAAGAGAAGAGCGGCTGGCTGAGACAGCTGAAGAAATGGGGAGACATGGACATCTGCCCTCTAGAGGACGGCAATTATGGCAGTGAGCTGCCCAACATCACCAACGCTCTGCCACAGAGCAACCTGGCTCAGGGTAAGCCTCTGATCATTTGATCCAAACGTGAAATTATCCACTTATCTCAATGTCTGTTGCTCACATAACTATGTTTTACTCTGCGTAGACTCACTGGCCCGGCCTAGAAGAACGGTGTTCACGAGAGCAATGGAGGCCTGTGACCTGCACTGGCAGGATAGTCACTTGCAGAGAATCATCAGTAGTGACTTCTACATGTCCCCGGCCTACCAGAGAGAGGGAGAGAGCCTGCTCTTCAACCCCCAGGGCCTGCCACTGTGGCTAGGTACATATTTACATACTTCTCAGGCATTTCAAGCTATGTTTGTCCATGTTGATTCTGTTCAGAGCAGCCTGTCAATACAAGTTTTTCCTACAGCAGACTCTGAACAATAAAGGCACGACCGCACCACTATAAAGCTTTAATAATCACTCTAATTCTATGAGAATAGGAAAGTCCATACCACAGCTATAACAATAATGATACAGAGATACAATATAGTTGCAATCACTTTTCCAGCTGAAGAACAATAAAAACAATGACAGCCATTTAGAATCTACATGAGCCTGAACATTTAAATCAACAGATGACGTACCTGCAGCATGCACTTAAAATATAAAGAATATTGCTGTGGGTTGGTGTGGACACTAATATAGTTATCATAGTTCTCGTTCTTGGTGTGACAGGACCTTAAGTCTGAGAGGAAATGTCCCTCTCAGTAAGACACTTCCTGCTGTGTGTTGTAATCTGTCTGATTTCACTTCTGCATGAGCTTCCATTACAATTTTGTCTGAAATTGAAACCGTCCCATCTGAAAGGAGCCTCCCACCATGTTTATACTGTGTCATGTGACTCTTTCCAGATCACGTGCCTACAGCATGCGCCAGGGTGGATGCTCTGCGTTCGCATGGTTACCCCAGAGAAGCCTTGCGACTGGCTGTTGCCATAATCAACACCCTCCGGCTACAACAGCAACGGCAATTAGACATATACAAGCATCAGAAGAAAGGTAACACATTGATCTGCTTTGTATAACATACGGCCTTACTCCAAGTGCTTTATTGTTAATCAGAAGCCTTATCTTTTTGAGAGTGACCATTTTTACGTGTATATGTAGACATTAAAAGAAAACTGCAGGACTTTTAATTTTTGAACATAAATTTTATGAACAGTCATGTGTGCTTTTAAAATTAAAAAGAGTGCTTGTTTCATGGTAATTTAAGTATTGAGGTGTTGATGCTGCATATGTTCCTAATTCAAGTAAATATCTCTCTGTGTGTCCTCAGAACTGCTGCAGAGGGGAATGACCAACACCACCAATCTGGAGGGCTGGGTGGGCCACCCCCTCGACCCCATTGGCTGCCTTTTCGCCACCCTCACAGAGACGTGTCGAGTGGAGGATGACAATACCATGGATACCGGAGGTACACAATTATAGGCTGTCATTGGGCTTCTGTCCTTTTACGACTCTCCGAGACGCTTTGAGCATTATTCGGTTCCTCGCTCAGCAACTGGCCTGTGTCTTTGAGAGCTTCATTCAGTCTGCTGGAGCCCCATCTCCTCACTCTTTACAATTGCCTTCCTTTTCTGAGCAGTGTTAAGGGGTGCCATTGTATCAGAAAGGTCATTCTGCCCACTCAGTGGTGTAAAACGTATAAAATCAATCAGCATTTGCATTCCATACATCCCTCCCAGCTCAGGCCAATGGAAAGTGTCGACCATTGTATTCCTGTAGTGAGGAACCCACAGAGAGGCATTGTGTGCCTGAATAATACTGGCAAATGGTACTGTGACTTGGAAGAGTTTGTGCATATCTGTGCGCTTGTCCCGTCGTAGCGCTCCCCTTTTGGCCACGCCACTGTAGCGGTCGTGTTGGCTTGTTGTGTGTGCGCCTGTTGTGCATTACACTGTATGTTTGTATGTGTGCTAGAGAGCATAGCTCTTTGTTTGACTCTGTTGCACAGTTGGAAACATCTGGCATGTGCTGGGATGGGGGCGGACTCTTGGTTTTATCCAATCCGAACGTCCGAAGGTCAGGATCTTAGCTTAGCAGGACCAGCAACAGCAGCTGTAGCGGCAGCAGCAGTGTGGAAAGCCAAAACAATGCTCTCTCTAACTCCTCTGCTTTACTACTTAGGTAGTTTACTGTAAACCAGATCACTGGATAGAACACTGTAACTCGGTTAAATTGGTTTGTGTGGGCTGATTGTGAGATACCAGTAGAGATGTTGTTTTCCAGTGTAGCAAGATGGCGGTGAACCCATTGATCCCTGTCTGTTGCCCACTGTACAAACAGGATTGGCCAACAGGATAAATTTGCCAGGGGGATTTAAGTGAGCTGGTGATGAGGGTCTAAATTCTTTCCAAACAGATGGTGTTTTTCCTCCGTTTTCGTGCAGATATCCTTAGACATTGATACAGATGACTTAGTCCGTGGTGTTTTATATGTTACCTAAGATTGGGGTCAGTGAGAGCTTTTATTTATTTATTTATTTATTTTTGAAAGAAATACTTTTATTCAGCTAGGAGGATGCATTAAATTGATTAAAAATTGTGACAGTAATGATTTTTTATTTTTTATTATTGTTACAGAAATTTCAAATAAATGCTGTTCTTTTGAACCATCTATTCATCAAAGAATCCTGAAAAAAGTATCAAAAATATTAAGCAGCTCATTTTTCATCACTCTTAAGAAATGTAACTCAAGAATAACGTGACACTGAAGACTGGAAATTCAGCTTTGCATCTCAGGAATAAATTATATTTTAAAATGTAGTCAAAATGTAATAATATTTCACAATATTAGTTTTACTGTACATTTGATCAGATAAATATATGCAGCCTTAGTGGGCATTAGAGAATTTTAAAAAATCATACCATCCCCAAACTTTTGAATGGTAGTCTATATGTACTTGCCTTATTTCCTAAAATTTCTTTGCTTTTTCTTTACAAAAAGAACGTTTTCAACAAGCTATAAACTGACATTGACAAACACCACTTTGTTTCCAAATAGATTCGGGTGAACCCAAGCCTCCAGTGTACCAGCATGTGCCGGTGTGGGGATGTCCAGATGGAGGGGAGTCGTACCTGGCGCTGGCGCTAGAGGTGGCGCTGATGGGTATGGGGCAGCAGCGGCTAATGCCTGAGGGCCTGTACGCCCAGGACAAGGTGTGCCGGAACGAGGAGCAGATCGTGGCCAAGCTGCAAGAGATGGAGCTGGATGATGTATTAGTGCAGACACTCCGCAAACAAGCCATCCTCCTTTTAGAAGGTACAAACTCTTTGTTCTCAATATCACGTCTACTTTTCAACCTTTTGCTCTTGTCATCACCCTGTAGGCCCTATCCTCCCTGTGTGGAGCTGTTTCCTCCCCTTACTGTTCTCTTGCTTTTCCCACAACCTTTTTCCCCCATGTGGATCGCTGTCTACTTTTATCTTTTCCTCCTCTATCTCTAGCCTGGATATGTTTGTGTGTGTTTGTCTGTGTGTGTGTGTGTGTGTGTGTGTGTGTGTGTGTGTGTGTGTGTGTGTGTGTGTGTGTGTGTGAGAGAGAGGGAGTGCTATGCCTGTAAAAAGATCTGCAGGCTGGCCTCTGCAGTGTCCCCAACTCCCTTCCCCAAAACAGGCCACCCTGCATCTGAGCCTCCCACTGACACGCGGTGTAACCTTAGAGCAGACATCTGCGCTGCTACTAGGGAGGACAGACTCTGTCAAAGCCCATGAGGCCTTGCCGCCTGTTTGCCTTCTCATCGTCCTCCCCAGCCGTCCCAGCGATACACTCCACTCAGATTTCTCTGTCTCACTTGCTGTGTTTGCCCTCACTGACTCACCAGCCTCCTGTCCATCAAGCCTGACTCAACCCTGCAATCTGATATGACGGACAGCGCAGTTCTGATGTGCTGTTCTCTGTCTCTCTCTGTATGTCCAGGTGGTCCCTTCAGTGGTCTGGGGGAGGTCATCCACAGAGAGAGTGTTCCCATGCACACGTTTGCCAAGTACCTCTTCACCGCCCTCCTGCCGCACGACACAGACCTGGCGTACAAACTGGGCCTTCGTGCAATGAGGTGAGACTCTTTTTCTCTCCATCTAAAGTCCATTTGTATTAGCCATGGGGTTTTTATATATTCTAATATCCTAATTGTTTACAAAATTCACTTTTAGCGCTTCGGTCTGTCTTATGTGGGAAAACAGACCAAAACAGGATGTCAACTCATCCTGTACAGCACTGATGTCCAATCAAATTCTCTCTAGGATGAGAATGTCCCTCCCCCTAAAACACCTGCAACTTAATAGCAAGTAGCAAATGGCTGTGATGTAAATAAATTCTGTAGTTTATTTTTTCCTTTAAAAAAAAAAAGAGGGATGAGCCTTTTGTAATGCCCCACACAAACTTGCTCTTTCAAAAGATTTAGTTTTAAAGTCTCTTACGCTCACCAAGGCTGTATGTGTTTGATAAAACATAGTTAAACATTATTGTGAAATATCATTAGTTTCAAATAACTTTTTTCTATTTTAATTCATTGTAAAATGTAATTTATTTATATGATTTTAAAGCTAAATTTTCTGCAGCCAATACTCTAATGTTCAGTGTCACATTATCCTTTAAAAGTCATTCTAATATGCTGATTTGCTGCTCTTATTATCATCAATGTTGAAAAGTGTCAGTTTTGAGCAATTTAGTGCATCATTGCTGAATTAAAGTTTATTTCTTAAAAAAAATACTAACCTAAACATTACTACTGTCAACAGTAGTGTACATCAGAACTGGAAAGAAAACGTGCATTCATAAGTCACACCATCATGCAGCAACTTGCAAAAGAGTGTCGGAGATTCTTCTCTGTCATGTTTATCATGTTCATTTGAAATGTGTGCATTGTTTTCACCTTTATTTATTGAGCACATTTCCTCACATTAGACTGAATCGCCACGTGATGTTACCCTTACTGACTCCAGCCATATAAAGCCTCTGTGGGACCTTATTACTGTATATCTGCACTGAGGCATCATTATCTGAGTCTAGCTCATCACAGTCCTCACTAATACACAATCAATAGCACTGCTCCCTCTGCGCACCTTCTGTGAGTCTGAGCTGGTTGTGGTCTGATATGTTTTCTCAGGCAGGAGTAGCAGAGCGTAGAGCGCTATTTCTATTCACTTGTCATCAGACAGAGCTAGCAGAAAATAGCACACAGTATTCTGCTAATCAAGTCTGGGTAAACTGAGTATAGAAAACAGTGCATAGTAACAGAAAGTTAAGCTTATATATCAGTCTTGTTATAGGCTATGTGAATAACTAGAGTCTTATATGTGTGACTAATCCAGAATAATCATGTTCACTGCAGGCTTCCAGTGCTGGAGTCCACAGCTCCCTCAGGTGATGTAGGACACCCTCACCATGGCATCTCCATAGTGCCCAGCAGATATCCACGCTGGTTCACACTGGGCCACCTGGAGTCTCAGCAGTGTGAACTGGCCTCCACCATGCTTACTGCTGCTAAGGGTGAGTCATGTGAGGTTCACTTTAAACAAACTTTTATGTGCTGTGCCAGTGTTTAGCTAAGAGAAATCTGTGTTGTGTCTTAGGTGACATGTTGAGATTGCGGACTGTTTTGGAGGCCATTCAGAAGCACATTCACTCCTCTTCCCTCATCTTTAAACTGGCCCAGGATGCCTTTAAGATCGCTACTCCTGCAGATAACCCTCCTGACATCACACTGCTCAATGTAGCTCTGGAGCTCGGCCTTCAGGTAAATCTAAATTTATCCTTATGTGGTGTCTGGTTTATTTCGTTCATCAGTGAGTGTGTTCACATGCGTGATCCTACACAAAGTATGCATGTTGTAATCAAGTTAAGGTCACCCTAAATTTTTCAGTGAGCTTTTTTTGGTGCTCTGATGTTTAACTTAATGTGCATATGTGTTTACATTTTTGACATTAAAAAAAGAGAAAAAAAAGTTTGGGCTTAGTACGATTTTTTTAGTAATATGCTTTTGACAAGTTTCTCATATTCATCAAGACTGGATTTATTTGATACAGTAGTGATTCAGTAATATTGTGAAATATCATTACAATTTGAACCTTTTATTGTCTCATTTTATATAATGGTCTTATTTTTAATAGTTTTCAGTGTTTTTATGTACACTGCGTGTATTAGTTCCAGTACACTAATCTTTTGTTTGTCTAATGTAATATGACATTTCTCTGCAGGTGATGAGGATGACTCTTTCCACACTCAACTGGAGGCGGCGGGAGATGGTTCGTTGGTTAGTCACATGTGCTACTGAAGTCGGTCTGTATCAAACTGATTTTTTTTTATTATTATAATTTTTTTTTTCCTGCCAGGTTTAAATTAACACTCATTTAATTTAAGACACTGACATGCACTTTAATAGTTTTGTCTTTTTAAAATGTCATGTAAACCCTGCAGTTTGACTGAAATCCATTTTGTCAAACTCAAACTAACTGACCTAAATAATGCAACTGTAGCTCAGCTTTGTCCAGCATGTATGCACATTAATCAGACTACAGTTGACCTCTGCCCATGCTCCAATGTGTATTTAATCCTTCAAACACTCAATTGTTTCCCTGAAAGTTGTTTATCATGTGGTTACTAAATGCATGTAGAAGCACAAGCAAAACTTGTTCTGATTGATTCTTTTGTCTCATTGCAGGTCTGAGAGCTTTGGTTAGCATATTGCAGAGCTGGTACACTCTCTTCACGCCCACTGAAGCGACCAGCATAGTGGCAGCAACAGTGATGTCCCACAACACCATCCTGCGCCTGAGCCTCGACTACCCACAGCGGGAGGAGCTGGCCAGCTGCGCACGCACCCTGGCCCTGCAGTGCGCCATGAAGGACCCCCAAAACTGCGCCCTGTCCGCCCTCACCCTCTGCGAGAAGGACCACATCGCCTTCGAGACGGCTTACCAGATAGTCATCGACGCCGCCTCCACGGGCATGACCTACTCTCAGCTCTTCACCATCGCCCGCTACATGGAGCACCGCGGCTACCCCCTTCGAGCCTTCAAACTGGCGTCTCTCGCCATGACCCACTTGAACCTGGCCTACAACCAAGACACGCATCCGGCCATCAACGACGTGCTGTGGGCTTGTGCTCTCAGCCACTCGCTGGGCAAGAACGAGCTGGCCGCCATCATCCCTCTGGTGGTCAAGAGCGTTCACTGCGCCACGGTGCTCTCGGACATTTTGCGGCGCTGCACAATGACGGCCCCCGGCCTGGCCGGCATCCCTGGCAGACGTAACTCGGGCAAGCTTATGAGCACTGACAAAGCCCCGTTGAGACAGCTACTGGACGCCACCATCAGCGCCTACATCAACACCACCCACTCTCGCCTCACGCACATCAGCCCTCGCCACTACGGAGAGTTCATCGAGTTCCTTAGTAAGGCACGCGAGACCTTCCTTTTGGCCCAAGACGGCCATATTCAGTTCGCCCAGTTTATAGACAACCTCAAACAGATCTATAAGGGCAAGAAGAAACTCATGATGTTGGTACGGGAACGTTTCGGTTGATTGCGGGGAACTCGTTCTTCTTTCATTCTTCATTTATTTAAGGCATTATTTTATTCTTCCTTTTTTTGGTCATCTTTGGTGAAATTTTAAGTTTTATTCATTTGTTTTGATCTGTTTTCGTCTCATTTTTTTATTGTGAACATTTCCTGTTCACTAAATTATTCTACCAGGTCGAACCTGTGGAGGGGAGAAGAAAAAACTGTAATTATGACCATTTATGTTTTTGTTTTGGCTCGTTCTTGATTTCGTTTAATCAAGATATTGTGATAAAAATGTAAAAGTGGCACATAAAGAGAAACCAAATGATTATTGTGGTAAATTTTGAGCGTGGGGGAGGCGTTTGGTTGGTTTTGGAAGGGGCTTGAACACTCGAATCAAAACGGTCATTCCTGAAACACTCGCACACAGTGTTATTTTCATACCTCGATCGTATTTTACAGATCAGCTTTAACTCTCTCTCTCTCTCTCTCTGGAAAAGGCCTGATTTAAGAGTGAGACGGGCACATCACCTCAAACTTACACTCTGCCGAACCTCCTAACCACGACTCGAACGAGCCACAAGATGTGAGCCCTCCCCTCTCTCCTGTGTTTGTTTCTAGCGGCTCATCTTAATCTCTGTTCGAAAATTCAGCGCGAGGAAGACAGTGTGCTCGGTCCTTCCGTGCTGTTTCCTGGTCTTGCTGAGTTTGAACGAAACAGAGATATTTACCCATCAATATCAGCCATATATGTTTCTCTGTTACCTCTCAGTGGAAAAACGAAAACAGAAACAAAAAGACTTGTGTGAGATTGAGTAGCAGTAATAATATATATGTACTAGCACTTCATTAAATTCCATCCCCTACACGACGCATTCGGATCAGCAATTACTTACGTGTACAAATTAGGTGAAATGTATAGATGCATTGGACAAAAGCAGAGCGAGGAATTAGCTGGCTTTAAACTGTACCGTAATATCTTCCACATTCCATGACCTCCGCCCTCCACAAGTGCCCCAGTGGATCCGAACACTTAGAATGCACTCCGCGGCTTCCATCTGAAGGAAAACGAGAAGAGAGGAAACGAGAAAAGAGATGCTCAACTCCGTTCTCAGGGAATCACTTAAAGAAACAAAACAGAAAAAAAATAGTAGCATAAGCATTTAAGATATTGTAAATATGAAAGTGTCAATTCAAAAAATTGTAAAGTTATAATTATTTATGATAACTGTATGTTTTTCTTTTGGGATACTTGAATTTGTTGGGCTGGGAATGTGACGACCGTAAGAGGAAAGACTTCAGAAACATTTCTCAGGTGCTCCTGTGTACATTTCTGATTTACTGTTTAATTTGTATCCTCTATTATTTTATTTTTTTGTAATACATTTTTGCAAGAGGAAGCATGTAAAGAAGAAGAAAGGAGAGGACAAATGTTTATGAACAGACTATGCAGAACCACTTCACGATTTGCCCTCTTCACCCTGATCTTCCTCCGTCTTTTCTCCTTGTTTGGCTCGGGGGTGGGGCGCTCTCCCAAAATTCAACCGTTTGTATCTTGTAAGTAAAGTAATCTGCACGAGCTTCGAGTTTGGATGGACTTTGCCTTTAATCTATGTACAACTCTTTACTTTGAAGCCTTATAGTCTTCTCTGAAAGCACTGCATGTGTTTCAGGACATTGTGTTGCCAATGTCAGTGGAGTACAGCACAGAGAAAACGGACCTACACCTTCAACTGGCCCGAACAAGGATGAAGGGCGTCTGCTATTCTGTTCTCCTTCGCTTTGACACAGTCCACGTGATTATCTTGTATTGGGGCTTTTTGAGGGCAATAAGGTCTGTTTTGAGGTTGCGACTTACCATTGCCTGATCGAGACTTTGATAGATGCTTCATTAATGGCTAAATCTTGAGGAGATTTCTCTATGTTGTTGGTTAAGGTCGGTCACTTTCATTTAAATGGTTTGCTGGTTTCCACTTTTGGTTAGTTTTGTTCACAGAGGTTTGTTTTCAAAGTTTATAATAGCTTGCCTCAACTGTGGCATACTCGAACCGCAAGGTGTTAGTCACGTTATGCAGCCCTTGTTCCTCAACCAGCTCCGTCAGGGAGCTCAGTGGACGGACCTGAGAGAAAGCTCACAGATTAGGGAAATTTCTTTTTTTTTTCTTTTCTTTTTTTTTTTTTTATAAACACATCTTCAGAATGATAATAGTGCTGCCTGTTCGATTAAAAAACAATAAAAATATATAAAAAAGTAAAAAAAAAACAAAACAAAAAGGTAAAAAAACGAGCATTTTCTGTAGCTAACTAGTTGGTCCAATGGCATTGCAAAAAGAGAATAACCTCCTCTGGCTTTTGATTTCTCTCTTCCATACTCTTAAGTGTCTGTATGTGTTAACTGTACCAGTGTTTTGATCTGTCCCTAGAGTTTAGAAGGAAAAAAATAATCGCTGGTAGAGATTGTTCACTAGTTCATCTACTGTTTGATTTTGTTTCGTTTTAATTTAAGGGAAAGTGTTTGTCGCCTCTTTGTGCTACTGAATTATAAAAAGGTATCCAGTATTTGTTGCCACAAAAGTATAGTTCATCAACACTTTTTGTTTGTGCAACCTCTTGAGCTAATGTCTATAAACAAAAATTTATTACTATTTATGTAATGCTACTACCATTTTATATGATTTGTGTTGAATTTCAGTGCTTTTCTATGAATAAAGTGTGAAACACGTCTTTGCCTCTTTTTAAATTTAATATGATATACAGCTAGCTCAAGTGCAACTTTTATTCCTGTGATGTTTTTCCTCTTGAAGCAGGAAACTGGCGCATTGAAGGGCTTGTTTTGTTTTGTTTTTTTAAATTAATAGTTGTGTAGGTGCTAAACCCATTATATGAGACTCTTGCAATAGTAGCATTTACTGCTACCGGGCTGCAAATACATAGAATGTTGTTCTTTTGAACTTTCTATTCATCAAAATATTCTGTAAAAGAAACATTGTGGTTTTGCATTCCATAGACCGTAGATTCTGTAGAACCCTTTTTGTTTTCTTAAAAAAAAAAAGGCCCAAAATGTTCACAGCTTCAAAAAGAAACCACACATAATGTAAATAAGTTGTCAGAATAAGAATATGTGACTCAATTTTGACAAAAATGTCTGATAGAACCTTATAAAGGTGACAAATTGTTTTCAAAATTGATAATTCATATTAGAATAATTTTTTAGTAATGTAGTAATGGCTTTGCAGTCACAAGAATAAATTATATATTAAAATATAAGTTGTTTTAAAATGTAATAAGAAATGGACTTTTTTAAAAACAGAAAAAAAAGTGGTAGTGTGAAGGGATATATATATATATTTAAACCCCATTTCCCCCGGCGAGAAATACTTAAGCAGAAGCAAGCATTTATTTATTTATTTATTTATTTATTTAGCTTTGAACACCTATGCTAATCTGTATGTTAACACAGCTCAAATTTTGGTGTCATGAGGTCAGAAATATCACTGCAGTTATGCAAAGAAAGCTTGATACCATCACACATCTTGTCCAGACTACATCTCCAGCTCTCCTCCTGTCTCCACTTTAGAACCTCAGCATCTGAATCACAATAAACTCTAGGAAAACCTCGTGTCAGAGTGATCGACTGTGTTAGAGATGCAGTCGACAGGAACAATGCTCTTTGGGCCTGCTTATACAAACTATCCCATCCATCAGGGTCCCTCACAGCTGCTGCTCTTCATTGTGTCTTGGACCCAATGCAGCACCGCGCTCCTGTGAGGACCACTGAGTAAGTGTTTGTCAAGCATGGCAATGCTGCCGGCTGAAATATGGATGGGGTTGGCTCTGTTAGACACGCTGCAAAGAGAAGGCATTTCCTTAGCTCAGTGATTTAGCAGAAGTGACACGCCAGGAAAAGAGAGACGAGTAATTGGCTTTCCCACCTTGTTGTGAGCTTCCAGCATGGGCTGAGCCTGTCAGTTTGGAGCGAGGAGTAGGTGTTGGGCTTGGTGGGGGAAAACAAGCATTGTTTATAAGTGTAACAATGTTACGGAGGCTTTTCTTTAATTAGAACCCAACCCATCTTGAGAAGGAGGACGTCTAAACGTAGTCATGGAGCACACGAGCCTGTCAGGCAACTCTGAGAACTGTTGTGCTCCTGGGCAGGTTTGTGCAGTGAGAGGAAGCTTTGTCCTTTGCACCCTGCATGGCAGGTTCTGCTGTCAGCGTAATCACATATTGTGTTCATAGGGGAGCTGATTTGCAGAGCTTTGTTCTGCTGCTCTGATTTTCCCAGAATCCCTCTGTAATTGGGGTGTCGGAAGACTGGGTAAGGAGGGGTGGGGCAGCTTGGGACTTTTTTTAGGTGGGAGGTGGGGTGGGCTGAGTGGGAATGGAGCGCTGTAGTGGATTACGGAAGAAAGAACATATTTTGATATGAACCGAATGAAAGATCAAGCTGAACAGCTGTGGTATGTGTAATTGGTTACACATTTTTAATAACAATTACATCACTTATTAATCTAGGTTTATGGAAATCTATAAATATGCTCATTGTTAATGAGTTCATTGTTAATTCATGTACACAATACAGTGGTTAATGTAACATTATACAAATTACTTCCAGTCCTTGAATTTGCTTGGCTGAGCGGAGTTCCAAGAATTCAAAAGCACTGTTTTTGTCTTCAATGAGACAGGAAAATAGTGAGCGATTGGTAACGGCAGTCGGAGAGAATTATGTCAGATTCTCCCACAGCCAGAAACACCCACTATTTTTTTTTTTTTTTGTTATTTTATGAAAAGGTAATACCAAGTAAGCCTATAGTGTTATAAATGCATCAGTAGTTCAACCTTAATTTTATGTAGCTACGAGAATACTTCTTGTGCTCAAAGAAAACAAAAAGAATGACTTTATTCAACTATTTCTTCTTCCCTGTGTGAGTCTTTGGAGCCGGTGTTCTGACGGAGAACCCGGATGTGCTGTGCCTTGTTTGCAAGCAGAGGAATGCACACACAGTACTCTCCTGAACGTGCATCAAAGACTGACACGGAAGAGAAGAAAAAGTTGAATAAAGTTATTTTTGTTTTCTTTGCACACAAAAAAAGTATTCTCGCAACCTCATAAAATTACAGTTGAACCACTGATGTCACATGGACTGTTTTAACAAATGTCCTTACTACCTTTCTGGATGTTGAACGTGATAGTTGCGTTGCTGTTTATGCAGGGTCAGAAAGCTCTCAGATTTTATCAAAAATATCTTAATTTGTGTTCCAAAGATGAACAAAGGTCTTGCGGGTTTGGAACGACATGAGGGTGAATAATTAATGACAGAATTTTTGGGTGAGTTATCCCTTTTAAGTGAGATTCCATTCTGAAGGGAACAAACAAACAGTTCAAAGGTCACTGCGAATGCCATAGGGAATAAGGGAACAGGAAGTAGAGAGGGAAATTTACCCCCTCACTCTCCAGCACTTGAAGAAGATTGAATAAAACAAAGGTGGTGGGAAAAAAAAGTTGAGGCTTCAATGTTTTCTTTTTTAAATCCAATTTGTGGTTTGTACGTGGAGAGTGCAAGATGTGACAGATAAAGGTAAAGTACTCATCTAGTATCAGATTACATTTATTTTTATATTACACATTTAGCACCCAATTTAGCAATTGTAAAAATAACAGTTTATATTTATCAAGTCATTAAAGGGATAGTTCTCCCAAAAATGAAAATTGTGTCATTAAGCAATCACCCTCATGCCGTTCCAAACCCGTAAGACCTTCTTTCATCTTCGGAACACAAATTAAGATATTTTTAATGAAATCTGAGAGCTTTCTGACCCTCCATAGACAACAACAGAACTACCACAAGGTCCAGAAAGGTACCAAGAACAACAAAATGATCTATGTGACATCAGTGGTTTAACCGTAATTTTATGAAGCTACGAGAACGTGGTAGGACCCTTGTTGTTTAAGGGTCAGAAAGCTGAATAAAGGTCTTACGGGTTTGGAACGACATGAGGGTGAGTGATTAATGACACAATTTTCATTTTTGTGACCGGGGATGTAGTGTGTGTAACTGGGGATATATACCATTAGTGGCAACAAACGTTTTTGAGTAAGTCATTGCATTATTCACTCACTCAAGCATTTGGTTCAGTACACTGAGTAACACGCATTTGGGAATGTCGTTTGAGGGTGAAATATTTCCCAATGCAGATTTTGCATCGGATTCGAGTTGATTACACATTTGCAGCATTGACCAATAGATACCAGTATTGCCAAGTCCGTGGTTTTCCTGCGGAACTGGGCTACTTTAACACTTGCTGCGGGTTGTTTTTCCATGTCCGCGGGTTTAAGTGACCCCAATACCATGATATTAAGCCCCTAAAATGCAAACTTTACCAGGGGAACCCCGCCAAAAACATATTACCCCCGGAATGCGGGGGACCCACCTCAAAACGCGATTGGGCTAGCAATTGGGTAATTTGTTGTGAAAACCTGGCAACCCTGATAGAAACCTGCTTGTATTGAAAGTGATTTCTGTGCAACCTGTGGATCGACAAGAAGCTAATGCATTATAAAACTCTTAACAAAGACACTAAAATACTTAAATGTTATCTAATATAGGTGACTATTGATAATAATTGTTTAAATGATTATAATAATTGATACTTTTGACTCATTCCTTTTCTTAAAAATTATTTAAAGGCTGAAATGTAAAGTGCAGGTCTTAAATCTGATTTGAAATGAAAATTCTGTCATCATTTACTCACCCTCAAGTAGTTCCAAACCTGTATGAATGTCTTTGTTCTGCTGAACACAAAGGAAGATATTCTGAAGAATGTGGGAAACAGAGCAGTTCTGGGGCACCATTGACTTCCATAGTATTTTTTTTTTTCTACTATGGAAGTCAATGGTGCCCCAAAACAGCCTGGTTACAAACTTTCTTCAAAATATCTTCCTTTGTGTTCAGACAGAACAAAGAAATTCATACAGGTTTGGAGTAAATGATGACAGAATTTTCATTTTTGGGTGAACTATCTTTAAGTTGTTTTGAGAAAGTTCGGTAGGCCACTAAAAAAAAAAAAAAAAAAAAAAAATATAGGACCTCTGTACATTTGTTTGTTGAAAATTCACAGACAATGCAGTTGAGATGTTTACATTGGCTTCTTGGTGTAATATTGCTGTCAACTGACAACAAAGTTTCCCTTCTGAATTAGCATAACTGCACAAGTTTATTAAAGTATTAAAAATAAATTACATTAATTATACTTTAATTTCCTTCAATAAAAAGGAAATTGAGTAAGACGGTGTAAAATGTGTGGATGTGGATTAGTAATCTTGCCCCTTGGTATAAAGGAGAAAAAATGCTGGCCCTCGTCACTATCAAAGTTGCCCATCCCTGCTTTAAATAATGGACCTTTTTTTCCCTAACAAAAATTCACTTACATGATCACACTTGTTTTGTTAACATGACATTGTAAGAAAAGCAGCCTAGAATAAACACATTTTTAATGATCAATCATTTCGATTTTACAAGTTGGACTCCACCATACTGACACTAACTTGAAATCCGTCCCCAAAATTTCAAATCAATCTTAGGCCAAGGCCCCCAAAACCCTCCCATCTGATAAAGCAGTGATAGTGCCAGGACCTGACAAATGATGTACAGCCTGCTGTCTTCAGGAACATATTGGATTTTCAGGCCTGCTGATTTGCTGAGAGATTGAGCCCAAACCCCCACTTTCATCCCCCTTGTGGCTTCCTAAAGGAGACCTTGGGGAATTCAGCTTTTTTTTTTAGTGGATTCATTGTCGCAATTAAAAATAATGCCAGGAGCCCCTTGAGGTATCGCAGAATAAGTGTGTGCACGTGTGTGTATCACTAGGAAAAGGGCCCAGCCCCCCAATCACAGCTGTGCTCCATGGACACAAACTAGCGGCGAGCGACAGGGGCTTAAAAATCCAAAAACACTAATCAGCAAATTGATTACAGGACGTTTCTTCTTTCAGCAGGGCTTACAGCACCTAACACACAATCAAGGCCAGACTGATCCTGAATTGACAACACCGCACACCGGTGGATGAGGGTAAAAGAGAGCTGCTGCAGCTGCCACCATTTCACACTAAATGACCGTATGCGAGTGGGGAAAAACATCCATCATGTTGTTTCAATTTACAGTCTGTGGTTGCTTGTAAAACAGACAGTAAACAACTTTAACCGAAAATGAATTAGTAATCATTCTGTTATGCTAACAAATGACAGATTTGCAAGCTCGTATCAAAACTATGCCATTTCATATACACAAACGGGGTTCAGAAAGCACTAACATGATTGAAAAATGTATAGTAATTCCAATAAATCCTTGTTTTGAAGTTCAGGGTTCTTCAAAACATCTCGCATACGTCACATCACATGATGTGTTGCTGGGGAATCCCACTCCCACCCTCCCAAAAACAAAAAAACAACTGGATTTAAGGATTTGCTTACCCAGGGTGCTTATTCCTCGTTTGGTATTACATCCTCTGGGATTAACATTTCTATTACTAAATGTGAAAGGCAGTAAGAGAGACAGTAATCATAGATCAAGAGAGTGAACCCCCCACCGAAAGACTCGTGCAAAACAAAGGGAATAGGAAAAAAAATGGTTGCACGTGATTTAGGTATGTGACATTCAGCTAGGAGAAAGTCCCCTGAGGGGTGTTTGTCTTAAAAGGATCACTCTTTATTTCACGTCATATAAAACATCCATTGATATGTACATACATTCTCAGAGGTTCATTAGCGTCAGTCACAATTCCAGTGAAGACAGTCTCAGCCTAGATGTTACTATGGTACTGCATTAAAAACAAACCCATACAGCGCTTCGGATTTAATCAGATTTTATCCTTCTTCACTTATTCCACATTCTTCAGTGATCGTACAGTGCATCGGCTCTAATGAAAACGCATCAATCCAACTGAGAAAGACATGTTTCGACTGAAAATTATATTAAAGATTAGATGGATTGGTGTGGAGCCATTATAAAAAGTAGGTAAAATAGAAAGACGGCCTACATAATTATTGAAATGAGTTGGGAACAGCCTTTTGGGCGAATCTCTCAAAAGCCTGTCAGGAAATATCTGGGTCACATTTCACCACAAAATCATTAGGAGGAAAAAAGAATTTATATTTTGCATATGGACAATGAAGCCTACATTTCAGACAATCAAGATATTTGGCATTTAGGCACATTTTACCCCCAAACTGACTGTAAAGCAAGTTTTACTTTGTCCATATCATTATATGATTGATTACTGTAATACAGTATTTTAAAAAGAGCATTTAAAAAAAAAAAAAAAAAATCAGCATGAATTAAGCTTTACTTTTTTCAATTTAAATAATACATATATTAATTATATATAATTATTATTAATAATAATAATATATAATTAATATATTTAAATAATATATATTATATTTAATGTGTGTGTGTGTGTGTGCGCGTATATATATATATATATATACACACACACTCACACACATAGTACTGTGAATGAGAATCTTTTCTGCATTATGGTAATGAGAATGTGGGAGGGAAATGTGAAATGTAAAATCTTGATGTTCCTTTTTTGCTAAGCAAAAAATGTTTTCTTATTTCTTTTCATTTTGGAGTGAAATATTGGGGAGTGAACTGGACATTTTTTTGACAGGTTTTGAGAGAGGTTTACCTACATATCTAATGCTATAGTGCTGCACACCAACAGTTGTTGTTTCTCTTGTGCTTCAGGTCTTCTTATAGAAAAGTAGCATCTTATTTGCGGTTGAGGAGCTGGCGAGAGTGGGTGTGAACGGCCTCTACAAACGCACCCACATTTTCTGGGTCCATATCAGGGTACAGGCCGTGACCCAGATTAGCGATGTAGCCCTTGGTTCCAAAGCCCTCCAACATCCTCCTCACGATCTCTGATATGCGCTCCTGATCACACATAAATGAAGAGAAGTGTTTGGGTTGGATATCATACATCAGGTCAAAATCTATGAGCCCATAACTTCTGAAATGATGGTGGAAAAAATGTATTTCAGAGGTATTGAGACAATGCTATGAAAGCCATGCTTGTAATGAACGAGCAATGAAAGCCAAAGACGGCTCTGTGTGGAAAACAGCTGCTCTTCGGGCTCATATTTCCAGCAGGGCCTAAATTTGAAAAACAAAATGGCCTCTTTATTTTGAAATGGACTAACCAGAAGTAAAGTAATGCTTCTGAAGCACTTCTATACAGCGTAGACTAAACTTAAGTGATGCAGTGAACTGGTTGGGTTTCAAAGGATCCGTGATTCTTTTGTGAGTTGTTTTGATGTTTCTTTCCTCACCTTTGTGGCATACAGAGCGCAGGGATCCATGTTGCCTTGCAAACTAACTTTTCCTCCAGTCCTAATACTGAAAAACACAAACATAACATAAATACATATATATATATATATATACATACACAGTTATGGCCAAAAATATCCGTACCCTTGGTAAATATTATCAAAGAAGGCTTTGAAAATTAATCTGCATTGTTAATCCTTTTGATCTTTTATTTAAAAAAAATTCACAAAAATCTAACCTTTCATTGGATAAGAATTTAAAATGGGGGATATCATTATGAAATGTTTTTCTCAAATACACGTTGGACACAATTATTGGCACCCCTAGAAATTCTTATGAGTAAAATATCTCTGAAGTATATTCCCATTCATATTCACAATTTTGAGCACTCCAGGGTGATTATGAATATGAAATTATCCAGCCATGGCTTCGTTTCACAGAAATATAAATAGGAGGGAAAACAAAGCCCAAATTCCCTTAATCATCCATCACAATGAGAAAAACCAAATAATATATTTCTGATGTGCAGCAAAAGATAATTGAGCTTCACAAATTAGTGAAGTGGATTTAAGAATAGAGCTAGAGCAGTGAAAATTCCCATTTCCACCATCAGGGCAATAATTAAGAATTTCCAATCAACATAAAATGTTACGAAACTGCCTCGAAGAGGACGTGCGTCTATATCGTTTGAGTGGCTAAAGACTCTCCAAGGACCACAGCTGGAGAATTACAGAAAATAGTTGAGTCTCGGGGTCAGAAAACCTTAAAAAAAAAAAAAAAAATTGTCAAACAGCACCTACATCACCACATGTTGTTTGGGAGGGTTTCAAGAAAAATTCTCCTCGCTCATCCAAAAACAAACTCCAGCATATTCAGTTATCAGACACGACTGGAACTTCAAATGGGACTGGCTTCTATGGTCAGATGAAACAAAAAAAGAAGCAGCACCAACGTGGAGCTGGGAATCTAAAGGGTCTGGAGTGATTCTGGATGAAGGAATGGTCTCTGATCTCTTGTCAGGTGTTCTCTAACCTCATCAGGCATTACAGGAGAAAATTTAGAGCTGTTAAACTAGCAAATGGAGGTTTCAAGAACTATTGAATAAAAGGGTGCCGTTAATTGTGGCCAATGTGTATTAGTGAAAAACATTTATTTCATAATGATATTTCCCCCCATTTTAAATTTTTATTATCCAATGAAAGGTTAGATTTTTGTGAATTTTTAAAATAAAACATCAAAAGGATTAACAATGCAGATTAATTTTTGAACCAATTAACTTTTTATTTAGAAATGGATGAATTGAACCAGATAGTGTAAGAAAAGCTGCCACTATTTCAATGGGAGTGTTTAATAAAAAAAACAAAAAAGCTACTTAATTGGTTTAGAATAGCAACGACATAATTCCATTGTTTGATGACTATTTAAAATGTGTTTTAAATTATATATGAAATGTATAAAGAATAGTTGTTTGTCCAAATCTTTGACTAGTACTATATGTACATACACACAGTGCCTTAATGGACTATTCAGATTCAACCAAACCCTTTCATTGTAATCGATTAGAAATTCTATATTAACATTTGGCTTTCTCTGATATTTCTGTTTTTAAATCTATAAACTGGAGTGTTTTTCATCTGTATTATATATATATATATATATATATTTTTTTTTTTTTGATTGTATTATTTTAGTATCATTATTATTATTTTATTTTTTGTACAGCACTGTGGTCAATTATTAGTATTGCGTGTATTATTATGTGCTTTATAAATAAATTGAAACTGATTTGGAGGTTTCAGTGGTTTTCATCAGCAGAATTGGGCATCTTATTTTTGTTAAAAGAAAGACTGGATGGTGCAAATACATACAGTAAAAGACAATCTGTTTTTAAAAAAAGTGAAACTTGATCGCTTACGACAGTGATCCTAAAAACAGGGCTAAAGAACAAAAAGGAAAATGTCTTATAATGGGCCAGCCAAAGCCATGATCTCATTCCAACTGTGACGCTATTTGAAATATGAAGTGCATAAGTTTCATCTAATAAACCTGGCCAATCTGGAGCAAATGTGCCTGTAAGAAGAGGCCAAAAATCACACCTATATACAAATGTGAGTTTCAGTTCTTTGAAATAAAACTATCAATGAACAAAACTGCAGTAAAGGATCTGGAAGCGAGAATTGCTAATGAGTGTGAATACTTTTGCGAGGCGCTGTTGTATTCAGTGAATATAACACTGAAATCAGAAAAACTCTCACATCAAAGCTGCATCACATCTCAGTGACTGACCGTGCTGAACGCGGATCTATGGTCCAGTCGAGACCCACCACTTCATAACCAGACTCAGAGAGGTCCTCAAGCCCATAATGACCATCTTTAGCAAAAACAATCTGAACATGAAACAGAAAAGTCAAAAGTTACAGAGGAGCTGAGGGATTACTGAAGGAGATTCTCAGTGGAAACTTTCAAAAGAGATGCCTGCAAGAAAACCCGACCTGATACTGACAACTAGTGGCAAATCATGTTATTACAAGTGTGCATAGAGTAACATTGCTGGTGTTTGGATACTTGAGCTCAAAAAGAAAGCGTTAGCACTATTTAATCATTTTCAGTATTAAGTCAATAAAAACAATGTTTAGCAACTAAATAGTTTGTTTGCATTTTAATATGAATACATGGAAATATATCAATTAATGTATTATAGCATTTCTAACTATCTGAATGTACATTAACTATTGTTATTATATAATAATTATTAAAATAATAATAAAACCCTCTCATATCACTGTGGTTTCACAGTCTCTTGCTTTCAGCTCAGCTCTAGTCTTAAAGATAAATTAATAAATTGCTGCACTTCTCATCCCTAGTAAAAAAAAAAGTAATATATTTCAAATACATTTATTTTATACTAAGTATAGTTAATCATAGTCAATTTTTCATGTCAAAAATGTGCTGCTTGTAAATATATACGGAGAAAACAGGTGTCTTTCAAGAGTTGCGTCTCAGATCGAGTGTATCGTATTAGACAGTTTTCCACTTGAGCATCCACTAACGTCATTTATTTGTTGACTTGTGTGTGTAATAAGCATACAATATGTGGGGAAAACCAGTAGATCGATCAGAATGCGCATTACTGAACATATGAGCTCCATTAGAAGAAAGGATATAAAATCTCCGGTAGCCCGTCATTTCAGTGAAGGGTCACATTCCATATCGAACTTGGACTTTACGGTAATAGAATATGTACCAAGGCTTCGAAGGGGTGGTGACATGGAATGTAGAGATGAATGCAAATGGATTTTTGATTTGAGATCTTTAAATCCCCTTGGTATGAATGAGTTTTTTGTAATTGTTATAAGAATTACGAATGAAAAACAAGTGTTTTTGCATCTTGCATTAATGAGGATTTATATTGATAGTTTTTATATGTATAAGAACCTCTCAAGGTAAATGTCCCTGTGCTCATATTATGATGTCCATGGTACATATTTATGTTTTAATGTGTGCACTAATTGATGTGGCACTTAGGAAGAGATTTGTATACACTTTTATACACTTTTTACATTGCTTCCGGTGAAGCATAAAATAAAACCATTTTCAGGAGGTGTTAAGCCCTGCATATAACTGTGTGCGGATCTTATTTCTGTTTGAACACTAAGTATAGTTCAAATCTATTAACATATTTACTGACAGATAACTCGAGACTTAAAAAATTATAATTAAACTTTACTTGGCATATTACTTGTGCACAAAGCACTTTTCTTAATATTAAGTCTAAAATGTGTTTGTCACTTTTGATGAGGACAGTATGATCTTTGAATAATATCAGATTTTAAATGCAATATATTTAAAGTGTACCTGAAGTATACTTGCAAAAGTTCCACTTTAGCACAATCAAATATACTAAATATACACTACTTCTGCACAATTGAAGTGCATTAAGTACGAAATTAGTGGTTCCAGTTTAGTATGCTAAAAGTACAATTGCAGGACATTTTATTAAGTACATAAATATAAAAGATTATTTGTAGTATACTTAGCATGAAATAAATGTATTTCAAATACATGTTACTGACATCTTGGGATGAATCACTTATGTTGCCGTTTTCCACATTTCAATCACATATTAATAAAATCTAGTGTTACTTAGTAAATCATGGTTAAATCTAAAGAGAGATAAAAATGTCAAACTCTATTTACCATAGGCACATTGTCCAAACCAGATTCTTTGATCTTGTCTTTAACACGGCGAGCAATGTCTCTCAGATATGGCAGAGAAAACTCTTTAAACTCCACTGGTCCCAAACAACCAGTATGAGACTCAAAAACCTGCAGAGCCTATTGGAAAGACAAGAAAACTGACTGTATGTTACATACATTCTGTGTCTATAAAAACTTTACAGAACATCTAAATAGTGCTACAGATTTTTAAACCGTTCTCAGTTCATCGGTTCTCTCACCTGAGCTCCAGCTTTCACCTGCCCGAGAAGATACTCCACTATGACGTCTGTTAGCTGGCTCAGGAGTTTGTGGCTGGCCTCTGGAAACCTGTAGAGCCAGCGTTTAGCCTTTGAGTGCGTCGTGGAGCCTCCTCCTTCAATCATGTAGGACATTAGAGTCCACTGCCATTCATGAGAGACACAACAGATGATGATGGAGCCCATTAATGTCCATTACCATTTAAAAGTTTTTTGTTTTTTAAAAAGTTTCTTATGCTCACCAGGGCTGCATTTATTTGATATAAGTAAAAACAGTAAAATTGTGAAATATTATTACAATTCAAAATAGCCGTTTAATATTTTAATATATTTGAAAATAGAATTTATTCCTGTGATGACAAATCTGAATTTTCAGCAGTCATTACTCGAGTCTTCAGTGTCACATGATTCTTCAGAAATTATTCTAATATGCTGATTTGCTACTCAAAAAACATTTCTTACTTCTACCAATGTTGTGTGCATGGTACTAATGTGAACACGAATCGAAGACTGAAACAGAAACGAAGAAATTGTTGAATGAAGTTGTTATTTTTGTATTCTTTGTGCACAAAAAGTATTTTCGTAGCTTCACAAAATTAAGGTTGAACCACTGAAGTCACATGGACTGCTTTAACACTTCGGATTTCATCAAAAATATCTTAATTTGTGTTCAAAAAAAGAAAAGGAAGGTCTTACTGGTTTGGAATGACATGAGGGTATTTTGGGTTAACTATCCCTTTAACATCTTTGTGGAAATATTCTTTGATGAATATAAAGTTCAAAAGAATAGCATTTATTTGAAACAAAAATCTAATCTAATGCATCCTTGCTAAATAAAAGTATTAATTTCTTTAAAAAAAAAAAATGAAAATCTATAGCTGTGTCTATAGCTCAGATTATCAATATGCTGTTTGCAAGAGTTCAAGTCATTAATTTAGCAAAACAAACAAGTAGTTACTGTCAAACCTCTACACATTTCTATTTAGCTTCCAATAGAAATACTAAACAATTGACCTTTATATTTGTTATCCCCAATCATCTTGTGCATTTTTAAAGCAGTATCTTTAGTCATGTGAGGATTGTTGCTTGGTTTTCTCACCGGAGCTCCAGTGAAGCCGATGAGAGGAACTTTTCCCTCTATTCTGTGTCGTGTCAGTGTGATGGCTTTAAAAACGTAGTCGAGTTCAGACGACACGTCCACTTTAGTCTTAAGTCTCTGCAGATCTTCAGGCTCCTTCAGTGGTTCTGGGAATGTGGGGCCTTTTCCTGGACTCATCTGAACCTCCATTCCCATGGCCTGGTCATACACATTTTAGATATAAATAGACATAATATTCTTTGTAATTCAGTAAGTTAGAGGTCAAATTATGACCCTCATTCACCTGAGGGACCACCAAGATGTCAGAGAAGATTATGGCAGCATCAAATGGGAATCGTCTGAGTGGCTAAACCAGAAAATTGAGACAGTGTTAAAACTCATTATGTTATAAGAAGCAGGTAAGAATGAAGGTGCTCAGCGGTGCTGACCTGTAGCGTAAGCTCACAGCAAGCTTCAGGGGAACGGCATGTCTCAAAGAAATCCTTCCCTGCCCTCGATTCCCTGAACTCTGTTAATAGAGCCACAGATACACTAGATACACTGCATATACTGAATAAAAAAAGAACAGCTTCATGGTAAACGATCACATTTAGCACTGGTGGTACTCATCAGCATTCAGCACATAAGATTGGTACATACCTGGCAGATATCGGCCAGCCTGTCTCATACACCACACTGGAATGTGCTCAATCTCTTCTCCTCGAGCGGCTCTCAGGAATGTGTCGTTCTTCAGCTCTGGAAAGTCTTTGGGGCTGGGATGGAAAACAGCCATCAAAATATCTCAATAACTATTTCACACATTACTTTTCACTCATTTTTCAAATCTGTAAGTGGAATTCATGCATCATTTGTACTCAGAAGTCCCTCCCTTTGGTTGAGATGATCAGGTTTCACAGATGTTTTAAGCAGCAAGTGAAGAGAGTAGATAAGGGCTTTTGAGATCAGGGTACTAACGGTTTACTCTTTCTTCACAGCTTGATAAACATTTGTGTAGAGAGAGCCACAAAGAAACACACCCTATTGTCTACATTACAAAGCCATGCAGATAAAGACTACCATTCAAATGTTTGTGGTCAGTATGTTCTTTTTTTTTTTTTTTTTGGAAAGAATTTAATACTTTTATTCAGGAAGGATGACCAAAACAGTGTATATTTTTACATTGTTGCAAAAAAAAAAAAAAGTAAATACTCTTCATAACTCTATTCTTCAAAGAATCTGTAAAAATGTTTCCATAAAAACATGTAGCAGCATAACTGTTTTCAACTGCGATAATAAAAACTTTTGAAAATGCAAAAATTAAATAAAGCAATTATAAAAACAAAGTGTTGTACGTAAAAGATTTACTTTTCTGGGTCCATCTTATAAAACAAGTCCTTAAGAGATTGTACTGATAATAACCTTTGTCTCATGATATTAAATATTGGGCAGACCAAAAACACATGTTTCACCATCAAGTGAGTCCCACAATATTGACATTTTGGTGCTTCTTCACCTAACAATAAATGGCCGTGAGTTAATCTACACAACTTGGTCATGCCTAATTTAACATTATAAATATATCTTGTTCATACAATAGAACTGATTTCAAAACGTTTGTTATTTTAACATTCTTCCTATTCCGCTTGCCATTTCTCCAATATGTATCTGTTGATTACTGGCTTTTGAACAGTAGTGCATGTGATGTGTATCGAGTATAAGCGCTCAAAAAACATTAAATATTAATGATACAGGGTATAATGATAACCTGTATTACTATTCATTATAGTATTATCAATACTGAGTTTCTCTTTGGCTATAAAATAATAGATTATATTTTGTGAATTAATTAAACACATTTATCAGTAACATTATTATTACAATTCTTTTTATTTTTTATTTTATCTGACATTTGAATACTTAAATTAGACAGTTAATTTAAGGGCATGAGTTTCACACAGTTTACAGTTACTAAACTGCATAACATTATGCAACATGCTAATTTTCTCACAACAGCTACTAGCTACTTTGTATTACCTGCCTGTATAATCGATATGCTTTATAAACGAAAGTATTCGCAATTACAGAATTATTTTATCTCGTCAGTGAGCTGATCTGGTTCTACAACACATATAGGCCTAATGCAATCATTATAACACGCCAATTAGCATTCATTCATCTTTAACTTACAGAATCAGACTGTCCTTATCCATTATTGCCAGCGTCAAAAAAGAGCTTGAATAAGAGTTAGCAGGCTTGACAAGCTGTTTAACTCTGTCTCTGCCTGACACACGGTGTTGTAACAAATGAACAACGTCACGCCTCCAATCTGAAGGGCGAGGCCATCTTGAAATAGTCACATGACAATGAATGGGCGGGACTTAGAGAGGATGGGAATTAAAGGGAAAGTGCACCCAAAAATGAAAACTCTTATCATCATTAATCCTGCATTAATTTATGTCTTCTGTTGAACACAAAAGAATATATTTTAATAAATAAATAATTAAATAGGTTATCAAACAGTTTCTGGTCCCTATCCCCCCCCCACACAATGGCTCAATGATAGCTGCTCAGTGGCTACCACTAATTGTTTGGTTACCCACATTCTTCAAAATGTCTTCTTTTCTGTTCAACAGAAGAAAGAAACTCATACAGGTTTGGAAAAACATGAGGGTGAGTAAATGATTGCAGAATTTTCATTTTTGGTTGAACTATCACTATAAAGAAGACATCACATATCTACTTTCAAGGTAATTTCCTTAGTTATGGTAGCGTAGTATTTCATGACCCAGAGAACTGTTATCAATCACAAAAGATTCACTTTATTAAATTTCTAGATAATGTACAAATGTACAACATATTTTAACTATACAAAGCATTTCATTCTTACAGCTAATCAAATACAAGGCAATTTAAAGGCTTAATTACAAAATATTACCCTCTGTCACTGTTCGATATTGTAACATTATCAATATTGTTATTAAAATATGTAAAAAAATAAGACCCTCTTACTAAAATATATAGGCAGCTGTATAATGTCATTTATAAATTATTCACATCCTTTTAAGAAAATATGTGATAGTTTAAAGTCAAGTGTTTGACAGTGTTCATTTTAAGCGTTTACATTTGTGAATGCAACTAATCATCTTATTCCAATTCAAATGTTCAAAACTTCCTTTTACAATAAATGTCCTTCCAAAACAGCTTTACAGTTAACTTTGACAGCCCTAAAAGTAAAATCTTTTATTTTCTCTGAATTCATTTGCAGATAGCAGCCCCCAGACTCCAGTTTGCAAAGCCCTCGTTTAAAAAAAATAAAAATAAAGAAAAAAAATAAATGTTTTGATGTGTAAAAATTACAATGAAACTTTGGTAGGGTACATTGAAACATAATTATTTACAAATTGAAATGCAGCCATTGAAATTTGAATGAGACGAGCAAAAGTAGCAAATAGTTTGTTAAAACTTCAATTTGAAGCAGAAATAGAAAATCTGAATCTTGCTTACGCATAAGTAAGCAGACTGATCCCATTATTAGTTACATATTAGAACATTGATTCATAGATAAATCACAGATCCTTTGATCATCTTGAAACAGTATAAAAATATGATTTTGCATCCTCATGGCTGCTGCTGGTACTGGCCCTCAGTGGCTGTGTAGAAGTCATCTAGTACACTCTGAATATAGTCGAACGTGGGCCGGTCGTCTGGTTTGCTTTTCCAGCACGAGGTCATGATCTCATAAAGTTCAGTGGGACAGTTTTCAGGACGGGGCATTCGGTAACCTCTCTGAATAGAGCTCATGACTTCACTGTTACTCATGCCTGAAGGTAAGAAAGAGAAGGAAGTAAAAGGGTGAGTGGACTGATTGAGAGAAAGAGAAAACTGAGTAATAAATGTCACATGGAGTTTTCAGAAAAGTATTTTTGTCAATGTTTAAGGTGCCGTAACTCATTTTAACTAACAGATATCACAATACTTTCCTAGTTGATTAATCACAGGACAAGACGACAAAAAGTGTTTTGTTTGTTTAAATATGCAAATGCTACATTATCTAATTAAATATGTAAATATCCACTCATTTGCATACGTTTTCATAAAATGCATATCAGAATACATATAGAAATTAAACTGTAAAGTTTGGTTTACACTGCCGTTCAAAAGTTTGGGATCATTAAGATTTTTTAATGGAGTCTCATCAAGACTTTTTATTTGATCAAAAATACAGAAAAAAAAAACAGTAATATTGTGAAATATTGCAATTTCTAATTTTGGTTTCTTATTTTAATATACTTTAAACTAGAATTTATTTCTGTGACGCAGCGCTGAATTTTCATCAGCCATTACTCCAGTCTTCAGTGTCACATGATCCCTCAGAAATCATTCTAATATGCTGATTTATTATCAGTGTTGAAACTGTTGAGCTGCTTAATATATTTTTGAAACCTGTGATACTTTAGAACAACTACTAGAACAGCATTTATTAAAAATAGATTTTTTTTCTAACAATATAAGTTTTTACTATCACATTTTATTCATTTAACACATCCATGCTGAATGAAAGTATTAATTTCTTAAAAAAAGAAAGATATTAAATAAATAAATAGAAAAAAAATCACTGACCCCAAACTTTTGAATAGTAGTGTATACTAAAACTCAAAATTTCTATTTTGAATAAACACTGTTCTTTTTCATTTTTTATTTATCAAAGAATCCTGCAAAATGTATCACAAATCCCAAAATTATTAAGCAGCACACCTTTCCAAAATTGATTATAAATCAGCATATTAGAATGATTTCTGAAGGATAATGTGACGCTGAAGCCTGTGGTAATGATGCTAAAAATTAAGCTTTGCTTCACAGGAAAGTATATTAAGATCAAATAAGATACAGACTGAAGTAAAGATTTCTGGCACAGTGCAATAAATTAGACAATTAAATGCATTTTGTATGTTTTCTTTACACTAGTCTAAACAAAGACATGTTAAAAAAAGTACAAAAAAGTGTTTTGCCTTAATTTAGCTTAATAGAGAGCTAAATAGAGAGCTAAATATATTTCTCGGGATACCAGTCATTATTTTTTACAATTACATTCAATAACATTTGCATCAAATGACACAAATCACCTTTCAGATGTATTCAATTGACCGAAACTAAAATACTTAAATGTATCTAACACAATCTGACCAGTAGATGTCGACAAAGTCCTGAAAAAAGAATCAGTTTTGTCATCATTACTTCACTGCAGCTTTCTCTTGGAGTAATGCTGATAGCTCCCAATAAAATCAGAATGCTTTATTTAAACTCAAATGCAATCAAGGTGCCATTATCTCAATTATATTACCTGGATACGGAATTTTCCCGTATGTTATAATCTCATACAGGAGAACCCCAAAGGACCACATATCGGATTTGATGGTGAAAGAACCATAGTTGATGGCCTCGGGAGCCGTCCATTTGATAGGAAATTTTGCTCCTGAGACACAGAACACACAAATTCACACAGATCAGTCAGGTCTGCTGATGCAGGAAAACTATCATAATATCAGTATGCATAACAGCCTTAACAGGCACGGTCTGGAGAGGCGTCTGACATAGTAATGCTGTAGAAAATGACACACACTCACCTTCTCTGGCAGTGTATTGGTCATCCTCAATTACTCTGGCCAGGCCAAAATCAGCTATTTTGCACAACAGGCTATCTGAAACCAGCACATTAGCTGCCCTCAGGTCTCGGTGGATATAGTTCTTCTTCTCAATGTAGGCCATACCTTCAGCTATCTGCAGAGACACACACAAACTCAGCATCACTGACATAAACAAACATGCACTA
Organism: Onychostoma macrolepis; assembly: GCF_012432095.1. Classification (NCBI taxonomy): domain Eukaryota; kingdom Metazoa; phylum Chordata; class Actinopteri; order Cypriniformes; family Cyprinidae; genus Onychostoma; species Onychostoma macrolepis. The sequence continues at coordinate 18,221,692 of NC_081156.1, forward strand.
AGAGATTTTTTCAATTGAACACATTGGCACATTAAATTGACGTTTATAATGTTACAAAAGATTTATATGTCAAATTATTGATCTCATTTGAACTTTCTATTCATTAAAGAATCCTGAAAAAGTTTTCACAAAAATATTAAGCAGCACAACTGTTTTCAACATTGATAATATTAAGAAATGAAGCACCGAATTAGCATATTAGATCTGATCACGTGACACTGAACACTGGAATTACATTTTAAAATATATTAAAATAGAAAAAGTTATTTGAATTTGTAATATTTCACAATATTTTACTGTATTTTTTATTTAAAAACCCAACTGATTACAACCCAACGTTTTGTACGGTAGTGCATTTGCACACACATATGCACGAGTACATAAATTAGGCAGTTAGTAGTGTAGATCACTGTAAATAAGAGGTTCATGGGTTTTTTCCACTTCAGAAGTGGGTGTAGTCACATTTCTCACTTAAATTTAACAGAGTAAAAGTTGCTTTAACAAAGGGAAAATAATGGTGTCTCACTTCCCCATTGGCATCCTCTTTCACTCTCTAAAACAGGATGTGCAATTTTGCCATTTGTTGCTGTTTCACCAGAAATCAGATTCTAGGGAATCTTAAAGTCCTTAAGACTCACACTGAAAACAAATGTTCTTCCTTAGATTTAGTTTTTGTCTTTTGAAGCAGTTAGTTATGACTGTAAATATTGTATGACATCTATAATGCTTTAACCAGCCATTTGTTTTATTTTTGATTTGTTATCTCAGCATTATAATGGTTGTCACATCACATGATATAGAAATTCTAACTTACACTTAGATTTGTAAATCTAATAAGATTGTTAATTCCTGTGAAAACGACTGACTGACTGACTGTTTTTTTATTTGTTTTTAAATAAGCACAGACAAAAGAATCTGTTCCTCTTTTTCTTCAACTAATGGAAAAAGTGATGTCAGCCTCATGATGCAAAAACCCGTAAAGTTACCCCAGAAATACGGAAATGGAGGGCTATGAGAAAAGAAGGCTAATTCATGTCTTGAACCAATATTTTTACCTGTGCAGAAAAATCTATTAGCTTCGGTAACTGTACTTTGCAGCCAGCTGCACTTTTCAAGAAATCCAATAAGCTTCCTGTAGAAGAAGAAACAAACCGTTATATAAAAGTCGCTGAGAATACAATTTTCTTGAACTGTAACTCTGTAATAGTTCTCTCATTTTAATCATTGAAAGAGTATTTCGGTAACACTTTAGTATAGGGACCAATTCTCAATATTAACTAGTTGCTTACTAGCATGCATATTATTACCATATTGGCTGTTTATAAAGCACATATTCTGCATGACCATATTCTACATCCCTAATCCTACCTCATACAACTACCTTAATAACTATTAATAAGCAGCAAATTAGGAGGCAAAAGTCATAGTTAATGGTTTGTTAATAGCAAGAATTGGACCTAAAGTGTGACCAGTATTTTTTGTACCATTTGCCATGAACTCAGTGATGATGTAGATGGGCTCAATTTTGGTGACGACAGCATAGAGGCGCACGAGTCTGTCGTGCTGTAAGGTTTTCATCAGGTTGGCCTCCTCTAGGAAAGCCTCCACTGACATTGTGCCCGGCTTCAGTGTTTTCACCGCCACCTTTGTGCTGTTATTATAGTAGGCTGCAAACAAAAAGAAACCACAATTAAAAATGTGTCACTTCTCTGTGGTTATCAATAATCTTCCTGTTCCAATGCCACAGTTGCAGTCCAGCCACAAAACAACGAACTAAAGGCTGAGTCTAACACGAAACCTAGTGAGAATTTATCAGTATAGACATAGGAACTGTCAGTTGGCCCTAAAAAACATTTTATAGGAACTGACTCCTCCGAATCCTCACATTTTCTCACCAAGGATCTTACGCAACTCACTGGTGTCCATAAACTACATTTCTCAGAAGTGATGACACAGTGCCACTTATGTGAAGGACTGTTACTGACAACTGTTTTGCATGTGCTCATCCCTTGTTCTACTTAAAAGGCATTTCCCAGTTCATTCAAAATTACAGACAGATTTCATACTACTGCATATGTGATGCCCAAATGTACCGTTAGCCGTTGGAATCTAATCATTTTGCTGAGATGTAACAAAGTGGGGCACGCCAAACAGAAGGAAGTCTTTTCGTTGAGTGTATCTGTCATCGTACGGACTTATAGTGTGTTTAAGGTCTGGCAACGCTGTGCCAACAAGGTCACGGGGCGCAAAAGGAAACATCTTGGCCACGGGCGGCCGAGAGCCATTTGTATATTTGCTAAGGCCGCTTCCTGCAATTCATCATGTCGGCTGAAAGGGAAAGAGGCACATGAATAATAACGAAATCCAAATGCAAATCCTGCGTCAGTTGCATAGCAGTTTCCTCCTCAGATCTGACTGATAAGAGTCTCGTTTGTGCCGGGTCTCTGTGTACTATCAGTCTGAGCTATAAGGGAGCCATTCATGCCAGCCAGAAGCCACAGCAGGAAGACTCGAGATTTGAATGTGACTTGTCAAAAGCTTTTATGGCTCAAAGAATTAGATAGTAACAATAAGCCTACACATGTTCAAAGGAGGTCGATTAATCGATACAAACACTGAAGGATGTCACTTCTAAGCCCACTGAAGAGCACATAAAACGCTGGGTTTTTTTGATCAAGCGCTTGGGGGATCTTAGAGACGGAGAGAATTTGAATAACAAGACCATAAAGAAGAGAGCAACACTTTTCCGCAGTTTAGCAAAGCTGAACATGTAATGGACTTCTGATGAAGGAAACACTTCATGGCTAAATGTATGTTTGTGACTTCAGGCAAATTCCAGATCTTTTTTAGATCATTGTCAAGCTGAAGGGTTTCATTTCGTTTACTTACCCATCCACACCTCTCCAAACTGCCCTGCTCCGAGCTTCTTCACCATCTTTATGGATTCTTTAGAGATTTCCCACGCATCTTTGTCCCAAGGCTTCTGTGCTTTTGGCTTCTCACATTGTTTCTCTAGTTTTCGACACAATCCGTCTGGTTGTTCTGTGACAAAATGATGCACATCCTTCTTATTTTAGCAAACCATACGTAAACACGCATAAATTAATATGTAATATATAATACAAATATAATATAAATCATATGACAATACCTTTATAAATGTATTCATATTTATTTATACATTTATAAATAAATTAAACATATTTAACATTAAAGCATATATTTTATTTATGCAGCTATACAATATAGTATCATTTATTTTTTGCCATCCTTAGAACTTACTGTGATAATGTTTTATCATGCTGTTGATGTCATTGAATGTGATTTTTGGAGAGATGTAGTAGCCACCATTATCCAGAGATCTGATTTTATAATGTTTAACAACATCCAACCCCTGAGCATCCACATCCCTGATTGATAGTGAATAACTTCCTGTTCACAACAAAGCAGAATATGTTACACCACAAAGTTATATTACCACAAAAAACACAAGTAGACAGTAAACAGAGTGCACCTTTTGAGGTTTCACTTTCCCGAATGAGGTAAGACCCAGGTTTGTTAGCAGGCGCCAACAGCTGTCTCTCTGCATCCTTCCGTGTGATATCTTTGAAGAACCATCTAAATTGTGTGCATGGTAAATCAAAATATACCAAGATGAAAAAAGATAAAGTGCTCATATATGTATATATATATATATATATATATATATATATATATATATATAGTTACACTTGTTTAGTAATTCATCATATTGAGCAGCACTCACTCTTCTGTCTCTATAGTGTCTGCTTCGGCAACATAGTTTGAAGGAATGAATCCTTCCTTTCTTGTGGTCAAAGACTTTGCCTTCCACCATTCTCCATGCCTGGGAAAAAAATATATCACACTTCACATAGAGCAACAACAACATGATAACAGGCAAAGAAAAATATTAAAATGATGATATTTACTTACTCTTCAAGAATCTTTAACTTCTCTCCTTTTTTAAAGCCCAGATCGTCAGCATGAATGGCGTCATATGGATACAAAGCAATGGCTATTTTTTCCTTTTCTGTAGATAAAAAAGAAATAAAATCAATTGTACAAAAAAGTTCAAAGCTAAAAAAACATCAGAATGTGGAATAAAGCTCATCAGACCTACCTTCCATTTTTTGGAACACCTGACCAGGCAGAAGGCCGGCAGCCTGATTATTCTGTGAAATACAACTTTCATATTCATGATATAATCATGGAAATGTTTTTTAAAGTATTAAAAGCCCTTCTCTTTAGAGTCTAAGTTAAAACAGCAAAGTTATATCTTAACATTTCCCCCCATCACTAATCACTACTTACTATATGAGGCTTATAGGAGGTTGGATCTCTCACATATACAGTTTGGTCAGTACGTACTGGCTGGTGTTTGTTCCCTTCAAGCACACCTCCATTTTGGTCACCATCCAACTTGGATTTTTTACAACCCATGATTCCTGCAAGAAAAAGATTAATTTGTCGTTTACTGAAATATGAACAGAAATTGGAATTAAATCGAAACAAACCACAATCATGAAATATTCTGTGACACTATTCTAGATCTAAATATACAGTGCATTACATAATAATACCTATTAGGGCTGGGCGAAAATCATATCTCGGTATTTTTGGGCTGATTTGTGGTATACGGTATATATCTCGGTATTTTGTATTTGGATTAAACAAATAAAGTGAATGTAAGCATGTAGGCATATATTATGTGCAAAAAGGGTTAAAATCACATTACATTCTAACATTGCAATCTAAAAACAAAAAATGCTTTTAAAGCAGAAGTAAAATGTACTAAACTAAAAATTTAAATAATAAAAAAAGCACAGACTAATTGAGTAAAAAGGCTATTTTGATTACCCCATTACACTTTACAGTTAGTGCTATCATACAAATACACTTAGCTTACTTGTAGTGTTTAAAATTCTACATATGTCACATATATTGTCCAACTACAAATATTTCAGCAAAATGTAGGCCTTATATATTTTAGTCAGTGTCATTGCGCTTTGTCTGTTTGGCGCGCATGAAGTCTAAATGAAGTCTGTGAAGTTTAGAGGAGAATCGCAAAGCAAAAACTCATGCACTTCTGACAGCAAAATGGAAATATTTCCATGGCTTTTTAACAGTTACAGATGGAGAATATACCTGTGAAATGTAAGTTATGCATAAAGGAAAACAGTGCATCTCAAACACACTAAACAGCGCGAGTAGCATCTCTGTCTGCCTCACACGCAGCCTTTCTGTCAGAGCCGCTTTAATCCCAAACTATAAACTATAGGCACTATATCTTTCGAGTTTTTTTTTAAAGCCCTTCATATAAAGCTTGTCGCATGTTTAGAACAAATTGTATTATGCACTTTCTCCGCAGCAGTTCAGTCTGTGTCCTCCCTAGATATTTATTTTTCAGATGCGCTCGTATCAAACTACTATCGGTATTGCTTCATAACGTATCACTTATAAAAAATATGTATCGATATATCGTACAAACTCGATATACCGCCCAGCCCTAATACCTATGCAATAAGACTTATATAACTATACATGTCACTGCTTCAGTATAGATAACTAAAATTGATACAAATGATGCAGAGAATATTCCAGACCCATATCCTCTTTCCCTGAACACGGATATCAATGATATTGCTTTTACATGGCAGATACAACACCACAAATTATTTAATTCAAATATTTATATTTTAAATACAGTTTCATGTCAAACATTAAATTGAACTGTTAAAAACAATTAAAAGCTAGTTTTAGTCTTTAAACTAAAATGAAAGTCAACAAAAAACGCATTACAATTCCTGGAACCTAATGACCACCCGAGTCTTAAAGAACTCTTTTTTACGTGTGCTTATCCAAGTAGGTCAGCTGAGAAGAAGCATCGAGTCACTCGGTATAAGATTGCCAGTACATTTTAGGAGGCATCATATGAATAACAATATGTCCTCAAAATAATAACACACCCTCTCAATATGGTATAAGGAACACTCTCAGCTTGGAAAACCCACTGGAAGGTCAGGTGAACACATCAATGCCCTGTTAAATATAAAACATCTGCCAAGATGGCGTAGAACTATTTAAGATTAGAGTTTCATAGGGAAGAAACCAAGGAATTCCCCTGCTGAAAATATGTCCTTTGCTTACTCTTATAGCTGAGTATTGGGGAGAAGTAATCATTTTCTCTTAAAATCAGGTTCATTGTAGTCGGGGTCATAAATGCTGGATGTCAGCTTTACCAAAGCAACAACAACAGGACTATGAGGAGGAAATGCATGTACCATAAATCTCTTGGGCAATGAACTTTATATCAATGAGTAGCAAATGCTGAATTACTTCATTTCCTTTTTGCAAGGTTAGAATTCAAACGACAATTAAAAACAGATATAAAAATAGACAGAGTGACAGATGACAAAGTGAAGTTCTAAAATAAACCCTAAACTTGTTTAGAATAGGGAACACTTATTAACTATCAACTATGACTTTTCCCTCAATAAATTCCTAATTTGCTGCTTATTAATAGTTAGTGCGGTAGTTGTTAAGTTTAGGTATTGGGTAGGATTAGGGATGTAGAATAAGGTCTTATAGAATAAGGCATTAATATGTGCTTAATTACTACTAATAAATGACTAATATTCTAGTAATATGCATGCTAATAAGCAAATAGTTAATAGACCTTAAAATAAAGTGCTACCAGATTTTTTAACCTAGTATTGCCCTCCCCTGGGAAATTCTGACAAGATTGTTTGCCAATTCTTTCCGCATCCTTTGGTATTTCAGGAAATGTTTAACACTGTTGCCTTTTGACCAAAGTAGTCAGTTCCCAAAGTAGCCACAAAAAAAAAAAAAAATTTCCTAGCCATGAATAAATCTGAGTACCTGGATAAAGTATCTCAAATAATTACATAATAGAAAATTCTATATCTCCCAAAGCAACAGACATTGTTCTGGTTATATTTAGCCTACAATCCTTGTGATGTCAGAAGTAATAAGGAAGAAACAGTGGTAAAATGTGCCCTCCATTGTCCTAAAGTTGAAATGTTATTAAAGTCGGTGAAATGGCTAAACAACACTAGGCTGAAATCGTGTATGTGGCCATCCTGGACTCTACTGATGTGGCAGTATTTTTAGATGTCAGCAGGAAACTAGTAACAAGGCTATAATGCTAGATTAATGCGAGAGCAAGCAGGCCACTGAGGCTGCACACTTCCTCCTCTGACCAGCGTCTCTAGGGTGTTCAGTAAGACAGGAAAGACAGAGACACAAAAGACCTCTCAACTACTTCTGAGTTTCAGTCTCTAGTCTGTTTATATGTGAATGCTATATGTGCCTTGAGATCATCTTGTTGAATGATGAAACCTAATCTAGGCTATTTAACTCTGGTTTTTGTAGCCTGCAGATACAGAAATTTGAGGCTGGAAGGACAGAAAGTGAATAGGCCTAATTCTGAGAACAAAATATTGAAAAGGGCGTCTCAGCAAAAACTCGGGTCAAGAGTCATGGTATAAAAACTCAGCATCTAAGCATGCCGTGAGAAGACCGCTGACCTTTATGTAAAGTTGATGTATTTACATGTTATTTTCATACAAGACCCAAACTGTTTTTCTTTCAAATATTGCATTTATTTTCCATTTTACAGAGTTGTCCTAACTAATTTTAACGCTATATCTAATGGTGACAACATATATTTCTCAACAATGTTTAATTTTACTATCAACTTTATTGCTGATGTTTTAGGAGATGTTTTTCCTAACATTCCTTAATAGAGACAGCCTAAAAATAGATTAAATAAGACATAACTTAGATGTATTTAATGAGAAATGTTCAAATCTCTGACACATAGCCTATCTTATAAAATCTGAGCACAGTTTGAGACATTTTGGAAATCCTGTCTGAAACTCTATAGGAGACTATTAGCCTACTAAAGTCTTTTTCTTTAGAGACAAATCAGAGACTTTTTGCTTTTGAGGAAAGACGATTGCGATATTGAGGACATCTCTTAAGTGATTTCTTTTTCCAATGGGAAACGTTGGGATTTGTAATGTTGTGCGCAATCTTTCTAAAACTCACTCTGAGAAATTAAAGTGATCATGTAAAATTCGTGAGTTAATAATTATTCAGATTTTACAGCCAGTGTAAAAGGCACCGTGATTCAAGGCTAACCGGCTTTTTCTATTTTGGCAGCTGGGAGTTTCCATCAAAACATATTTACATAGCGTTGAATCAAAATTTAAACATGTCTACATAAAAAAAGAAAGGCAAATATACGGAGAAAAACGTGATATTGATACATATGCAGGTAAAACGTTACATTACACATATTTAGCATACCGTAACACCATTACAACTTACAATTTGTAAGGAGGAATTTAAAACAGATAAGAAGTCTAAATAAGTCTACCTACCTGTCAAAATGTCAGAAAAAGTGGTTAACTCTCATTTAAAAGGAAAGTTTCTGAGCGAAATAAGCGTCGAGTGCGCGCGCTGTTACTCTCATTGACGCGACACACACAAACACAGAATGAGGAACCTGAGACTGGACGCCTGCTGCTTTTACTGCTCTTTCAACTTCCTGGTACAATATTTACCATGTTGGTTAGAGTTCTGTTTTATTTGTTTGCATAAAACCACAGTGCCATTACGCTTGTCAAGTGTCAACTATGTGTAGTATTTGGGGAAAAAGTATATCGGTATAATTTCACATGATGTGGTAGCCAGGCACACATACGCTTTCAATCCATTCACGGCTGTGACAAATTTAATATACGTTTAAATAGTTAGAAATTCATGTATATAAACGAGTAATCAATATTAAAATATTTAAAAATATAATAAATTCAAATATTATACATCATTGTGATATAGACAGACAGACTGATATTTTAGAATTTTAAAACTTCCTTTGTTTCTTCAAATCAACTTTAATAGGTAAATATCAATGCTGGAAAAAAACAGATCCAAGTTAAAATAAACATTATACTAGCAGCATCACAAAATTACATAAAATGTACGTTATGTAAAATTCATTATTAATGGCTTTACAAAACAGTAAATGACAGATACTGTGTACAAGTACAATAAGTGCTATAAGTACAGCTAAAATAAATGACTGTCAAAGGTCAAAATAAAAGGTTTTATGTTTTTGACTTAATTAAGTCACCAAAGTATGCAGTAATTGTTTTCAGTTTGTTGTTCAGAAAGTTCTGCTCCACTTCCACCTTCCCACCTGGGCCGGCGAGCGACGCGATCTACACAGAGTGAAAGACAGAAAGAGGAAGAAGAAAAGAAGAAAAAAAAAGAAAAAAAAGAGGCAAAGCAGGTGTGAGATACCATCACAGACAACGTGGTCATTAGTTGCCAATATCAACATGTCAGTATAATATAAACACAGTAGCCTATCTTGGTTTAGGGAAATTGTTGTTGAATTCAAATCACAAGAAAGTCACACTAATACACAGTATTTAACCATACAAACAGTTATGGGCAAAAGGTAATGATGTATTTACTTTAGATATTAGTGAAGAAATTTGCTAGAGTCAAACACAGAATGCTCCGGAAAGTAGTGTGGTTTCAAAAGGTGCAACCACACTGCACCAGACAACAAGACCTTTCAGAGAATTCAAGAACCATTATTCAGCTGCAATTGACAGACATCAGATGCACTAAACTAGACCCAAATGTACATTCTGTGAAAATAACTCAATTTCTGACTGAATAAGAATAAGATTTCAGCGAATGGACTTTGGCACTAAGTTTATCTTGTGTTGCCTGACACATATGACACAATAAATAATAACTGAAATTAGATATTAAGTACTAATATTAAACCGGATGACTTTATCTAGGCCCTGTCCAGTTAAAAATAGAGTGTGATGCCTTTGTATGCCCATGTATGCTAACACTTAATCATCCACACACTAGTGTACATGGCCTAGTGAAAAAAAAAAAAAACCTACAATTTATTTGAAAAACATTTACATATTTACGTGCTTAATAAAAATACCCTGCAGTTGTACTTTTGGTATACTAAACTAGTATACTTAAAGTCTTCTAAATTGGAGCAAACAATTTTGTACTTAACAGTTTAATTGTGCAAAAGTAGTGCTGAAGTCCAGCTAAAGTATACTTATTTGATTGTGCTAAAGTGGAACTATTGCAAGTATACTTCAGTGTTACCTGTTCCATGTCTGCATTTCGAGGAAGAAAATAGACAATATTGTCTGAAATCATTTTTGACAACCTGAAAATTTCAAATGTACAGATAGTTAAGGAAGTTGGAGTAGGCCGTTTGAAGCATATTGACCACATACATTAGATAGTATATCATAACTTTCACAAAGAGGAGTGATGTGGAAAAGGACAAATCTAATGAAAACCTTATTTGAAAAGAAAGAGGCACTGCCTGGAATAAAAGTACAGGGTGTAAGACTGAAAGGATATCCATCAAGAGTCATCATGGTCTTGATGTTGAAGACGTCAGCACTGAGGTACTCTGGTCCTCCCCACGGGGGACTGAGGAAAACCATGTCTCCTCGCAGGCGCGGAGCCAACTGCAGGAAGTCTCCCTGCACAAACTCTATCTGGTGCGCCACACTGTACACTTCTGCATTGTGCTGTGCCAGAGCCAGCCGTACAGGGTCAATATCGATGGCAATCACTGGATGTCAGGAGGAGAAAAACAGCTTCACTTACAAAAGGGTCAATGACAAACAAGAATGGCCACGATAAAGAAAAACGAATAAAAACCTAGTAAGTTCAGTATTGTTCTTTTTGTGTTCATGTTGGTTTTGAACATTTTTTTATACAATTTTCAGGAAACGTTTTATTTATTGACGTTAAGATTCTCATATGGTATAACGATCAAGTACTAACATATTTACTTTACACCTTGAATACATGCGAGTAAATATACACAACTGTTCAAATATTTGGGGTTAGTAAGATTTTTTAAAAAAAAAAAATTAATACTTTTATTTAGCAAGGACCCATTAAACTGATCAAAAGTGACAGTAAAATACATTTATAGTGTTACAAAAACATATATAATTTAAATAAATGCTTTTAACTTTCTATTCAGCAAAATTATTAAGCAGCGCAATTGTTTTCAACATATTAGAATGATTTCTGAAGAATCATGTGACACTGAAGACTGTAATAGCTGCTGAAAATTCAGCTTTGCCATCAAAAGAATAAATTACATTTTAAAATATGTAAAAATAGAAAACATTCATTTTAAATTGTAATATCTCATAATATCCCTTTTTACTGTATATTTGATCAAATAAATTGAGCCTTGTAAGCATAAGAGACTTTTCATAAAGATATATGCATTGTGAATATTCATAAATATTATGAATTACAAAAACAATCCAAAAATATCTAAATGAATTTATAAATGAGAAAAATTCTATTTGCGGTTTGAAAAATGCATTTTAACATAGAATGTATGAAAAAAAAAAAAAATTATATATATATATATATATATATATATATATATATATATATATATATATATATATATATATATATATATGCTATGTTTTTTTTTAACATAGCAACATGGATTTTTAAACAACAAATATGGTCAATCTCAAATGCTAAAATAGATCGATTAATTACAAATAAAATGAAATAAAATAAAATTTCAGATGGTTTCTCAAGACAATGGAGAGCATGCATGGTAGGACTGTGTTGACATGGCAATATGAAATGCAACTGTACCTCTTTTACCAGTGAGGGCAAACTGAATGGCATTGCCACCCACACCACAGAAGGCATCGATAATGAGCTCTGTGCTGAAGCTGTCCTGCACTCTCAGAGCGATGTGCTCTGCTATCTTCTCAGGAGTCACTGAGAACCAGCCCTCTGTGGACAGAACAGTCACAGGTTATGCACATCACAATTCAAATTAGAAGCAAAAGGCTTTTATCAGTTCATGCATTTGTCCTTCTCAAACAAAATATTAAGATTAGCAGAATATTATTCAAATTATAGTTAAACCTAAATGCACCTTTTTATTACAAATGTGCTAGAATTTTGACACTTTGTCCACCAGAGGGAGTCTGCAGTTTTCATTTTCTATTTGAAGAGCTGAAGCTTGGCTCTGCTTACGTCAAATATATAGCTTAGCTCCTTATTAGGAGGAGGCTCTGGTGACAAAAGGATGATCTTTTTCTATTTTGTTAATTCATCATGTGATGGCAGAAAACCATATCTTTCTAGGAGAAGCTGTACAAGCCATTCAGTGTGTTCAAGATATGATGACCTTAAAGCAGATTCCCTCTGTATCTCCAAGCAGTTCATCGTTCTTGAAAGCTATGACACTTTAAAACATGGCATCAGATACTGGATCTTCATGTTTTTAGGGTGTTGCGTGTATCTGTGAGAGAGAGCTGAGGCAGAAGCAGTCAGAGAGCACAGAGAGACTGGAGTTTAACAGAGCATGTCCTCCTCTGATTCTGTGGAGACCAACACCATCTGCTTTTAGCCTCTACAAACGCATCTCTGTTTTTCCGCCTCTCGTATTTCTCTCTCCACTGAGAATAGAACACCTGCTAAAGTAACAATCACTGGTCTGGAGCAACCACGTTCAGCACTTCCTGTTTACAGTGTGAGGTCCGGACAGCGGGCGGCACCAAGAGCCCGTCAAGTACAGGTGCCCCGAGTACAGAGAACTTGCTTTTCTAAGCACATATTCCATAAGTGGTACCTTCAATTTTCATAAGCTCAGAAAAATGGACCAAATCCTATAGAAAAACACACTGTCAACACTAATAACAAATAATTGTATTGGTGTCATTTTATAATTGCAGTGACATTTCCATCTGAAAATGTTTTAAAACTGAAATTTCCCACGTTAAACCTACCATGCAATATCGATTAAAGTATTCCCTTTCGCTTACAGTGCCTTACGAAAGTATTAATACCCCTTCATTTTTTTCACGTTTTGTAATGTTGCTGCCTTATATTAAACTGCTTTAAATTACTTTTTTCCCACATCAATCTACACTCCATACACCATAATGGTAAAGCAAAAAACAGGTTTTTAACATCTTTGCAAATTTATTAAAAATAAGAAAACGTAAATGATTCCAATGCATAAGTATTCATACCCTTAACTAAATATTTCGCTTTTTTGGTTTGATGTGACAATCTTTGCTCATCAGCATTTGGCAATTATCTGCCATTCTTCTCTTCTCCTCTCTAGTTATGATGCATATTTTCAGGTTTCTCCAGAAATAATTGATTTGATCAAGCTCAGGCTGTGGCTGGACCACTCAAGGACATTCACAGAGTTGTCTATAATTGACTCTTGCTGTGTGCTTAGGGTCATTGTCCTGTTGGAAGGTGAACCTTCTGCCCTGTCTGAGGTTCTGAATGCTCTGGACTAGGTTTTCATTAAGGCTATCTCAATATTTTGGTGCACTGAGCTTTTCTTCCACTCTGATGAGTCCCTCAGTCCCTGCCGCTGAAAAACAGTCCCACAGCATGAGGCTGAAACCAGCACATTTTACTTTTGGGATGGTTCTCTGCAGGTGATGAGCAGAGCTGGTTTCCTTCAAACATGATGCTTAGAATTGAGGTTCATCAGACCAGAGAATCTTGTTTCGCACAGTCTGAGGGTCCTTTAAGTGCTTTTTTGTAAATTCCAAGTGTGTTTTCATGCGTCTTCATTGAAGAGAAAATTGAGTCCTGCCACACCGCCATAAAGCCCAGATCGGTGAAGTGTTGCAGCAATGTTTGTATTTCTGTAGGTTTCTCCTATCTCCACATATGATCATGGAGCTCAACTAGAGTGACCATCAGGTTACTGGTCACCAGTCTAACCAAAGCCCTTCTCCATCAGTTGCTCAGTTTGGCCAGGAGGCCAGCTCTAGGAAGAGTCCTGGTTTGTTTCAAACTTCTTCCATTAAGGGTAACAGAGACTACATGCTTCTGTGACCCTTCAATGAAGCAGATTTTTTTTCTCAACACTTCTCCAGATCTGTGGCTTGACGCAAACCTGTTTCTGAGCTCTACAGGCAGTTCTTTTGACCCCAGGGGTTGATTTTTGCTCTGATATGCATTATTAGCTGTTAAACCTCAATCGTACCCATTCAATTGAATTTGCCACAGGTTAACTTCATTCGAAGTGTAGTAACATCTACAAGCAATATGAATGCTCCTGAGTTAAATTTCAACTGTTCCAGATAAGGGTATGAGTACTTATGCAATCAAATCATTTAAGCTTTTTTATTTTTATTAAATTTGCAAAGATGTTAAAAACCTGTTTTTTGCTTTACCATTATGGTGTATGGAGTGTAGATTGATGTGGGAAAAAAAGTAATTTAAAGCAGTTTAACATAAGGCAACAACTTAAAACGTGAAGGGGAAAAAAAATGAAGGGGTATTAATACTTTCACAAAGCACTGTATAATTCAAGGTCAAAATTAATAATTGTAGAATTTGTTATTCAGTAACACCACTGACAAATGTCATAGCTAAAAATTAAAATAAAATTAAATTATATACACTTCCCCCAAGTTACAATTAAACTGGTATAAAGCAGGAACCGTGTACATTACAGTTGTTGTCATCTAAAAGTCAGTGACAACAGACGTTTGAACAGTCTTTTTCCTTCCTAAAAAAAAACAAAAAAAAAAAAAAACTGTGGCTAGACGGATTCCTATGAGACTCAGAAAACAGAAACGACCCCATTTACTTTAAGTCACATTCCTGGTTATATTAAGCACAATTCACAAGAACCAAGTTTTTTTCTTTCCTTTTTGGCTCCAGACTACTAGTTAATGTTGGGTAACCAATGGATAACCAAACTTTTTTCTTTGTTCAACATCCTGTTCCACATAGACATGTCACATCAGAGTAAACTGTCTTGTGAATGCCACTGAAGTGGTAATGCATGCCAGTGCCCTTTAGTGGGGTCACATGCTGATAAAAATCACTCCAAATTTCCTCATTCCATTTAAAAGCCTGCATCTTGACTGGCATAATGTTGACGTCATAGCTGTGTTTTTTTTTATTCCTCTCACTGGGTATCACAAGAGCGGGTTTTCATCTCTGTAGCCTTGAGGTAATCCCTCTCCTCTTTATGGTGGGGGTGCAGGAGACACACAATTCAGCCCAACACTCTTGATCTACCCTCGCTCTCCTCTGTCCAATCAGTCAGTGCTGAAGGAAAAGAGGCTCACTGTGGCTATGGGCTACTGCCTCTGTTGACATGAATAAGTGAATAGATATGAGGCTCTGATCTCACTTTCAAACAGAATTCCAGATGCTTAGTGAAAGAGTTATGATCTGAAAGTGAGCGAGATGTATAAAAACACATTAGTCATGGTACTTTGGAAAATTCAAAGAGAAATCTGCCGTCCATGAGGAGAGTTTTTCTAATCCAAATAACAGGACCTTTCATAGTACCACAAGGAAAACCGTTTGACATTTGGTGCTGATTAAAAGGCATCTTTCCTAAGACCAGCCCTATTAAAAACTAAATCCTAACCCAATCCTACAGTTATGTCATAAAATTTAACAAGCAAAGTGACTTGGGGTCAGTAACATAAGACATTTAACATAAAAGCTATATTTGACATTTTCTGGAAAAGATGTTGCTGGTATTTTAGCAAAAGTCACCACCACAATGCTGCAGTGTTGCAGGTGGTTTTAAGGCATTGCTAAATATTTGAAGTTGTAATTGATTTTTGTAGTGTAGCATTTACAATGACATATTCTTAATTAATATTTATGTCTAATGTAATGTCCAGTTAAAATATGTGAAAAATTTAAATAAGATGAATGTACCTGAGAAGCAACCCTGCACAATATGTTAAAAGGATAGTTCACCTAAAAATTAAAATTCTGTCATTAATTACTCACCCTCATGTCATTCCAAACCCATAAGACCTTCGTTCATCTTCAGAACACAAATGTAAGATATTTTTGATGATTTTAATCAAATGCTTTATGAAGCTATGAGAATACTTTTTGTGTGCAAAGAAAACAAAAATAATGACTTTATTCAACAATTTCTTCTCTTCCGTGTCAGTCTTCATTCATGACAGTACCACAACGCAAAAAAAAAGTATTCTCGTAGCCTCATAACATTACGGTTGAACCACTGATGTCACATGGACTATTTTAACAATGTCCTTACTACCTTTCTGGGTCTTGAACGTGTCAGTTGCATTGATGTCTATGCAGCGTCAGAAAGCTCTCGGATTTCATCAAAAATATAAGGGCAGGACCAGAATATTCAATTACTCTAATATTCGTTCGGTGGGATGGCATTCGATTTTCAATTTTGAGATTCGAATATTCTTTTTTTCCCCCCTCGAACCTCTGGCATCCCCACGAAACGGTTCTCATTCGTGCTTGAATGTATCACCCATGAGTGAACGTCATGAATGTCATGATTCGGTTTATCTAGAAGAGAAGACAAAAATGCCAAGGACCTGTGTGGGAGCACTTTAAATTGAGTGAGGACAAGACAAAGGCAGTGTGCCAAATATGCGATTTAAAACTGGCCTACCACAACAATAGCTAGCCTACATCAAGTTTGAAAAATCACCCGAGTTCTGCAAGTAGTACGCCTATAGTATATTGTTGGTGTAAAAAATGAGCTGCTTTTAAACGCCATGTTAATCAGTAATTTTACACATGATAAAAACGTGCACTTAATTTGCTTGGAAAATACTTGCGAATCCGGCAGTCATGAAAAATGAATTTTTTCGTTAATTAAAATGTGTTGCTGTTATTGAAAGTATGCTACCGTGTTCTTTATTTATTACAGTTAGTTGAAATTCGTTCATTTATTTTTCATTCTTTTATTTAAATAGCCTACCCTTCACGGTGTCTATAATTACTGTGCTGCTAATTTCTGATTTGGGAGTGATTTGTTTGATGATGTTAGACTACCTTATTAAAAGTATTGCTCTTAACAGACCTGTGTGTTTTGTATCACTAGTGCAGTGTCCATTCTCGGAGCATTTAAGCCCTGCCTGCGTGAGGCACGCATGTGCTCTACACATTGAGTCTTGGTGCTCAAATTCACATGGTCACATTTCCTTTTACACCATCATCTCTTGCTCTTTCTTTAATATAAAGAATAAAGAATAAATGGTCAAAAGACCAAATGGTAAAGCAATACTATACCTATACAGCAAATAAAATCCCTTTTACAAGATAAAATTAGACAAGTGAAAGGCGATTAACTAGCAGGTTTATGTTGAGTTTAATACACTGTGTCCATTAAGAGAGTGACCCACTTTGCAGGCGGCAGTGGAGAGGAGAACACAGGTAAAGCACCAGAGCTAAAGGTTGTCCTCCTCTGAGGCTGAGCACTCTATTTGTGTAAAGTGAAGCGTGGGGAAAGAAAAGAGTGCTCTCCTGAGCGCTCTAAAAGCTGCTTGCTGCCTTACTCTCACTTGCTCCCTCTCGCTCGCTGTCTCCCTCCCTTTTTCGCTGGTCTGACGCAGGAGGTATGAGGGGCCATGTCTAGTGTCAGCACACACACTGCAGACAGAGCCAGCGCAGTCAGACAGCCCACACCTTCAGCTGCTACAACCTCACACTGACATCATTCTCTGTCCCTCACCTCTCAGTGGGTCCCTGCTTTTCTTATTTAAAGTCACTGGCTTTACTGTGAATGATTCATTGGTGCACGTTATTCCAAAAAAAAAAATAAATAAATAAATAAAAATAATAATAATAATAAATAAACAAAATTAACACTGTGACAGTGATTGTATTTGACAATTTTTCTCAAATGTGTCATTAGTTTGTGACCCCTTTTATTCTCATGACTTAAGTATGACAGTGTTAAGATTTAAACTTCAATATTGGGGGTTTGTTGCAAATCATTTCAATCAGTTAATTTCAATTAATCGATTCATAACTCAATTAATTTGTTAATTAATCAACATTAAGAAATGCTCACCGAAGTCTCTGCAGCACATACTTTTATCCATTAATATCCAATTTTTATCCAATTTTTTATTATATTTTTTTACATTTGCATTGTTGTATTGCTTGACCTACTTAACTGTGTTTTAGTTCTAACATTTTTAATCTGTTACACTGGCTTTAATTTAAATTGTGGTTATAAAACATGAAAGACTAAAAAATGTTGCAACACAATACATTTGTATCTATATCAGCCAGATTGATTTATGAAGAATAATTAATTTCTAGTTCAATAGGTTGTCTTTCTTTGTAATCTTCCACTGTTTAAAACTTAATGTCCTAGACGATGCAGCACTGAAGTTGCTTTGGATAAAAGCATCTGCTAATTAAATAAATGCAATGAATTACTGAATTGGCTAAAATGAAGATGGTGGCTTTGTGCTGACTCACCATGGTCCAGTTTGATGCCCTCATCGAACCTGGAAAACAGACGGTAGCGTTGTGCCCAGTACTTGGCCAGCTCAGGTTCTGCTGCAATCTCAGGTGGCATTTTCACATCCTTTCTCCTTTTCTGGTTCCTTCTCTTGTTCTTTTTAGAGGCTTGCACGCTCTCTGCTGGGAAAGGCAACAGTATGATTATATCAAATTGCCTTGAACGGCAAATGAGAAGCCTAACTGTGTTAATGGTTGGCTTGTATGTTACACAGACTGTGATTATCTCATTTGTATCATGCAAAAGCATGGCGCTAAATGCTGACCTCCCTCAACGTCCTCGGGAGCATAAGGGAGTAAGAAGTCAGGGATGTCCAAGGGCTGCAGCTCTCCTCGAGGATCTGAATCACTGTCCTCTCTTTCTTCTGGCTCTGGCTGAATGTTCTGCTGAAGTTTCTCACTTATTTCACATCTTCTGCTGAGCTGAGGTGTCGTCTCACACTCTATTTCATCAGTTTTTTCCTCGTCTTCCTTTCGTGTAGGTAGACTTCCATCTTCTGCTCTCTCACATGGCTCAGTCAGGGCTTCAGGCATGGAGGCTGGAGTCACCTCCTCAGAGTCAGCATCAATCTGAACCTGCTGAAGGAAACTCTGGACCTGTGAGGGTATGAGAGAATACAGGGATTGTATAGAAAGCAACATACCCAAATACTGCAGGGCACACCACATTCGAATCATCAGTTTTACTAGGTCACATTTTCTGTAAAGCTGCTTTGGAACAACATTGATCATTAAAAGGTTTATGCAAATCAATTGTAATCCAAACCGAAATTATTATTTTATATTATAATATTTAGAAAAGAAAAAAAACATACACTGTTAACATTTTATAAATGATCGAAAGTTACATTTTTTAATGTTTATTGTTGTTTTTTTAATGTTTAGTCTATTATGCGCACTAAGGCTGCATAATATGATGAAAAAAACACCGTAATATTGTGAAATATTGTTGCAAATTAACACCACTCTTTTCTATTTAATTCTATTTAATTATTTTAAAATTTCACACATTCCCATGGTGACAAAGCTGAATTTTCAGCATTCTTCAGTGTCACATGATCCTTCAGAAATCATTCTAATATGCAGATCTGTTCAAGAAACATTTCTTATAATTAAGGATAAAACAATTGTGCTGCTCAATATTTTTGTGGAAACTATTTTCCAGTATAAACAGAAAGTTCAAAAGAACTGATTTTATTTGAAATAGAAATCTTTTGTAACCATGTAAAAGTGACATTTTTTAATCAATTAAATGTCCTTGCTGAACAAAATTAAAACATTAATTTCTAAAAATAATTAAATAAATAAATAACAGGGAACAGAGTTACTCACAAATGGATCATCATATTTGGGGTCCTTGGAATGTATTTATTCTCCACCAAAGGCCTTTTCATCAGTGTAGTAAAATTAAATAAAAAGTATAAAAGTGGCAGACATAAGCTTCTTACATTACAATAAAAACTACATCATTTAATCTGATGGGTCCCTGGTAAAAGAAAACACAGCCTTCGCAGGCACAGCTAAGAGCAGCAGAACTGCAGGCCTCAATGTGATAAAGGAAGCCCCAACAAAATCTTGTTTAGGCATCCAGCCTGAAAAGATACAAGTGATAATGTCTGATGCAGTAAAGTTTTCGTCCTCTACCAGATCAATTTGCGCTACAGAGAAATCAATTCTTGAGCACTGCAGTAAATTGGTCTAGTCTCTTCACTGGCTAAAACCCAGCCTTACATGAAACCTAAGCTGGCTGCTGGGGGTTTGGCATTAAACTCAGAAACCCACCTTGAAAATATCCATCCACAAGATGACTAGACGCACTGGGTTGAAAATAACAATTCGTCTCTTTTCTTCTTGAATATTCAACATGCCAGTGATGAAGAGCAAGCGTTTGAACCTGTCCTGTGTGTGTTTGACAGCTGGGAACGTGTGTGTTAGTGTCAGGGGTGAGACTGGAGGTTAGAGCGGCTCTGTCTGTCTGACGCGAGCTGACAGCGCGCAGTAAGCAGGTGCTGTGTGACAGCGCTGTGATGGGGTGGGGGGGATAGATGAAGCGGCTCTGTGCAGACCGCATAAAGCGTCAGCCTCACCGCTCCCGCTGGCTCTATGCCCACTCTCTACCCCATTCTCCTCTCACACACAAACTCAGAACAATTTACACTGAGCTTGACTGATCTGTAGTAAGGTATCTTGCATGAAAGCTCAACAAAATCCATGTGTCAATAAAACCTCAGGGAACAACGCAAACATATGCATTTCATCGCTCGGTTGAAGCACCGCTGTTGAAGACATACATCTGAGTGCCTAGTAGTACAGAGGAGCTTAAATATGAGAGACTACATATTGCATAATAAACTTCAAAGAGAACTTCATGCCCCAGAAGAGTCTCTAAAAGCCATATCTGGCAGGGATACTAAAAGAATTATACAAAATTTAAATAAATAAATATTTGAAAAGAAATTCATATATTTACTTAGGATGCATTCAATTGGTCATAAATGACTGTAGTAGAGACATTTATAATGAAAGATTTCTATTTCAAATAAAGGCTGGTTTTTTTTTTCTTTTTACTTTATATTCAACAACTATTCCTGAAGAAATATCACAATTTCCACAAAATTCAGCAGAATTGCTTTCAACATTGATATTAATGTTTAAAATAATTTCTTTAGCACCAAAACAGTATATTAGAATGATTTCTGAAGGATCATGTGACACTGAAATCTGGAGTTATAACTGCTTAAAATTCAGCTTTGCCACCAGATGAATAAATTTCATTTGATAATATAGAAACAAGTTCTTTAAATTGTAATAATATTTCTGTTTTTACTGTATTTTTATCAAGTAGCCTACATGTGGCCTTAGTGAGCATTAGAGACTTCTTTCAAAAACATTTTAAAATAATACCGAGTTTTTAAATGTTAGTGTATCTGATCGAATGCGCCTGTGTATGTGAATCGGCCATTTCTGGCAGGTTTTAATGTAAACAGTCACTTTGTTTTATGTTAAAGTAAACAAGAGGGGAAAAAACACAAACAATCTAAACATTTTTTGCTAAAATTATCAGCTCTGAGCAATAGGCCTTGCACTTAATTTATTTCTGTGCTTGTAATAATCAGTGAGAAACACTTAAAGCTAAATGCCACTGTTTTAATTAATTTTGTTCATACTTAAAAATATATTTAACTTTTAAAATTAAAAAGTGTGTAAGTGTGTTCATTAGAATACTGCATCCCAAAAGCTATTAAATCTAATCTACTCACTGCAGCCCTAACATTCAAAATAGTCTTTGGCTGACCTGATGCAATTGTCTTTGGGCAAATTAAGACAAAACAAAAGAAACAAAACAAAACTTTGGGGAGGATTTTATGGGTGAATTATTTCTTCAAAATTGAAAAGCACACAAAGCAAAAAACAGCTTACTTTTTGAAGGACTTTGCTGATCTTTGGCTTTGTGGTTTGTGGTCCATCATCAGTAAAGAAGATGTGCTTGTTGATTTTGCAGGCTGCTTTTTTTCTTTCCTCGGGAGGCTTTCTGTTCTCCTCACTCCTTCTGCCAGCGTATGGAGCTTGGCCTTGTTTCAGCTTCACAACACTGTCAAACCTGCCAAGACAAAAAACATTGGGATGTTAATGGAGGCCATGATTGTTTTCAACACACTAAAGGGCTGTCAAGCCTCTGTCTGGGGTCTTACTTGGGCTGTGGACCACGTCTCAGACCGAGAGCATCCCATGCCTCTTCAACCGGCACCTCCGCAAGCTCCTCAACATCCAGCTCATGACTGTGAAGAGATCAGTCATTTAAACAGCACTGTATTACATAATCATAGTCTGAAAAATGTTGTCATTATTTACTCCCATATACGAATATTAATTAAAACAGAAATACTAAAAAGGTTAGAATAAAAGTTTGGGATACTGTTAGTAATATTGTTAAATATTATTAATTTCCAGTAACAGCTAATTTTAAAATATTTAATATATTAAAATAATTGGAATAATTTTGTTATGAACCATTTTAATACATTACAAATATTTTTTCAGCAGCAATTAAGCCAGTTTCAACATGTTAAAATGCTAACTTGGATCATTAATGTTGAAAACATATTACATTATATTACAGGGGTGGCGAACTCTGGTCCTGGAGAGTTCAGCTCCAACCCTAATTAAAACTCACCTGCCTGTAGCTTCCTAGTAACCGTTTGATTAGCTTGTTCATGTGTGTTTGATTAGGGCTGAAGCAAAACTCTGCAGGGCTGCAGCTCACCAGGACCGACATTCACCACCCGTTATATTATATAAAACACACACACACACAGTCTGGCATTTGTGGTTTACGGTAGGGCTGTCGCGATAACCGCAATATCGCAATGCCGCGCTATTGATGAGCATAACCGCAGAGAAATGCAACAACCGCGATATTTCAGTATTTTCTTTTTCGTAAGGTTACGCCCTTCTTGTTTTACACTTCGTGCATGTGTACTGAATATTAGTAATGATAACAATGTGTATCATGCTGATTTGCACAGAGGCTCAGTAAATTTGCACTTAACAAGCCTAAACAGACAGCGAATGAGAGAGAGATCGACTGATCGCGTGCGATTACCTGCGTCTGTCCTTCAGGCCAAATCATATGTAAAAATAGGTTGTCATGTCCAAGGAAAGCTAAATCTGTCTTAGCATCGATGCTCTGCTGGTCAGCTGAGCCTTTAAAAGTGGCGCTCAAAGTTAAAATGATTTAAACAGCGTGTTTCATTACAAATCACTGAATGAATCAGCGCTTTTGAACGTGTAGTTGAATGAAGACTCACTCAAAGACAGTCTCTTGCCGCCACCTTGAGGCGAAACAATGAAACTGCACTGACAGCCGTCTAGAACACCCAGGTGAAATATCAACAGAAAAAGTATCTTGTCAGTCAGATTTGAGGATCAGAACTAACTGTTATAGGCTAACAATATACTAATGATCTTATTGTCAGGTTTAAGTTTTGTTATGTGGACCTTTATTTTGTCATTCTCTTCTGTTTACTTCACTTCCTGTTTCAACGCGATTTAGTTTCGGTTTTATTGGTTTCTGAATGACCTCCTTACATCGTAACACATACACACACAGATTATATATATATATATATATATATATATATATATATATATATATATATATATATATACGCGGTACCACATACCGCGCTATTAAGCCACTCAAAATTACCGCAAGGGAAATTCCTTAACCGCGACAGCCCTAGTTTACGGGGACTCTCCATAGGCGTAATGGTTTTTATACTGTACAAACTGTATGTGCTATTGCCCTACACCAACCCTACACCTAAACATACCCCTTACAAGAAACTACTGGCAATTTTTGAATTTCATAAATCACCGTTTTGTATGTTTTTTTAAGCCTTTTGTTTTACAGGGACACAAGAAGTTTTTCAGGATTCTTTGATGAATAGAAATTTCAAAATAACAGCATTTATTTGAAACAGAAATCTTTTGAAACTATAAATGCATCTCATTCATGATGAGCAAAAGAATTAATTAAAAAAAAAAAAAAAAGAAGATGGGTCACACGGATTACCATTATGTACATTTTTGGTGTTTGACAGCCCCTGGTCACTATGTACAGACATTTTATGGCAAGAGTTGTGTAACGATTATTCAAAAATGGCTTCTTCTGTGCACAATAGAAGAAAATAACAGCAAATGGATTTGGAATGACAAAAATAATGACAAAATATTTGTTTTCGGGGAAACTATCCCAAGAAACCATAATCATTAACTATGCAAGTCTGATAAAATACAGTATACTTAATAACAGAGCAGCAGCTTACGCTCTCTTCACTTTGGCTCGTCTGTTCCCTGGAGGATCATCATCATCATCACTCTGATCTTCGTCATTAGATCTGCTCTTTATGGGCTGTCCACTCCGATTACTCAATGGCGCAGAGGTCTGTTTCATGTTGCCATCTGAAATCACATACTTTCAGTTTACTATTAATAATAACTACGTTAACATCATAAAATTGTCTTATACTGCCTGATGTATACGGCAAAAAAAGCTGTTCCAGCAGTACAAATAAGGCTGCTGTTCAGATGGCATCAGTCATGGCCCGACAATCAGGATGACAAGAGCCATTTTTAGAGCGACTGCGAGTGGATTGTGATCAATTCGAGCACCCAGGAGTCTGTGCTCTCTTCCACATGTACCAGCATTAAAAATGCATAGGCCAAAGTCACATGCTCCTTTTATAAAACAGCTGACATCTTTTGATATGACGCATTAAACATTCAGAGCCAAGCTTAGACTGCAAAAATGACCTCTGGGGAAAATTATCTGCTTTTATACAGGGGTCGTTGTCATATAGCAAACTGAATTCTAAGTTTTATGTCAGTGTGATGATGACATCATGATCACAGGTGGCTCTGTCAGAGCATATCGAGCAGGCCAACTCCCAAAAAATAAGTTGAAGGTTAAAAAGTCACCAAAATTGACTTTCTATTTTATTTCACTTTGCATGATTCATTAGCATGTAAATCTAAACTTTTTTTTCCGGCTAACATCACAAATACCTCTTACGTCTGCAACCCTTTTGTTATTTTTATCTGAAATACATCAGATTAGTTGCGAAGTTAAATAAGTCGCAAAACTGTGGGACTTGTCTGCTCAACTGATGTGATTACTTTGTGATTCTTAACAGGGCTGATACAAAATGTTCTCCAAATTGGATTTATATATATGCTACAGCAAAAAAGCAAAATGCAGGTTTGCCATTTCTTCCTGTCATAAACACAGTCAATACTCTAAAAATGTTTAACATATGCACAAATGCCTAAGCATTTATCTCCACAGAGACTTAATTGGAATTACATGACAAAGATACAGTTGAGATCAAAAGTTTACATCCCCCTTTCAGAATCTGCTAAATGTTAGGCCTAATTATTTTACAAAAATAAATGTTGTTGTTTGTTTAGTATTGACCTGAATAAGATATTTCACATAAAATATGTTTACATATAGTCCATAAGAGAAAATAATAGTTGAATTTATAAAAAATGACCCCCGTTCAAAAGTTTACATCCCCTTGATTCTTAATACTGTGTTGTTACCGGAATGATCCACAGCTGGGTTTTTTGTTTAGTGATAGTTGTTCATGAGTCCCTTGTTTGTCCTGAACAGTTAAACTGCCTGCTGTTCTTCAGAAAAATCCTTCAGCTCTCACAAATTCTTTGGTTTTCCAGCATTTTAACTATTTCCAACAATGACTGTATGATTTTGACTGTATGAAGTGTTACTTATATGCAACTATTACAGAAGAAGGAAGAATGATGCATTAAGAGTCAGGGGTCATTGTTGGAAATGGTTCAAATAAACAAAAATGCTGGAAAACCAAATAATTTGTGGGAGCTGAAGGATATTTCTGAAGAACAGCAGGCAGTTTTAAGAATCAAGGGGGTGTAAACTTTTGAACGGGGGTCATTTTTATAAATTCAACTTATTTTCTCTTGTGGACTATATGTAAACCTCTTTTATGTGAAATAACTTATTCAGGTCAGTACTAAATAAACAACAACATGCATTTTGTATGATCCTCTTATTTTGATCAAATAATTAACATTTTGCAGATTCTGAAAAGGGGGTGTAAACTTTTGAAGCATTTAATTTTAAAAGCTGTTGGCATTTATTCGTCCTAATGTCATTCTGAACTTGTATAACTTACTTTCTTCTGTGAAACATATTTTGATAAATGTCTAAGTGTTTATTTTTTGTCCATTAAATGTAAAACAATGGTAACCACAACTGTTTGGTTACCAAAACATTGTTTGAAGTATTTTCTGTGTTCCCCAGAAAAAAATAAAATCATATAGGTATGGAAAGACATGAGGGTAAATAAATGAGGACAGAATATTATTTTATTTTACTGTATTTTAACTGTATCAAAGCTACGGGGTGGTTAATAATCACTGAATTATTCTACTGTATGTTATATTAATTAATTTAGAAAAATGTCTAAACATTGTTTACGTTTTGAATGACAAAAAAGATTCAGATACGCTGAAAGTAGGTCATGGAGCAGGAAGGTGTTGACATATCTAGGTTCAGCATCACTGCAGGAACACCACAGTCCCCGTAGCTAATACACAAAGTGACCTTGAATGTCAAAATACATGCACTAACCAGAAATGTCAGTGCAGGCTGTACGTGACGATGCCCTTTTGCGGTTTCCGCCATCACAGGGCTCATCAGCGCAGTTACAGACCAAAGACTGCTGGTCGCCATTCTCGCTGTCTACTTCCTCAGTCAATAAGTTCAGGCTGCTTATGAGATGTGTAACGTCTGCTTTTGACCTTTCTTCTGTCTGATTCTCGAGTGCCTCTGTTTCTCCTGGGCTGCCCTGATATTCCTCAGAAGCAGCGGTGGTGCTGTTGGTCTCGTCCACTGTCCAGCCCTGGGCGACCCAGTAGTGAAACTGCTCCCAGTAGTACTGGTATGTTTGTTGGTAGTGCTCATCCCAGTCTGCCTCTGAGCGGGAACAGTCCTGTGTCGAACTGCAGGAGATATTAGGTTGTTTCTCCAGCCAGCTCTGCCACAGCAGACCCTCCCCATGCTGCTGCCAGTAGCTCAGCCAGGCCTCCTCTGACGCGGGACACGGCTGTTCAGCGGGGGTCTCAGCGATGTCACTCACAGTACACTGCTGTTTCTGTTCAGAGTCATAATCTGAGGGGGCTTCCAAACGCTTGATGGTTCTTTTGTTCTTCGGTCTCGCTAAAACTTGGCCCTTAAAGATGAGAAACAATTATTAGTTTTGGGCTACAGCCAAGTCATTTCCTAAAGTAAATGGGGTGAAACTTCACAGTAACAGTCTTTAATGAAAATTTACAAAGAAGATAGCAAGTGAGCAGATTCACTGCAAAGGATAATCCATAATCACAGGTGCTCTTTACATCCGGGCATTAACATGCCATTTACATGCATATTTTAAAAGCCAAGTGTAAATGTACCTGAGGCACATTGTGATGAGATCACTGAACCACATTTGACAAATGTGTGAATGCTAATGCACTTTTTCATTATTTGCAATGGCAATCTAGTTAAAGAATATCCAGACACTATTTGAATACAAAATACATGTTAATGCCATGTGTAAAGGGACCCATGCAAAAGGAAAATGCTACAAACATAAAAAAAACAAGAATCGAGGATGTATAAACTAAAATAATTTATTATTATTTTGTATTGTTGAATAATGTATATACACTAACACTATTGGTAAGTCTGGAATAATAAAGATTTTGCAATAAACCTCTCCTATAATATTATTAGAATTTATAACAACTGAGTCCTACTTTAACTTATTTGAAAATATAATGTACTCCTGTGATTCAAAGCTAAATATTTAGCAGCCAAACATTCAGCGATTTCTGATTTGATGCTCAAGAAACATTTCTTATTATTATCAATGTTAAAAACAGTTTTCGCTGTATAATATTTACGTGGAAACTGATACATTACCATTCAAAAGTTTGGGATAAGAAATTAATACTTTTATTCAACAAGGACACATTAAATTGATCAAAAGTGAAGAAATGTATCATGTTGCAAACAACATTTATATTTCAAATAAATGCTGTTCTTTTGAATTTTCTATTTTCAAAGATTTCTGAGAAAAAAATAAAATAAAATCATAATTTCCCCCCAAAGACGTTAAGCAGCACAACTGCTTGAATATATTAAAAAAGAAAAGAGATCTTTTTTTCTAATAACACAGCCTTGGTGAGCATAATAGACTTATTTTAAAAACATAATTATTCAAAAATATTACTTAATCCTAATTATTCAAAACTTTTGAACGGTAGTATACAGACATCCAGGATGTCCCAAATGTAATTTTATGGTTCAGATGTGTGCTCAAGAGCACCCCCTATGCGGCTAATATGCACGCTCAAAGTAGACACTAGTGTGGACATCACAGCAGTCTACTACCCAGCAGTCCGTGCCCCATTATGACTCCAAATTGTGGAGGACTCTATAAGGACTAGGGACACGGGTCTAAGACTTTTTGCATGAACAATATAACATCAAGATTATCATGCATCCAACAGACATACAGCTTTCCTCTGTTTTGATGAGCTGGCAAACTCCACAGGAAGCCCCAAACTGGCCATAAGCATGGTCTCATCATCAACAACAGCCTCTTCTTCCTCATCCCCCTCCTCCTCCTCATCATCATCATCATCATCATCCACAGAACAGTTATGGTCCTCCAAAAGCTCTTCCTCATCATAAGCTTCCAAATCTACTGAAAAAACAAAGTGTAATATGTAGCTATTGTGGAATTTTAATAAAATTTGCATTACATAATTGACATGGTTTTCCAGGTTAAGCTTTTAAAATGACCCCATTTCTAGTTGGTGAGGAAGTCAATATGTAAACAGTCACCATTCTTCATATATAATCAGATATTAATAGGAAACTGTACCTTGCAATTGACTGTCAGTCTGATTCAGTATGGCTTTAAAATCTGACCGATACAATTCTCGATCACTGCAGATGAAAACAAGAGAAAATGTGTTCATCACTATTCACAACAGTAAACAAGCAACATCCCATGTCAACTTAGTAGTCAGTTTTACACAGTGAGGGTTTTAGCACACTATCTTTACTACCTCAGATCTATGTGAAAACAAGTGATATGGAGCAGACCAGTTTTTCAGTTGCTGTCCAGCCTGTTCCGCTGGCTCATTTTGAACACTTTTCTGCCATTTAGGTAATTTTTACCAGGAACTAACAACAATGCAGCAACGGTGCATTAAAAATTTAACTTTCTGCACGCATTTAACCTAATAAAATAGCATGCACATTTTTTTTTTTAGTTGATCATATCACATTGCAATCTTGTTCAGCATGCATACATACTTGACATAAGCTCTGGAGCACAAGCAGTGTATTGTCATCTCTCTCTCTTCACCCTGATAAAAGATGATATCAGCTAAAGGAACAATATTCCTCTCGCTGTAATCAATCATGATGATAGACGCATGAGTGACTGACACGTTTCTACGGGATCTACCCGAGAACTTTCTACAAACCTGTCTTATGGTTATCGTAACCGGACATTAGAAATAAAAACGACCGCGAGACAAATAGCGATATATAAATATACTGTTGAATTAAAACGAGGAACATTAAAAGTACTACATCTATCTATCTACCATCTATCTATACACGAGTTTCCGCCCTCGTGTTTTGCAAGTTACCCGTCAAGTTAAAAGACTTTCAGTAAATGTGCAATACTGACATGGCATTTATGATGGATTTAGACTTTTATTATGAAATTTTCGGACATTGGCATAAGCTGTTTCCTGTTTGTGTCACATGTAAAGACAGCCGGTTGAGTCAGGAAGAAAAACATTTATTGAGGGCAACAGTGTCTATTTCATCGAGGTATCATAATGTAAGTAGATTTGAGAAAATCTTATTTTTTATACACTTCTTCTAAAACATCAATCTTTATGTTTAGTTTTTCGAGTGATCAGATGTGTAATTTTGAAGAAGTGTGTGACAGCTTTAAAAATACAAAATCTGGAGCTGTTGTAAGGTTTGTTCGTCTATGATCGCTATCCACTGTTCAAGTGTAACTGAAGACAGAACGGCCTTTTCTTGTCATCTTTCATGCATTTGACTGTGTTCATGTAAATTATTTGTATAAGTTAGCAGTCTCACCTGTGACTGAGTGTGAATGAGCAGGTATAACTTAACTGTCATCGACATCATTTGATTTTAGGGCACCGTTGTGAGGTTGGTATGTTTGGCCGAGCAACACATTTCCGTTGGAGAAGGTTCGTGTTTTTTCAATGATTTTTTTTTTTTTTTAAATAATGTATAAAAAGGCTAGATTTGTGAGTTAAAGCTGAAGTGTGCCATTTATAGGCGACACTGTTGTCTTAGAACTTCGTTGCAAATATGATGATTGTTGTCAAACAGTCACCCGTCTGCTATTGGTTGGACAAACAGTTAACTCCGCCCCAGACTCACGCTATTGGCCGAGTCCTGTGACTTGTGAAATGAGATGCAAATTTAGTAGTCTCATATAAATTTATGCTCTGTGTATAAACTTATAAGTTTAAGGAAAGAAGCATCATTTACCCTCCATTATGAACACGAAACCATTGCTGCGATATTTATTTAGTGATTTTTTTTTAAAATTTATTTATTTATTTTTAGTTTTAATATCAGAGCAGCTTTATATTTTAAAACACAGCGACTTTGCTGGCGATTCAGATCTATTTTCTGTGATTATTGTAGCTTTAATTTAAATTATTATTGATTGATTGAATTCTGATTATTTTATTGCTGCAAACTAAAGTATAAGTTTATTCATAATACATTTATAAGTCTTGTATATTTATCAAACGTGATTGGTTTGTTCATTTCAATAAATTTGACCTATTCATGTTGCTTTACATCACACTTTTTCTTTTCTTTTTTCTGTCATCTCGGTATTTATTTATTTATTCATTCATTCATTTTATAATAAAATAACACACAATGTTTTACTCTGCATATTAAACTGGGATAGGAAAAGTGTTTTAATGTCATAAATATGACGCACTTGAGCTTTAATGCCATCATAATGTGTGCTATTGATAATTGGTGTCTTTCATTCCCAGGTCTGCCCTTTGGCAGGTTGTTGCCTTGCTCAGCCCATCTGCCACTGGGAGAAGCTAACAGTGAAGCAGCATGTCCAGTGGGAATGAGTCCTGTCTGTTTGAGAACGGATCCGTCAGCTTCTTCTCCTGCTTAGTTCATGTGTGGGAGGAGTGGGCAGGACTCGGGCAGCTCGAGGACTACCTCAGTTTCTTTGAGTATCTGCTCTGGGTTTTCACACCTCTAGCCATAGTCTTCATTCTGCCTTTTCTCATAGTTATCTTCCTCTATCTGTCCATACTCTTTCTCCACGTGTACAAGCGCAAGATCCAGTTGAGGGAAGCTTATTCCAATAACCTGTGGGATGGTGCGAGAAAAACTCTGGCAACCCTATGGGATGGACATGGAGCTATTTGGCATGGTATGGCTTTGGCTTTTTTTATCTGCATTTATTGAGATCT
The DNA here is from genome assembly GCF_012432095.1 of Onychostoma macrolepis. Taxonomy (NCBI): domain Eukaryota; kingdom Metazoa; phylum Chordata; class Actinopteri; order Cypriniformes; family Cyprinidae; genus Onychostoma; species Onychostoma macrolepis. The sequence goes on from NC_081156.1 coordinate 18,253,204, forward strand.
GGATTGTCATCTTGTTTAAATTAAACTTCTTTGGTTTGGGATTTTTCATTATGCTCACATACTTTGTATCCACTGTGCTGCTAATTTGATTTTTGAGTGATAGACAGGAATAGTAAAATCATAATTAAAAAGTTATGTCTAAAGGCATGATGCAAGATTTGACATATTCTGCATGTGAATTATCAGGGTATGGATGGATTTTTTTTTTTTTTTCCCCAGTCTTAAACCATCATATCCTTTGACAGCACAATCAATGATGGTTGTTTGTTCCTGGCATTAAATCGCAATATTAAAATTTGTAACCTGCTCAGTCTTTATCAAGTGGAGCATCTAAATAACTGTTTTGTCTGATTCACTGCACCAATTTAATTTGATTCATTTCATAAAGTGCATGATATTTCTAAAGGTTACAAATGAACAATTGAGCATATAAAATACTGTTCAAAAGTTTAGTAAGTATTTTTATTTATTTATTTTTTAAATGTTGTTTTGAAAGAAGTATTTATATTAATATATATTTATACATATACATATACACATACACATACACATTCATATACAACCCGAATTCCGGAAATGTTGGGACATTTTTTTAAAATTTGAATAAAATGAAAACTAAAAGACTTTCAAATCACATGAGCCAATATTTTATTCACAGTAGAACATGGATAACATAAATGTTTAAACTGAGAAATTTTACAATTTTATGCACAAAATGAGCTCATTTCAAATTTGATGCCTGCTACAGGTCTCAAAATAGTTGGGACGGGGGCATGTTTACCATGGTGTAGCATCTCCCTCTTTTCAAAACAGTTTGAAGACATCTGAGCATTGAGGTTATGAGTTTCTGGAGTTTGGTGTTGGAATTTGGTCTCATTTTTGCCTGATATAGGTTTCCATCTGCTGAAGAGTTTGTGGTCGTCTTTGACGTATTTTTCATTTAATGATGCGCCAAATGTTCTCTATAGGTGAAAGATCTGGACTGCAGGCAGGCCAAATCAGCACCCGGACTCTTCTACTACGAAGCCATGCTGTTGTAATAGCTGCAGTATGTGGTTTTGCATTGTCCTGCTGAAATACACAAGGCCTTCCCTGAAATACACGTCGTCTGGAGGGGAGCATATGTTGCTCTAAAACCTTATATACTTTTCAGCATTCATGGTGCCTTCCAAAACATGCAAGCTGCCCATACCGTATGCATTTGTGCACGACCATACCATCAGAGATGCTGGCTTTTGAACTGAATGCTGATGACACGCTGGAAGGTCTCCCTCCTCTTTAGCCCAGAGGACACAGCGTCCGTAATTTCCAACAAGATTGTCAAATTTGGATTCGTCTGGCCATAGAACACTTTTCCACTTTGAAACAGTCCATTTTAAATGAGCCTTGGCCCACAGGACATGATGGCACTTCTGGACCATGTTCACATATGGCTTCCTTTTTGCATGATAGAGCTTTAGTTGGCATCTACAGATAGCACGGTGGATTGTGTTTACCGACAGTGGTTTCTGGAAGTATTCCTGGGCCCATTTAGTAATGTCAATGACAGAATCATGCCGATGAGTAATGCCGTGTTGTCTGAGGGCCCGAAGACCACAGGCATCCAACAAAGGTCTTTGGCCTTGTCCCTTACGCTCAGAGATTTCTGCAGTTTCTCTGAAACTTTTGATGATGTTATGCACTGTAAATGATGAGATTTGCAAAGCCTTTGCAATTTGACGTTGAGGAACGTTGTTTTTACAGTATTCCACAATCTTTTTACGCACTCTTTCACAGATTGGAGAGCCTTTACTTTATCTTTACTTCTGAGAGACTCTGCCTCTAAGACATCCGTTTTATGTTACAGACCTAATGTCAATTAACTTAGTTAGTTGCTAGATGTTCTCCCAGCTGAATATTTTCAAAATGTCTTGCTTTTTTAGCCTTTTGTTGCCCCAATGCCAACTTTTTTGAGACCTGTAGCAGGCATCAAATTTGAAATGGATAAAAGTTTAGTGGATAAAAGTGTAAAATTTCTCAGTTTAAACATGTTATTTTCTCTATGTTCTATTGTGAATAAAATATTGGGTCATGTAATTTGAAAGTCTTTTACTTTTCATTTTATTCAAATTTAAAAAACGTCCCAACATTTCCGGAATTTGTGCTGTATATATAATATAATATAATATAAATGTATGTGTGTGTATTTGAATATATTTTAAAATGTAGTTTATTCATGTGATGGCAGCATCATTGCTCCAGTCTTCAGTGTACATGATCCTTCAGAAATCATTCTAATGCTGATTTGGTGCTCAGTTAACATTTTGTATTATTATCAATGTTTAAAACAGTTGGAACAGTAATACATTTTACTTTATTTGATTAAGTTCAAAAATATTTATTAGAACTAGAAATCTTGGTAACATTGTAGATGTCCTTACTGTCAATTTCTGACCATAGGTTTAGTAATTTATGTCAAATTTTCATTTCCATGTTATTTCATAAAAATATGTGCCACACTTCACAAAAATGATGAATAATTTTCTCCTGATTAATTAGGTATGTATTTTGTGACAGGTTATGAAATCCATGGTTTAGAAAAGATTCCAGATGAAGGACCTGCTCTCATAGTCTACTATCATGGAGCTATTCCTATAGATTACTATTATTTCCTGGCAAGTGTTATCATTCAAAAGGGAAGAACTTGTCATTCGGTGGCTGATCATTTTCTGTTCAAGGTCCCAGGTAAAAACAAATTTCATACTGGTGAATTAAGTGATCAATCAGCCTCATTTTGCCCATGACAGAGTCATTACTCCGTACCTAATTTCCTAGTGATTCACTTAATTTTGGGACAAAACATGTCCTTTAACTTTATCTACCATTAGTTTTAAAGATAGTAAAAATAAATTACTTTGTTCTTAACACAGATGATTTAATTATAACCTATAGAAATATGTGTCTTTTCAAGAAGCATTGACTAACATCTGTCAGAGCATTGTCTACATTCTGAACATCCTTTCCATATTTTACCTTCACTGAATTCAACAAGGTCACACACTGATTTATACACTATATTGCCAAAGTATTGGGACACCCACTTCTAATGAACAGTTTTGACTACTTTATTAATTTCTATGAGTACAAATCTTAATGTTAAAGCATATAATGATATTCTAGGGAATTGTGTGCTTCTAATTTTACAGTAACAGTTTGGACAGGACCCTTTTCTTTAACTTTAAATGCAGACCTTGAGCCAAAAACACATCGCCAAACACCAATGACTTGTGCATATGTCACTTTTACATAGTCATTTTAGACACTTCCAAAACTGTTGCAACAAAGATGGAAATACAATTTTTAAAAACATGAATTATGTTTCCGTCTTTGTTGCCACAGATTTGGAAGTGCTTTTTCCTGTTCTAAAGAAGGGGGTGTCCCAATACTTTTGTCTTTTATAGTGTATGTACAAGTCATTTGTATTTGGTGATGAGCTTTTGGTTCAAGGTCTGCATTTAAAGTCACACCAGAGGTGTTGGGATTAGAATTTCTTTTTGAACCTTGCCTTATACACAGGCATTGCCATGTTAGAATTGAAAAGGGTCCTGTCCAAACTGTTGTTATAAAATTAAAAGCACACAATTCCCTAGAATATCATTATGCTTAAACATTAAGATTTGTACTCATGGAAATTACTGAAGTAAGTCAGACCTGTTCATTAGAAGGGGGTGTCCCAATACTTTTGGCAATATTGTGTAATTATATACTTTTCAATTTACTTTCATGAATTGTGCTCATATTGTCTGTATAACAATCACGACAGGGTTTAAGCTCCTCTTGGAGGTGTTTAGTGTGATCCACGGGCCGCAGGAGGAGTGTGTGAAGGCCCTGCGGAACGGCCACCTCCTGGGCATCTCTCCTGGAGGAGTACGGGAGGCCCTGTTCAGCGATGAGACGTACCCTCTGCTCTGGGGCAAACGCAAAGGATTTGCACAAGTGGCCATTGACTCTAAAGTGGTGAGTGACTGTCCCTCTTGTTCTGCTCCTTTCATACAAACCACTTTTATTGTACTTATAGTCTTGTGCTTGTCCCTGTAGCCAGTTATACCCATGTTTACTCAAAACTTGAGGGAGGGATTTCGCTCTCTTGGAACATTAAGTGAGTCATGGACAAAAGATTGAACTTTCACACAGTTGTAAATAATAATCTAAATACATTATGAAAGAGTTCAGTCTTAAATTCGTCTCCAAATTCCTTCAGGGTTTTACCGCTGGGTGTATGAGAGGTTTCGTCTACCGATAGCACCCATTTATGGAGGATTTCCAGTCAAATTTCGCACTTACTTGGGTGACCCCATTCCATACGACCCCAAACTCAATGCAGCGGAGTTGGCTGAAAAGGTAGGACTCCACAAGTTTTGTTTTTATAAATATGTAGTCCTGTAAAGGTCTGACTTTTGTTCATTTGCTGAGCTGGTGTTTTGCAAATTGAAAAAAAAGCTACAAGAGGTTCTAACCTCTACACCGTCCCGACAAGTCCTGACCTACTGTTGACTACACAACATACTCTAGCGCCATTTGTTTACACTGTCCCCTAAGGGAACGTTCCACTCAAGAGTGGTGATCACCATTCATCACATATGCAGGTGTACAGTCTGCAAAGTGAGAGAATGCTTGTATAATAAAGGACACTCCAAATCGGGTTCTATGAATGAATAAAGTCTGGTGTACAAGGTTTTTTACTTCAGTGTCACATGGCCTTTCAGAATTCATACTAATATGCTCATTTGATGCTCAAGTAGCATTTATTATTATTATTATTATTATTTCCAATGTTGAAAACTATATATGTGTGTATTATCAATTTAAGCTAGAGTTAAAGCCACTGCTAAAAATCAAACCCCAGGACATTTTATTATTTTTAATCTTACATGTGCCTATTGAATAAAATGATGGCCCATCTGCAGAACACAGTGTCAGCAAATACAACTAGCGCACTGTGAGTAGTGCATGTTCAGTTTATGCCTCTGTTGAGTCAGGTTTTGTCCTCATATTTAGTGTACTTTCTTCAATCGAACCCATCTGTTCAGGTGCAACAGGCAGTTCAAGCACTTATCGACAAACACCAGAAGATACCTGGAAACATCCTCCGAGCTCTTCTAGAGCGATTCCAAAGGGAACGCAAAGAAGATTAGCACACTTGCCTTCTCTCAGACTGAACAAATAAATATGCTTCTAGCATAATTTAACTGCATACTGGAGATTTTATAATATTGTTACATAATAAATTCAGCAACGTTACTGACACTGTAATGGACGTATCAGTATATATCACAATGTTGCATATCTGATAATGGTGCGTGTCTTTGTAACTTCTTTTTACGTGTAGTCTTGTGCATGTCGAAGAGTGTGTGTTTTTGTGAATTGTCTTTGTTTTTTTTTTGTTTAACTCTACAACTTATTTGCACACTTTGATTTTATTCAAAGGACCACTGCCAAAATAGTTCCACAAAGCCTTTGGTTAGTTTTTCTTTCTTTTTTAAATGTCCTTTAAAAAAAATATAGCATTCTATCCTGGAAATCGATTATATTTATCTATCTGAAGGAAAATAGTGCATACTGTGATTTTGTAAGCACACTTAATAATAATGATAAGAGATACATGCTTGAATATTTGTTGTTTGTTGAATACATACAGTTTTAATCTAGCATTTCTGTATTAACTCTCAAGAGGTGAACTGCTGTCTATTTAAGCATCAGTTGATATTGATTTGTCCTGCTCTCAAAAAAAAAAATAAGTATGCAACTGCTAATGACTTTATTCAGGCGACAACGCATACAGGTCTTTCAGAATTCATTAAGATTTTGTAACATTCCTGAAATGTATTGATTTACTAGTTCATTACATCAAGGCTCTTCAAACCTAATAAGTAGAAATAATGGCTGTAAATGTGTGATTTTTATAAGAGATTTTATTATTCACAATAAAACTGAATATTCTGATGGATTCAGTGTTGGTAAAACAGTTTTAATGCAATCGTGTGCTCAGTGAAGCACTCTTCCATGATCCTTTGGGAGACAAAGATCAAATGTCAGCATGAGCGCGGTCTTAGTCACCCTTGTCCTGTGATGTCTGTGCACATCCGGTGTATTTGGTGTATGATATGCAAATGCACCAGTGTTGCTATTTATAAATCTGTTTGGTATTAACTTACAGCATCTGTGCATCCATTGTAACTCTCCCCCCAAAAAAAATCACTTGGAAAAATAAAAAGTGTTTTTTTTGGAAGAAAATCTTTATTATTCATGATCTCTCCTTGCATTATACATGTGCTCCTAATTTTCTTTCAGCCTCTCCGGGAGTCTCTTCTAATTAAGGTGTAAAACCTTAAATCATATAGGAGGTGTGAGAATACATATTCAGACAAACTAATCACCAAGCCTTGCATTTCTGAAAAAGCAGATTTGCCCATCACCAATGCTTTTTTTTTTCCAACCTTGAAACAGTTACTGACATACTAAAAATTAAAATGGACCTTATTCACACATTAACTGCGAATCCGAAAGAAGATTGCAAGTAAGTCTAATAAAATGACCACAGTGTACTTTTTATTAAATGAATTTGGTACTTTGTGTTGCATTAGAATCAAATAAAAATTTACAAAAATCCAATATGTACAAAAATGTAACGTTCTTTTTGTTTTTACTCTTCAATTTACAATAAAATCAGATAACAGATTTGATGCATTTTACGCACTTCAGACTTTCATCACACGATACAACTTACTTAAGAGACCAATAATAAACAGTTTTTTTGTTTTTTGCTTTTTTATGTCATTTATTACATCACATACACCACACTAGTTTTATCTGTATTATGTCATATGTAACTGCCAATCTCTAGTCAATAGACACCCTTCACGACCAATGACTCAGAGAGGAATGTTCTTTTACACATGTACATTTGCATACATTTATTTACAGTTAAATAGCCTTTTGCAAGTCACTATGGAACTTCCGTTGCAACTGAAATACCAGTAAAGTCTGTACATCATTTCTGAACGCTGAACTGAACGCCACCGAGTTCATTCAATTACTGTGCTTGTACTAATATCGTGCTTAATAAATAACCACCGATTATCATTTATCTAAATGTAAATTTCTTTTTTTACCCCCATTTATGGCATTCTAGTTTAGCTAAGTATCTATGTCTACGTGTTGTGACTGAGGATCAATTTGTTTATTCAACAAAAGAAAGATGCCACATTTCATAGCAGCTCTCCGAGTCATTCGGTGTTTGCAAACTGATTCAAAATGCTCACAATCTTGTAACAGTACGGCCCGTGACCCCTGACTATGTGGGTCGTCATTTTGATTGTTTGTCTGCATATACAATTTCGGTTCAGTCTGGTTTCTTCTGCTTGCGGTATAAGCCCTGTTGAAAAAAACAAACCCAGGTATGTTTTGAAGCATGGCAGCTGGTTTGAGCTGGTTTAAGCTGGTCCTAAGAAACTAGCTCCTGCTCAGGACCAGCTCATGACCAGCTAAGAACCAGATTAAACCAGCAGCCATGCTTCAAAACATACCTAACCAGCATACTGGATTTTTCAACAGGGAGCACAGTAAGTACGCTAATCAATAATGCAACGTCGTCATACTAGCATGACAGCAACCGGAGCATCATGTGCATGACTAAAACTAAACCAAAAGAGACAAACAGAAAATTTCACTTACAGATAATGAATCCACAAAAAGGCGAGCGTCGTTTAAGGCAAATAAAACAGAATCAGCTTGCATGAATTGAATGTTCTCCTGCTGTGAATAGTTGTAAAATAAGTCCTGCTTTTGAACTCGGCTCTACTGATGTACTGGTAATAAACAGAGCAGCCTTCAACTCCTTCGCTCATCCACCGGGACTCCATCACAATAAATTCCTTCATATCAGCCACATCAACAACTAGAGCTGGAGAGTGGTCTGTTTAAAATACCGCTTTGAGGTAGGTTACAGGTATGAAGTTTTTCCAGAGCGAAGAAATGGCTGACTATGATATCTCTAGGTTTATTGATAAAACCCAGATAGAAAAATAGAACTAGAAGTGCAAAATAAAGATACATAGTTTAGCTGTAACGTAATGATTAGCTTAAATGTTAAGACGTTGGTATACCTACTCACACGTGTTGGGCTAAATTCCAACCCCTGCCAGATTATTATTACAGTGAATATTAAAATTCACACTCTCTATTTTCTAAATACATGTTAAAGATCTTATTGTAAGCTATTCATCCACGTCTTTCTTTTTCTTTTTTTTCTGACCTCGTCGTTTTCCGGTGAAAACGGCTGACTTCTCTCTTGTGACATATGCAGGACTTCTCCAATCGTTTTTGAATAATAGTATTATCATTAATAATGTGGAGAATATGCCATCAAAACGGGCTATTCAGCATCTCCAAACATCTACACATCCTTTTATGTAAAGACCTTGATTCATTCTGCATGTGCTGAATGCATCACATTGCATTGAGTGTTTTAAATTCATGTCATATTTCAACATTAAAAAAAAAAAAAAAATGAGGCCTTGCACCTGATGAAGAAGAATGTCACCAAAACTCACAGACACGGCAAGTGTTGCCATTAGGATGCTCCTCTTAATCAAATGAACCAAAGCGCAGTGTGCAGTGTGCTTGGGGTATCACTGAAACAAAAAAAAATATCATGGTATTTATGGGAAAATCTAAAAAAACGTGGGATGCTTTTGAAAATGATTGATACGTATAATATCGCAGAGGTGTACATCAAAAATGGTCTTGTGTAGGTGGTGCAGCAATTTAAATCTGAAAATTGGCTAATTACTGTGCTAACACAAGTTTTTTGTGCTCTGACTACAGGGGACTCTTTTGGAGGGATGTTTGGAAAATTTTGCCAAGAGACAAAGTAACATCATCATCCATCACACAGAGAAATTAAAGTATAAGACACATTGGGGAAAAAATGCTGACGAGATAGGAAAGTAGCAAAATAGCTAAAATATACAGGTCTACGTTTCACTGTGGTACTGGTTATAGATTCATACAATCTCATCTAAATCATGTTTTCTGTTCTATTTTCTTTTTTTATTTGCAACACAATTAGGATCTTTGTCTGCAAAATGCAGATTGCTGCAGGCTAAAACAACTATGCTTTCAGTTCATTTGCCACCAATGGTAGGACGTTACAACACCTCAGGAGTGTTTCAAAGCTACAAATTACAGTTCAGGTATGACCAACTGAAGCAAAACAAATCTAACCGTCCTATATCAGTCATCTCCACACAGTTAAATGGCATTAAGCAAAATAATGTGCACCTTAAAATCAACCATTTTGTAAGACACATGTTTAAAATCCATCAAAAACCAAAAAGAAAACCAAAGAAAATAGAGTATAAAAAAGGTTACACATAAAACACTTTTCCCACACTTTCAAAATCGCAAACTATCCACAACAGGCAGGCACATCTAGCTTCTGTCGCAGTAAAATTTCACCTTGTCTCTCAACGTAAGTGTAAAGAAATCCTTCATTGTGCCGAGACTCCTTCCTGTGACAAGTTTTGTGCTTGTTTTCTTTTTTCTTTTTCTGCCCTCACCTCCACGTCTCCTTCGGATATTCGACATAAAGACACAAAGAAGCACTTGCAACTGAACGGAAAGTTTAAAACTCCAACACTTTCATATATAAAGGATGCTTTTGGCTGATTTAAAGATACAGTGCTCTTTTAGGCAGATGTGATTTGTTGAACCATAGGGCCCGGAGCGTCATTCGGAGCACATTAGCTAGTCTGCACTCTGTCGCAGACTACTTATCCCTGACACTTTGATTTGTAGACCGTGAGTTGCCAATTGAAGAGCCTGATGGAGAAAGTCTTGATCGCACTGCAGAGTTTGGATTGGTACACCGGCTTTCTGAATGTGTTGAGAAGTGACCCCGTTTATTGTCTATTTGTGCACCTTTAACTTATTTTACTGTACCGATACAGACACACCAAAACCTGACCCAGCCTAGAAGAACACTGTATCTTTAACCTAAAAGATGAAGCGCATCCAGGTTCTGTCGAGTACAGTTTGGCGGACACTGTGTGAACTGTGATGGTCTTTGCCCCCCACTTTGCTGTGAACCAAACAGATCCTTGTCAGCCCACAGCAGTGAAGTGAATGAGGCCGGATCACCAAAGGGAGCTGCCAGGAAGTGTTTTCTTGGCCTATTGTCTTCTCCCGAAGAAGAAAACGAGTGTGTGTTCTCCCTGTTTTGTTGTCCCAAGTGGCTTGGACTCTTGTGATGATCACATACTTTCTTTTCTCGTCTTTTTTTCTCTGTACAGGATTCAAGTAGATGGTTGAAATGCTGCCCTGTTTATATATACAGTATGTGGTCGAGCCACAGTTCAGCGTGGAGTCAGTGTGAGTGGAGCATTTGGCACTGGTACAGAACTGCTGATGAAACACTACTAATAGGTTACAGCACCCTAAACAAGGACGTCTCGAGTCTAATCAGCAATTTTTTTTATTTGTGTACCATCGACGTGATATTTGGACCACTGTTTCTCCAGTGCGGTGGGTAGTCAGTTGGTTTGAGTGCACTGGATGCTTGGTTTCAAAGGGAAAGGCCTTTGTTTTGCATTTGCTGCAAGAGACAAACTATGAAGTGTTCTGGATGTCCTCTTGGAGACGTCGGCTCAAGGACAATCAACTCTGGGAATGAAGGTCTGTACAACACTGAGGAGGACCGAGGGGTTTGTGGTCTCTATCAGCCAGTGCAATGACTTTTAGAAACCCAGATATTCCCTGACAAGACAGAAGTAATAAAAAATAAAAAGCAACGAGAGAACGGCTTAAAAAAGATTGATTATTTCATTTGTCCACAAATATGTTGTGCCTATATTTGCTTGTCCATGACAATCAACATCATGGCTAGATGCTATGTATGCAAGGAACGTTATTGCCACAGTCCTGCTGTTTATTCAAGTGGACAGTAATGTGTTAATGTTTGTGTGTTTCCACAGCGCAGGCTACAAGGTGGTCTCGTACTCCAGACGCTCTTGAACCAATGTGTCGTCTTTATATTGGAGGCGCGGCGGGGTCGGAGACGAGTCGATGGCCAGGATGGCTTTACGTATACTCCTGTCTAGTACGTGCCTCTCCCAGGCAGGGTAGCGGTTCCTGCACAAGTCTATTTTGATGACTGTCTCCTCCAGGCGCGGGGCACGGGAGGAAGGTGTGGAGGGTGCGGTGGGCCGCACCTGAAAGACGGGTACGCAACCATCCCTCTCGCTGTACTTGGCCTCGCGGTCAGCGTCCCTGGCTAGTGTACCTCCGCGGTTGGAGCGCAGGGAGTTGGTGGCGCCCTCAGGGGGCAGCATGAAGGTAGCAGTAGGGTCCTCAAGCTGGACCAGGCTAGCCGAGCGGCCAAAGCGCGGCCCGTTGGGATGGAAGAAAGTGTAGTACATGAGCATGAAGACAATCCCAGTGAAGAAGCTAGAGAAGATGACGCACAGAGCGGGCACGGCGAAGGCGTCTGTGCTGGGTGGCAAGCGGTACAGGTACCACAACGCGCTCAGGGCCGTGTTCTCTAGCAGGATCATGAAGTAGTAGATGAAGAGACGACAGCGGGTGCGTCCCTCCTTCACGTTGAACCAACTGAAGATGTAGATGATTCCCACCACCATGTCAAAGACGATCTCCTCCCACTTGGTAATGCAGAATTCGGTCTCGCAGTGTACGATCCAGAAGGTCATGATGCACCAGTGCAGCACGATGAAGATGCCGAAGTAGAGCTGAAACACGGAGGCGAAGAGAGCGAAGGTCACTACGCGAGCGGCGATGGTGAAGAAGTGCCAGCAGAACTGGATGATGACAGCAAGGTAGCTGATGGGCTTCTTATCATCGCGGGAATCACGCAAGGCTTTCTGGTAGGAGGCCAGAGCCCAGGCCAGTGACACCAGAGAAGCAGCCGCTGTTATCCCTGAAATAAAAGGAGAGAAGTGTCAGTTATGGCTGAACATCACAATCCGAAGCATCCCTGTCAATCAACTCAAGAAATATGAGAACATAGAGAACTACACAAAGTATTTATGTGCAGTATGTAAAGAAAATCTGAAATTATTTAGTGATCTCTTTAACTGACATGTATGAAAAAAAAAATCCCTTTATGTATATTTGTAAGATACGATATAGTTAAGTAATGTCACACAAGCAAGGGTGCTGTTTTTTCCTGAATATTAGCGCAATGAGTGCAATCATGAATGTTATATTAACTTTATCCAACACTTCAAAAAACTAAGTTATTATTGAGCGAGTTACATTTTAGACACAATATATTTGTTTCTGTTTCACCAACGAAAATAGCTCTAAACAATGCCAGTGTAGAATATTTGTGCTTTGTTCCTGAATGAATGTTTTCGAACAAATCATTTGAGTCAATGTTCCAATAATCCATTCATAAAGACAGCCACTTGCTTCGTTTCTAAATGAATCAGCCATTTTGAACAAATCATCTGAATGAATGATTCAATGAATCACCTAGTGAGACAGGGACTTTATTGTCATATATATTTATCCGTGCCAGGCCTAAACCAGCCAAGGTACCAGCATAAAAACACTCTAAGCAAACTATGGTTTAATTATCATTTTCGAAAAAAATCACAAAAAATATTGATATATTTTTATTGTCAATATCGCATACCCCTTTCTTACCATGTCTTTTTTGAATTGTCTTTTTTATTTATTTTCTTTTTTTTTGTGGAAAGATTTTAACTCTTACCACAGACTATGAAACTATGAAACAAGGTTCTCAAACTATGAAAATCCATTATACAAATGCATATACTGTATATATAATGTAGTTTCCATCACAACCAACAGTTTATCAAATGCTAGTGTACTTGTTTACCAAGGAGAAAGAAACCAAGAACAGCTTGAGATGAAACATCATTGAACAGCTTGAGATGAAACATGAAATGTGGTGTGCTAACCAAAGAAAAATATAAATGTAAAATATATAAAAGCTTTTTATATAAATATAAAAGCAAAATATTTTTGCAATTTTGATAGTTTCCAAAAGAAACAGTGCTCTACAGTGCATTTCATGTTAACCAGCTATTAATGTAGCTTGACATGTGAAGCATACAATAGGACACTGGTTTCCGACGCAGAATAGGAAGTGCTCACCAAGGCATGCAAATGCATTTATCTCGTTACTACATCTTTATGTATTCATGACTCTAGAGAATACAGTCGGAAGTGGGCTAATGGAGTAGCTTGACCATGGCAGTGTCCGTCAATGGCTTGCACTCCTGTGCGTATCACATGCAGCCCTCCTGTAATGAATGTGTTTGCGATTTCATATCTAGACCCTCTGGTGAATCACACCACACCAAGGTTCACAAGCTCCTAATCAAAGCTGATAAACGGTGACTCCAGAGACGTGGTTCATTTTGATGAGACTTGTTTTATTTCCTCTTCAGGGAAAACAGCCTCTGGAATTTTGCTTAACAGCACCTTTCCACATTTATGACTCACTGGCCCATGAGTGAGATGTTATCCATCATGTTGTCCAAAAAACTCGCTTGTGCTTAATGGAGGAGGCTTTACAAGCCATCTGCATCAGATGGAGTACAGTAAAGCAGCCAGCAGTGACTACAGGTGCGTGAAGCCCATCTTTACCGCTGTGACACACTGTTCTCATGGAGCTGCCAGCCATTGTTATGTGCCCAAGCTGCTGGAGTGATCAGTTTCTTTTGAGTGAGTGAGTGAGACAGAATACAAAGATTACAGACACTGTCCAGTCTATCCTCGATATCAAGTTTAATGCTGATACTGAGATAAATGATGAATATAGTAACACTGTCTAGACAAGTTCAGCAGCAACAAAAAGAGGATAGTTCAGCCAAAATGAAAAATTTTGTCATCATTTGCTCACCCTTTATGAAATTCTTCTGTGGAACACAAAATATGTTTTGAACATACAAGGAAATGTTTAGATGCCACAGATGTGTTCTGTGTTCTACAGAAGAAATAAAGTCACGCAGATCTGGAACAACATGAGGATGAATAAATGATGACAGAATTGACAACTATCCCTGTAACATAATTATTTTTGAAAAATAAAATAAATTTACCTTTTAAATAAATGGCACTTGGTAGGAAATTCTGTTATATAATGCAAAAATATGCTAAATATGTTTTGGGGTGATTGCACTTTGCCTCTTTTGCCATAATTGTGAAGATCTTCAAAATACACTAATGTTTCCTTTTTTAATTTTTACTTATATTGAGCAAGGACACATTTATAATATTGCAAAATATTTCTATATCAAATAAATGCTGTTCATTTCAAATATTCATCAAAGAATCTTGGTAATAAGAAAAAAAATGTTTCTTGTCACGAAATTATAATGATTTCTGAAGGATAATGTGACACTGAAAATTTAGCGTCACAGGAATACATTTTAAAATACATTAAAACAGAAAGCAGTTGTTTTAAATTGTAATAATATTTCTAGTGTATTTTGAATCAAACAAATGCAGCCTTGGTGAGCATAAGAGACTTTTTTCAAAAATACACCAATTAAAAATGTTTAATCTTGCAAATAACACATACAAGTTTATGCAAGGAGAACCAAACATGTCAACATAAATTTAGAAAAGTACTTGTATGCAGGTCTAATTTTTATTTAATGTTTTTCTATGATGAATTAAAATCTTTAGCAGTCATAAAATATTGTGTTGTCTTTCATCTGTAGTTCCAGACAGGCAGCATATGGCTCTCTCACATATTAAACCTGAAACGTCTCTTTCTCTTGTCAGAAAAAAAAGACTAATAAATCTGACATTCTCACTGAACTGTTCCTGAGATACCAAGACAGACTTAAATTCATTAGTTCCCTAATTAATTCTAAATGAAAACCAAGTGTGAATATTCTGAGTTTCACATCAGGACAATACACAGTTTTCAGAATAATGTCCCTTTGTATAATGTTGTAGTGCAAGCAGAGGAAAGGTTGAGATAACAGGAAGCTTCAGTGCCAACCAGTTCCTTTCAAACGGCATCAGTAAAAACGCAGAATCTCACGTTCCTAAGATAACACCATGGCCATGAATAATTGAACGAGTCCTCATGTGAAATGATGAATGTGCAAAGATGTGTTAATTTGTGTCCAAATAAAGGTGCGTATTATTTTCATTTCACAGAGGCTGGAGGCTGGAGGCTCACCGTTCCACAAAAGCTGTGACAGACAGATTTGCCATTTCTCTGCCATCTGTATTCAGATGAGCTGTGCATTATGGACACTCTACACCGAACAAAGCAGACAATCAACGGTAAAGATATTCATTGATAGCATTGCATAGCACATCCATAACAGAGAATGTGCACCCTGGGCATCTATTTTTATTAGTCTGAAGAGCAATTAAAAGCTCAGAATCTTATCTGTGGAATTGACTGTGTGATGTCGACACTCCCGGAGCGAGCGGTAAGCAGTGGTCACATCCTCTGTGGAGGACTGCGAGTGTGGAGGGGCAGTCAACGGTCTTTACAACAGTAAACACACACCAATTAGCAGACTGCAGTCCAGATCTGGACCCATGATTTGAATCCATCCAGATTGCGAATAATTTCTCATAAATAAAGATAATTATAAACGTAACACTATTTCTCCTCTTGCAACAGATTAGCCATGTTTTACACAGCTGAATCTGAAGCGTGACATGACAAACTATTCAGCTACAATTTCATTTATAGTGAATCGCATTAAAATATTCTCTTCAAATTTGTGGATCAAAGGCAGATTCTATACTGGATAAAGTAGGATTTCTCAATTCTTATTTTTTTTTTTTTACTATTTACTTTTACAAGGTACTGTGGTTCTCAGCCTAAAAATTGGAATCAGGTGATTCTAAATGCCCTAAAAAATTGTGATTAACTCTGCTGTCAACATCCAGATTGGCTTAGCACTTCCAGCAAAATCCTAAAATAAAATGCAGCCAAAATTACCCCCTTCCTGACATACATTCACTGACATACACTAAGGTTCGAAGTTGGTAAAATATATATTTTTAAAGAATTCAATACTTTCATTCAGCAAGTATGCATTAAATTGTTTAACAGTGACAGCATTAGGGCTGCATAAAGGCGGACAATTTCCTAAACTTTCTTTCCAGAAAAACTTTGGAAACTTTCTGGGATTTTTTGGGGGAAAATTTGGGGAATTTTCAGAAATTTTCCACCCCTTTGCAACCATACAAAGGATAAATAAATAAATATATTCAAATAAATGCTGTTTTTTGAACTTTCTGTTTATTAATGATCATGAGAAAAATGTATCACAGTTTCCACAAAAAGATTTCTGAAGGATCACGTGACACTAAAGACAGAAGTAATGATGCTGAATATTCAGATTTGCCATCACAAAAATAAATGACATTTTAAAATATATTAAAATACCAAAGAGAGTTATTTAAAACTGCAATAATAATTCACAATAGTAGTCTTGACTATATTTTTGTTCAAATAAATGCAGCATAAAACACTATCTATCTATCTATCTATCTATCTATCTATCTATCTATCTATCTGTCTATCTATCTATCTATCTATCTATCTATCTATCTATCTATCTATCTATCTATCTATCTATCTATCTATATGTCTGTCTGTCTGTCTAGTGTTTGTTTATACTGTGAGTTTTTTTCAATAGCTTATTTATGTGTTTAACCCACTTAGATTAAATCTGGTCCATTAGTAGCTGGAGAGAGCTGAGGAGGTGTAATGACTACTTTGTAAAGTGGGGTAATTAACTGACAGAGGCCAGGCTATAATTCTTATTCTGTGGGCTATCTGGCCTGCGGCTTGGCTCCGATGCTCTCTACTACAGTGAGGGTGCATGTATTTCTCCCTCCCTCCCTCGTATCCTGCGCACGTGCAGCGCATCCTGAGGAGACGGTCGCCACGGGAACCTGCCACGGTCCAGCGTGCGAGGCTGTGAGAGCGGCAGCAGTGACGTAATGCTCCTTGCTGCTCCTGCTCATGAGAGCTGCAGTAATTTGGAGAGGGGAGGAGGGCATAGACAGTGTGTGTGTGTGTGTGCGCGAGTGTTGTGTGTTTGTAGGGTGTGTAGTAGCAGCAGGGTTATGCAAACCACAGCATCACTGCAGTATCTTCTTCATCTACTTCTACAGGCCGCTCAAATCCGTTCACATTAAGGGAATAGTTTACCAAAAAAATGAAAATTCTTTTATCATTTTTCAACATTTGCTCACCCTCTTGTTGTTCCAAACATTCCATGTTGTTATTTTATCTGTTTACACAAGAAAATGATGAAAATGAATTTATGAAATATAGTTTATGTTTTATGGACTACTTGCTTTTATTGTGTTTTTGTCCTTTTTGGAGAAAAAGAGCTGCATGAAGATTCTTCAAAAATTCTGCAAAAAATCATTTACGTTTCTCTCTAACTTATTGTATTGAATTCAATATTTTTATTTAATCTTTCTCATTGTAAATCTATTAATATTACAGTTTCTGTTGGCAAATATAAGTGTTTTCTATACCAACATGTGGCTGGCTGATTTGACAAAAATGTACCTGATCACCAATAAAACAGAAATGTAGTCAAAATAGATGCCAAAAACTTGTCTGTAAAACTCGTTTATGCTCCCAACAGTGGAGGTATACTAAAAAAAAAAAAAAAGTATGGTACAGTACTATGATTTCATATATATATATATATACACATATACAGTGGGGTAAAAAAGTATTTAGTCAGCCACCAATTGTGCAAGTTCTCCCACTTAAAAAGATGAGAGAGGCCTGTAATTTTCATCATAGGTATACCTCAACTATGAGAGACAAAATGAGAAGAAAAAAAAAATCCAGAAAAATCACATTGTAGGATTTTTAAAGAATTTATTTGCAAATTATGGTGGAAAATAAGTATTGTCAATAACAAAATTTCATCTCAATACTTTGTTATATACCCTTTGTTGGCAATGACAGAGGTCAAACGTTTTCTGTAAGTCTTCACACACTGTTGCTGGTATTTTGGCCCATTCCTCCATGCAGATCTCCTCTAGAGCAGTAATGTTTTGGGGCTGTCGCTGGGCAACACGGACTTTCAACTCCCTCCAAAGATTTTCGATGGGGTTGAGATCTGGAGACTGGCTAGGCCACTCCAGGACCTTGAAATGCTTCTTATGAAGCCACTCCTTCGTTGCCCGGGCGGTGTGTTTGGGATCATTGTCATGCTGAAAGACACAGCCACGTTTCATCTTCAATGCCCTTGCTGACGGAAGGAAGTTTTCACTCAAAATCTCACGATACATGGCCCCATTCATTCTTTCGTTTACACGGATCAGTCGTCCTGGTCCCTTTGCTGAAAAACAGCTCCAAAGCATGATGTTTCCACCCCCATGCTTCACAGTAGGTATGGTGTTCTTTGGATGCAACTCAGCATTCTTTCTCCTCCAAACACGACAAGTTGAGTTTTTAACAAAAAGTTCTATTTTGGTTTCATCTGATTCTCCCAATCCTCTTCTGGATCATCCAAATGCTCTCTAGCAAACTTCAGACGGGCCGGACATGTACTGGCTTAAGCAGGGGGACACGTCTGGCAGTTAAGGATTTGAGTCCCTGGCAGCGCAGTGTGTTACTGATGGTAGCCTTTGTTACTTTGGTCCCAGCTCTCTGCAGGTCATTCACTAGGTCCCCCCGTGTGGTTCTGGGATTTTTGCTCACAGTTCTTGTGATCATTTTGACCCCATGGGGTGAGATCTTGCGTGGAGCCCCAGATCGAGGGAGATTATCAGTGGTCTTGTATGTCTTCCATTTTCTAATAATTGCTCCCACAGTTGATTTCTTCACACCAAGCTGCTTACCTATTGCAGATTCAGTCTTCCCAGCCTGGTGCAGGTCTACAATTTTGTTTCTGTTGTCCTTTGACAGCTCTTTGGTCTTGGCCATGGTGGAGTTTGCAGTTGGACTGTTTGAGGTTGTGGACAGGTGTCTTTTATACTGATAATGAGTTCAAACAGATGCCATTAATACAGGTAACGAGTGGAGGACAGAGGATCCTCTTAAAGAAGAAGTTACAGGTCTGTGAGAGTCAGAAATCTTGCTTGTTTGTAGGTGACCAAATACTTATTTTACCGAGGAATTTACCAATTAATTCTTTAAAAATCCTACAATGTGATTTTCTGGATTTTTTTTTCTCATTTTGTCTCTCATAGTTGAGGTATACCTATGATGAAAATTACAGGCCTCTCTCATCTTTTTAAGTGGGAGAACTTGCACAATTGGTGGCTGACTAAATACTTTTTTGCCCCACTGTATATATATATATATATATATATATATATATAGTATTTTTTATTTTAACCATATATTCATTGTTTCACAAAAATTTGTGTGAGAAAAAAAAATGTAGTTGAAAGACCCTTGAATAGCCCTGTTTAAAACTTAATGTTGATTCTTATGATGATTCAGTGATAACTTATCTAACTAAAAAAAAGAAAATATGCACAATTACTACAAAAATTTTTTTAATGGTGTGACAAGGGACACATTTGTGTTTATGGCATACAGACAAAAATGATTGAAATGTGAAGAATAGTTAAAGAGAAAGAGTTGCTTCCTGTAGTTGCGAACAAAACAGTCCACTGGGTGCATGTTATGAGCAAGGCTTTTTCCTACGCTGAAGTGTTGCAGGAAATGGTTATGGCTGAGTGGCCCATTATTTATGTGAGCAGGTAGAGAGATTTAATTTCTGGCAGGGGTCCAAAGAGAAGCTGCGTAAGGGAAAATAGTGAGAAAAGATACGGCTTTACTGACTGACAGTGTCTTTTACTGCAACAGTTACTGGTAAAGTTAGGGAGGATGCATTTGCAGAGCAAACGAGAGACAGCCTGAGTCAGAGAAACACAAATCAAATGCGTCCTACATTTCACCACGGTGCGTCTGCCATCAAATGGTACCCAAGTTGTTTCGTCTATTTAGAAGACTTTTGAATTAGGACTGTACTGTTGGGTTAAATTTTTACACTTTGCTCAATGTTGTTTTTGACTTGTAAGTGTAAGAGCGACAAATCTCAAAGGAAAGTCTCCGATGAAAGAGTTTTGAGCATCAGACGGCTCTCCGCTCTGCTCTACCAAACACCACGAGCAAAACTGCCTCCAGACCGGCTCCCACTGTCACACGGCGCAGACGCTCAGATCCTCACGCTCAAAAAAAAAAGAGGATATTCGCAGCTCTGTTGCATTAGGAGCCCAGGACCCCTGCTTTCATAAATCATTTCTCAGCCTTGATGGGAGAAAATTCTGACAGTCCCTGGGCACTTTTGTTTATGGAAGATTATGAAGAACAGAAGACAGCACATAAAGGCGCTGAAGCTTTAACTGCTAGGCAGGGCTCTGCAATCCACAAAACACAAAAGCACAAATCAACAGAATGGCCATTTATGAACAGCTCTGGTAACATGACCATTTTTTATGAGTGTTGGTTAATGTGGGCTGACTGAAAGGTCACCACAATGTCAAGCTGAAGGTTTTAAAGTGTCCCATAAATCTACCTTAGTGTTCTTAGTAGCAATGAGAAACATGACAACAGATTATCTTCTGTTCTTAAAGTCCGGCTCTGTGAATCTACATAACCCGGTCCACTTATTCTTATCCACTTATTCAGGAAGAGACCGATATAAATAAGTTTGTTGAGTTAATAAGACATTTAAGTTTTGGTATCACAATAATAGGCAGGTCTAAAAAATAGAAATAATTCAAATAATCTCAGTAGTCTCTGTAAATGATTGTTCATTAAACACTGAGGAAATCAGTGAAAAAAATGGGAGTGCACAAGTGAAAACAAATTATGTGCCTCCAAACGTAATAACTGCTGATTATATCCCGGATATAACTCATTAAACAAAGTAGAATATATAACCCTGCACTTGGATATCTAGTTTAACTACCACTAACTGCCACAAAACTAAATATATTTTGAAGATTTGTCAATATGAATCTAACAGCACCTTTCTGACACAGTTTAGTTTCCAATAGATTGATAAAACCTGGTAAAAACAGCATAACTCTTTCCTGAAACGTTGTTGCACATGGTTTAACAATAAAAAATTGTCTTTGATTCAATCTTGGATTAAATGACTTCTGCTAATAAATCATTTTGAGATCAAATTAATTTGACAACTGCTGCAAATAACGTACATGGCATCTGATGGCTACACTGCTGTTTTTGTTGTCCAATTGTTAGGTCCACATGTCATCACTAACAATAAACTATGCCTCTAAAGACAGACCGAGAGCTGTACTTCCAACTATGTCAGTTTGTAATAATGTATGAAAATGTTCATTGGAAATATGGTTTTGGGAAACACTGATATAGTGTGATATACAGTGAGGAAAATAAGTATTTGAACACCCTGCTATTTTGCAAGTTCTCCCACTTAGAAATCATGGAGGGGTCTGAAATTGTCATCGTAGGTGCATGTCCACTGTGAGAGACATAATCTAAAAAAAAAAATCCAGAAATCACAATGTATGATTTTTTAACTATTTATTTGTATGATACAGCTGCAAATAAGTATTTGAACACCTGTCTAGCAGCTAGAATTCTGACCCTCAAAGACCTGTTTGTCTGCCTTTAAAATGTCCACCTCCACTCCATTTATTATCCTAAATTAGATGCACCTGTTTGAGGTCGTTAGCTGCATAAAGACACCTGTCCACCCCATACAATCAGTAAGAATCCAACTACTAACATGGCCAAGACCAAAGAGCTGTCCAAAGACACTAGAGACAAAATTGTACACCTCCACAAGGCTGGAAAGGGCTACGGGAAATTGCCAAGCAGCTTGGTGAAAAAGGTCCACTGTTGGAGCAATCATTAGAAAATGGAAGAAGCTAAACATGACTGTCAATCTCCTCGGACTGGGGCTCCATGCAAGATCTCACCGTGGGGTCTCAATGATCCTAAGAAAGGTGAGAAATCAGCCCAGAACTACACGGGAGGAGCTGGTCAATGACCTGAAAAGAGCTGGGACCACCGTTTCCAAGGTTACTGTTGGTAATACACTAAGACGTCATGGTTTGAAATCATGCATGGCACGGAAGGTTCCCCTGCTTAAACCAGCACATGTCCAGGCCCGACTTAAGTTTGCCAATGACCATTTGGATGATCCAGAGGAGTCATGGGAGAAAGTCATGTGGTCAGATGAGACCAAAATAGAACTTTTGGTCATAATTCCACTAAACGTGTTTGGAGGAAGAAGAATGATGAGTACCATCCCAAGAACACCATCCCTACTGTGAAGCATGGGGTGGTAGCATCATGCTTTGGGGTGTTTTTCTGCACATGGGACAGGGCGACTGCACTGTATTAAGGAGAGGATGACCGGGGCCATGTATTGCCAGATTTTGGGGAACAACCTCCTTCCCTCAGTTAGAGCATTGAAGATGGGTCGAGGCTGGGTCTTCCAACATGACAATGACCAAGCACACAGCCAGGATAACCAAGGAGTGGCTCTGTAAGAAGCATATCAAGGTTCTGGCGTGGCCTAGCCAGTCTCCAGACCTAAACCCAATAGAGAATCTTTGAGGGAGCTCAAACTCCGTGTTTCTCAGCGACAGGCCAGAAACCTGACTGATCTAGAGAAGATCTGTGTGGAGGAGGGCCAAAATCCCTCCTGCAGTGTGTGCAAACCTGGTGAAAAACTACAGGAAACGTTTGACCTCTGTAATTGCAAATAAAGGCTACTGTACCAAATATTAACATTGATTTTCTCAGGTGTTCAAATACTTATTTGCAGCTGTATCATACAAATAAATAGTTAAAAAATCATACATTGTGATTTCTGGATTTTTTTTTTTTTAGATTATGTCTCTCACAGTGGACATGCACCTACGATGACAATTTCAGACCCCTCCATGATTTCTAAGTGGGAGAACTTGCAAAATAGCAGGGTGTTCAAATACTTATTTTCCTCACTGTAGGTATATGTAGCTAATGCCAGAACTTGTGACCATAGTTTGCTAACAATGCTTTTTGGAAACATATCCCCAATCTGAGCATGTGATGTGATTTTGGCATATTTTTGTGTCCTATAAGTAACAAACCAATTAGTTAGGATTGGTTAGCATTGTAAAGTTAGTTACTGCTGGTAGATACAGTATCTCACAAAAGTGAGTACACCCCTCACATTTCAGCAACAATTGTATTATATCTTCTCAAGGGACAATACTACACAAATGAAACTTGGATATATTTTAGAGTAGTCAATGTACAGCTTGTATAGAAGTACAAATTTACTGTCCTCTAAATATAACTCAGCATATAGCCATTATTGTCCAAATAACTGGCAACAAAAATGAGTAAACCCTAAGTGAACATGTCAAAACTGTGTCAAAAGCGTCAATATTTTGTAGGGGCACCATTGTTATCAAGCACTCCCTTAATCCTCCTGGGCTTGAAGTTCACCAGAGCTGCGCAGGTTGTTGCTGGCATCCTCTTCCACTCCATACTGACATCACAGAGCTGCTGGATGTTAGACACATGGTGCTTCTCCACCTTCCGTTTGAGGATGATCCACATGTGCTCCATAGGGTTCAGGTCTGGAGACATACTTGGCCACTCCATCACCTTCACCTTTAGCTTCATCAGCAAAGCAGTTGTCATCTTGGCGGTGTGTTTGGGGTCGTTATTATGTTGGAAAACTGCCATTCGGCCAAGTTTCTGAAGGGAGGGCATCATCTTCTGCTTCAGAATGTCACAGTACATGTTGGACTCCATGTTTCCCTCAATGAACCTCAGCTCCCCAGTACCAGCAGCACTCATGCAGCACCAGACCATTACGCTACCACCACCATGCTTGACTGTAGGCAAGACACAGTTTTCTTGGTACTCCTCACCAGGAGCGTCACCACATGCTGGACACCATCTGAGCCCAACAAGTTTACCTTAGACTCATCAGACCACAGGACATGGTTCCAGTAATTCATGCTCTTGCCCAGGTTGTCTTTAGCAAACTGTTTGCAGTCTTTTTTGTGAGCCAGCTTCAGAAGAGGCTTCCTTCTGGGACAACGGCCATGCAAACCGACTTGTTACAGTGTGCGACGTATGGTCTGAGCACTGACAAGCTGACCTTCCATTTCTGCAACCTCTAAAGCAATGCTGGCAGCACTCATGCGTCTGTTTTTTGAAGCCAGCTTCTGCACCTGACGCACAGCACAGCACAAAGACTCTTCTTTGATCGACCCTTGCGACGCCTGTTCCGAGTGAAACCTGTCTTGAAAAACCTCTGTATGCCACTGGCCACTGTACTGTAACTCAGTTTCAGGGTGTTACTGAATTTCTTATAGCCTCGGCCATCTTTGTGGAGAGCAACAATTCTAATTCTCAAATCCTCAGAGAGTTCTTTGTCACGAGGTGCCATGTTGAACATCCAGTGGCCAGTATGAGAGAATTGTACTCAAATCACCAAATTTTAACTGCTCTAAAACAAGATACACAAATTGGTATAGTCCTGTCAAGCAGACAAAAACATGAACATGATGAATAGGACATGTGGCTTTGCATGGTTAAATGACGTATAGCGCTCATCACTTAGGGTGTACTCACTTTTGTTGCCAGCTTTTTTGACAATAATGGCTGTATGTTGAGTTATTTTCAGAGGACAGTAAAAAAAAAAAAAAAGTTGCACATTGACTACTCTAAAATATATCCAAGTTTCATTTCTATAGAATTGTCCCTTGAAAAGATATACTAAAATGATTGCCGAAATGTGAGGGGTGTACTCACTTTTGTGAGATACTGCAGTAAAAACGTGCAATAATTGTACATGTATGTGTATAACAACTTGTCATTGGGACAGTAACGTTAAAGGGGCATCTCTTCCCCTAAAAGGTGCATATTCCTACCTTACAAGTAGTAATATGTACCCTTAAGGTACTACTAAGAACCTTTTAGGGGTAAATAGGTCATGCAGATTTGCTTTATTCAACATCAAGAAGATCAGGCCCTTTCTTTCGGAACATGCTTCATAACTCCTTGTTCAAGCTCTTGTTCTGTCCAGGCTTGACTATTGTAATGCTCTCTTGGCAGGTCTTCCAGCCAGTTCTAGCAAACCTTTACAATTAAGCCAGAATGCGGCAGCAAGATTAATTAGACTAATTAATTTTTAATGAGCCAAAAAGAATGCACGTCACACCTCTGTTTATCAATTTGCACTGGCTACCAATAGCTGCTCGCATAGAATTCAAGGCATTAATGTTTGCCTACAAAACCACCACTGTGCTCTGCACCCCTTTACCTAAATTCATTATTTCAGACAGACTTATGTGCCCTCTAGAAGCTTGCGTTCTGCAAGTGAACGTTGCTTTATTGTGCCATCCCAAAGAATCACTTTCACGGACTTTTAAATTAAATGTTCCCTCCTGGTGGAATGACCTGCCCATCTCAATCCGAGCAGCTGAGTCCTTAGCCATCTTCAAGAATACGGAGAAAAAAAAATAAAAATACGTGCCCCTTTTAGACTTGCACTCTATTAATTTACTAACTGCTTGTTTTCTTAAAAAAATAAATAAATAACTAACACTAGCTTCTCTATTCTTTTTGTATTCTATTTCTATTTTGTTGATTTTGATTGCTTCCATTGTCCTCATTTATAAGTCGTTTTGGATAAAAGCGTCTGCTAAATGACTAAATGTAAATTTAAATATGATAGAAAGATGTCCCTCTGAGGGTGCTGACCCAGTTATAAGCTGTTGTGCCTCTAATGGTACAATTTTTGCATTTTTGTCAGAGTGTAGCCATATATTCTAAATAAATGCATTTTGGAGATATTTTACTATGTGGTAGATGTTTGCCCAGTGAATATTTTGTGAAGGGCCCTTAAAAGCATAATATGGATCTATAATAGGACTGTCTACTGCCTTTGACGTCACAGCTCAGAAGAGTTATACTTGTGAAGAGTTTGAGACTGTGAGCGATATTGTGGTGCCATTAACCAATTAGTGTTGTCAGGACATCACTTTCCTGCTGCTCTAGAGTGAGCAGACAACTCTTAAGTTAAGAAAACCCTTAGTGATAAGAAATAATTTAGGGTTTCTTATCTTAAAGGGTTTGCTGAAACCAGGCTTTGGTAATAAGTAAAAAGATGGCAGATTGCAAATCACATTCTTCCAAAGGGTCATATGTCAGCAAAGTAACTCTCATTAAAATCAATGGGAATGCTAACAGATAGCTTTTTCCGGTATTATAGACCTGCTTGCATCAGACTACACAGTAAACGGACTGTGGCTGACACAACAGGATTTAAAACATCAAGTGACAAGAGTATAAACAAAAGGTGAAGAAAACTTGGGATTTATGAGTTGATTGCTAAACAGTGCTATAAAATAGTTCTATCCTCTAACTATCCTAGCTGTATAATTTGCACAGTTGGTTTAAAGACTCACATTTCCCTATTAAATGCTTACTTTTGGCAACACTCTTGAAAAAGCACTCCGCTTCAGTCCCTCATAGCAGTCTTTTATGTTCAGTGGCAGTTGAGTTTTTTGAGCTCTCTGTCCCTCTCCATCACTGTTATATGGACAGGATGAGATGTATAAAGTGAAGGATGACAGTAAACCTGGGAGTTCTCTCTCCTCAGTATGTCCTTCCCTTACAAAGAAGTATGGCAGCTGCACCATTGTGATAGTATCCAAAAAGAAGAACCTAGACTAAAAACATGTTGGGATCTCTGATGAAAGTAAACCAGGTAAACAAGGTGGGCAGGTAGGCTGGTATGTTTTGCTGGTTTTAAAGGGTATTTGAACACTTATCAACTGGTCAGGTTGGAGAAACAACTGGTCAACCAGCTTAAAACCAGTTTTGGCAGATTGGGAGACCAGCTAAACAAGCGCAAAATATCTTAACTAGGGTAAGAGATGACCTAAACCAATTCTAAGCTAGCTAGCTAAGATCAGCAAACCACCTTAGGCTTGTTTTCAGCACACACACTCCAACACCTACATTAGTAACACTTTAGCACATAGGTGAAATTGCCACATTCACTTCATTATTCACAATTAGTGTGTGTACAGGTTTGACTACAATCAACAACGCTATCACACGGCCATTTCGTACATATTTTAGGAGGTGGTTAATTTTTGTGACCGTTAAGTTTAGGGGCAGGGTTAAAAAGTTAGTTCACCCAAAAGAAAAGAGCTGCTTCCAGTTAATGTAAACAACGCATGTGTGTGGAGACGCATGTACGTGTTAACGTAAGTAGCAGCACCATGCGCATGCAATGTTTACATGAACCGGAAGCAAGTGCATGCATTGTGATACTCTCCACAATGGCGGGGTGCTGCTGCAGACAGGATGAGGAGAAGAATTGTTGAATAAAGTCGTTATTTTTTTTTTTTTTTGCACACAAAAAGTATTCTCGTAGCTTCATAACATTACGGTTGAATCACTGATGTCACATGGACTATTTTACCAATTTCCTTGCTATGTTTCTGGGCCTGGGAACATTTCAGTTGCGTTGCTTTCTATGGAGGGTCTGAGAGCTCTCAGACTTCATCAAAAATATCTTAATTTGTGAAGAGAACGACGGTCTTACGGGTTTGGAACAACATGACGGTGAGTAATTAATGACTGAATTTTCATTTTTGGGTGAACTAATTCTTTAAGGTGTAGTCCTTCGTACGAGTTCCTACGAATTTGCCACCTCATAAAATATGTAAGATTTTTCACAAGTTATATGAATCCGTATGAGTGAGGTCATTCAAATTTGCCACTTTGTCAAATATGTACGAACTGCCGTAAGATCAGGTTGGAATGAACTATTCAGCTGGCACTCGTCAAAAAGTGCTTATAAATCTGTGAAGTTATGTTTGTATTGAAATCTAGTGTTTTACAGGGGGTTTTGTGAGGGTTATGTTTATGGGTTGATGTGTGGTTACATTAGTGATAATTCAGTGAAATTTTGTGGGCAAAAAAGGTTAACAGTGTATAAGATATGAAGCACAGCTCACACAGAAGTCACTTTCAAACCAAGCAGCATTCTGTCAGTCAGCACGGCGAAATCACATGACCAAACATAAACATTTTGGGGAACTCCTGAACATGGAGATTCCTATTGACTTGACTGGATATCACAGAGCAATGGTAAATGTAACCGCCCCTTTAGGTGATCTAAAAACAATGGAAGTCCATGAGAAGTTCGAGTGCCCTTGTGTTGCGTTACCTTGCACAGCCTGGAGTTTGTGAGTCTGTATGATGATACAGAGCTGGAGCACCAGCTGAGGTGCGCTCTCCAGGAATGTGGCCAGTAGGTGGAGCATGCTGACGTCAGCATACTCGTACACCATCCTCCAGTAGAACCTCCAGCGGTCATTCTCTCCACTCTGCCTGCTCCTGATGCCCAGATAGATGGTGTGGAAATACCTGTGCGAGACACAAAGAAAACCCGTTTAAAACCTCTCTCTCTGAACTCTCACTGAACTCTCAATGACAAGGCAGAATCGGCTTCTGCGACAGACAGACGGCTAGAATATCTCAATGTTTTGTCTGCTTTTCTTTTCAACGTGACCTTACAACCGGACAGACTGTTCCAGGCTATGTTGGTCTCCGTGCTGTTTTGAAAACAAGATCTGCTGTGGATGGACCGTTTTGAACTGCTGATGAATTATATTATTTAATGTCAAAGCTGATGACTCAACACATCTCAAAATGATTCAACCAAAAATGGAGCATCATGTCATTGTAAAACGAATAGTTAAACACGGAATCCTTTATAATGTGTGCAGACACTTTCCACGAATAGGACACAAAATTGCATCTTTATCTTTTTTATTTCATCTTCAACAAATGATCAGTGAAAGAAGGTGTTTACTGTTAATTGTTAACACTAAAGGAAGTTACATGACATACTTTATTTTAATGTGTTATGTTTTATTTTATTTTTATATGAGGTTTGCAATATCTGCAACTAGTTTAAAGGTTTTTTATAGATATAAGCATAAATGAACATCAAAAATAAAAAGTATTTTTTTAAATTAAAAAACAAATAAAATAGTAAATTACGAGACCAAATGATGCAGAACGACACAAAAATGAGAAACTTTTTTACTACAGTTAAAAGAATATTACTACAACAGACTGTGAAAATTATGAAAATATAGTTTGTTAAATACAGTTGAGTAGATTAACATCTCTTAGGTGGGACAAGCCAAGATTCCCATTTTAACACGGGACTACAGACATGTGATGTCTTTAAAACAAGCTACCCTTTATGCCAGATAACATACTGTATCTAATAGTTCTCACAACAAAAGCATGGGATGTGTGTCTACAACGCTTTTAAAAAAGTCATGGGACACCAAAGTGTTCTGTATAAATGGAAAGTGCCTGTAACTATTACATTGAAAGTAAAGAAACTAAATTATTAAAGGTTCTTTGAGCGAATCATGGTGAGGACATCTGCGGTTGGAAGTAACTCACCTCTTCATGGGCCTTTCTGCCCCTTTAGGCAGACAGAGCTCTTCGTTTGCTTATAATAAAGAGAAACGGTTCCTATGCAAAAACGGAGGTATTTTAAATTAATTATCACATCTATATTTACCTTTATAATCTTCCTCCTATGATTCAAATGTAAATTTCAATTTTTAATATGCACCTTTGCAGTAAGGTAAAGAATACAGATGAGCTTACAGTTCTTCTACTTTATACCCTCAAATTGAACATTTAACAACGAAACCAAAAGCGATTCTATTACATAATATGCAAAACGCTATTACTATATTCACATGTGATAACTTAGGTATTAGGAAAAATGGATTTTGCTCGCTGTGCTTGAAGAATTTCTCATAGGCCTACTTACTAAAAAATCTTTGCTTCAAACACCAATTAGTCATTTTGAAATCAAATCTATATTTTAAGGTACCAACTCGACAAGCTGCAGCAATAATCTCAAGCAAATTCACTTTTAAAAAGTCTTGCTCACAAAAAGGTGGGAAATCTGTAGGAACTGCTATGGCAACACTGGCATCTTTGCAACAAAACATAGAAAGTTGAACAAACCCGCTGCTTTCACAGGAAAAGAAAAGGCTGAATGTGACAGTCTGTCGCAGACAAACACAGTCATAATGAGCGACTGCGACACAAAGATCTGTTAAAAAGCGCTGTGTCATCTGCTAACAGTAATGGATTGGTGGTGAATGGTGTTAAGGTCTCTCAGTCTGAGGTGTGTTACTGTGGCCCGTGGGTTAGTGTAATGCGTCTTTGCCAAGTGACCCGTCCCTGCGTTTTCCCCAGAAATCCCCACTGTGTAGTTTACCCTTTGACCCTAATAGGCATCCAGCCAAGAACAGACACACACTTATTCTCTCTCCCCAGAGATTCATTAACAGTAAGTTACGAGCACTGCATCAGCTTGGCTGTTACTTTAACAAGAGGGTTTCCCCAAATCCACTGGCAATCAACAGTATTTTTATTGAATATGACGGAAAAAAACAAAAACACAATGTGTACAAATGCTTATGGGGGATATAGTCTTGTTTGCACAATGTTTTGTCATTGATTTCTTTGAGAGTGACTGCCGCCCACTCTGTCTGCCAGATTCTCTCTGCTACAGTTTGCACTTTGATCATTTGTATGCAAAGCATGATTTTATAGTACACTACTTGCCGACTTCAATCAATTCAGAGGCAATGAGTTTACAAGTAAAAGATAATGGATATGTTGACTTATGGACAAAAAAAAATAGTTCACTAAGGTAAATGTGCAGCACTACACTCATATCAGAATGAAACAGCATGCCTTGAGGTATTGTGTTTGTTTTTTTGAATGCTTGAATATAAATGCATAGAAGACACTGTATCAACATCTTGCCCACCTGTTATTCCTTCATGCTTACTCTAGATTAGGGTTTCTCAAGCATTTTGAAATGTTGAACCTGTTTAATACTGTTGAATATATAAACAGACTTTATGACTTTAAAAATATTAGAGCTGTCAAAAGATTACAACAATTTGTAATAATGAATAATAATAATAATAATAAAAAAAAATAATAATAATTTGTAGATGTTTTAAAATAAAATTATTTTTAAAAGAAATATTGGTAACACTTTACAATAAGGTGTCATTTGTTAACATTAGTTAATGCATTAACTAACGTGAACAAACAATGAGCAACGCATTTATTACACTGTTTATCAATCTTTGTTAATGTTAGTTAATGAAAATACAGTTGTTCATTGTTTGCTCATGTTAGTTCACAGAGCATTAACTAATGTTAACAAACACAACTTGTGATTTTAATAATGCATTAGTAAATGCTGTAGAAGTATTGTAAGTATTGTAGAAGTAAGTATTTATTAATTAACTAAGATTAATAAATGCTGTAGAAGTATTGTTCATTCTTAGTTCAGGTTTACTAATGTTTTTAACTAATGTTAACTAATGAACCTTATTGTAAAGTGTTACCGAAATATTAAATATGTAAACCAGAAGTAATGACTTCAAAAATATTAGGGCTGTCAAGATAATTTATAATAAATCTTTTAAGAATTCATAACTGTAAAATAAATAAATAAATACACACATACATACATACATAAACCAGAAGTAATGA
Organism: Onychostoma macrolepis; assembly: GCF_012432095.1. Taxonomy (NCBI): domain Eukaryota; kingdom Metazoa; phylum Chordata; class Actinopteri; order Cypriniformes; family Cyprinidae; genus Onychostoma; species Onychostoma macrolepis. The sequence goes on from NC_081156.1 coordinate 18,284,828, forward strand.
TTTAAAAAATATTGGGGTTAAAAGAATAGAAAATACAGTCAAAAGAATTTAGAATAATTAATAATGATAACTGTAAAAACATCATTTGTAAAAATAAAATTAATTTGAATGATTGAATGAATAATGGATACTACAGTATATTTCCCAGTTCAGTTATTTTCACTTCAGAGGAAGCTCAAGCCTATTACTCATCCACAGTATTGATTTTTTTTTAGTGAATCATTGCAATAATGGTCATTTTAATAGCATTAATAATTATTCAGGATGATATGAAGTATGAGCTAACAGGTGCACATTTCTGGTTTGGTGTCAATGAAGCTGTGATGGTGCTGTGTGGCTACATAAGATAAAACGGTTAGGAAACACTGTTCTAGATGTGTCAGGTTGGATGTTCACGGTATCAAACCATGGCCTATTTTTTGATACTGTCTTGCCTTTGCAATGTGTAGGCCTAGAATACAACTCATGCAGATCCTCAACAGACAGCAGAGCTAAAAACATGAAGGGCTGATGATACTCTTAAATAAAACACAAATTCACCCCAAGGCGCTAGTAAAGCCACTATTCAAAAATAAATGAAGCAATAATGGCAGATTAAGTCTTTAGATACTGTTCTCTGGCTCTGCCATAGTATCAGTAGTGACTGAATCAAAAGAAAACCATGACAAAGGTACCGCAGTCGCCTGGTGCAGAGCAGCAGGGTCGCGGTATGATCTTCCGTCTGACCTTAAGAGTGGGCGTCTGTCCAGCTTCTTTATCAGATAAGTGGGCTTCAAAAGAGGCCTGCGCTTGAAAACGCGCATACTCCTGGCATTTCCACTGCTCACCCTAAAGGCCAAACTAAGAGAGGCCTCTCATATGGCCGTTGTTGGATTTCAGATAAGTCACGGGTAGTCTATGTTTCCGACTCTGCAATATGTATCCCCTTCTTATACGGTCCACCTGAAACCATGAATCCAAGAGATTCAAGGGATTATACATGTTGATGTGCATCCTCTTGCCTTGATTGGATTATTCCTGCATCTCCGCATACACCAGTCAGAGGGGTGGGAGGTAATATAAAAAACAATCTAAATTGCTTGAGGAAATCATAATGATTCATGCATACATTCAGATCACACATCAGTCAAAGACCACCATGTGCAGAGGTGTAAAAAAAATTAAATAAAATCCCATATTTATTATTAGATTTATTTTCTTAATGATTTTTATTATCTTTTTAATAAACTGATTGGTTTGTTAACTCAGTAATAGTTTTATAATAATTCAACTATTTAATAATAATTTAAAATAACAATAAATAAATACAAATCACAAAAATAAATACAACTATTGAACAAAACAAATAAAAAAAAATAATAAAAAGTAACTTAATTTAATTTAATAAAAATGTTATAATTGTAAGCAATACATAAAACTGCTTACCTCAAGCTCTTATCCCTTCCTCTTTCGCCACTTCCACTTTTTTTCAGCACACATCAAAATACAACTGCTAAAGTGTGATTTATCATGTTCTTTTTGTCTACCACTAGCGCATGCTGATAACATTTTATTCTACTATAGCAACGTGTGTCGTAGCGTACGAGTCATATGTGTCCTCATTGTACAGTCTACACACACGTCGTGACCAAGTTTATTAGATCCATGTCACACAATGTGACATGCAGTGATTTTATAGGATTGCTAAAATTGTGCAGTGTGTTTTGGGCTTAAGATGTTTCTGTTCCCCCTTTGAAAGTCCAGGTAACCAAAAGAATATCCAAAAGGTCATAAAGGCAGCCTAAAATAAATCTGTATTTTATATAAAATGATCATATCTCTTCACAAGACTTGGATTTAATTTTAAATTAGTTTTTTCAACTCTTTTGTGGCCTATTTGGATTTTCTGAATTTTGGTTACCTGGACTTTCAATGGTGTGTTTTAATTTGTGTTTCGAAGATTCACCAAACTCTTATGGGTTTGGAAGAACATGAAGGTGAGTAAATGATGACAGAAGTTAAATTTTTGGGTGAACTATCCCTTTTAAGTAATGATAATCTACTAAACGTAGTTAACATGTATTAAAAAAGTCTATAAGAAATTGCAAGACATAAAAGGTGGGCTAACACACAATGCATACACTTGCCTAGAGCAATCCAGTGAGAATGACAAAACACAAACCACATGCCTACATGTTAGTCCTATACATTAAAGCTGTTGGTTTGATCATGCTGATCTGAGGCCTGTAGCTGTGCACTTCCTATCTGAAGAAAAGACGCTGCTTCTTCCTGCTGACATTTTTCTCCTTCTCTTCAGGCTAGGGGCCTCCTTTTCATCACTGTCTCATTTAAACTCCCCAACCATCGCCGCTACTGGTCATCACACACACACACTCACAAGTGCATCATCCCTTGGCACAGCGTAGAGCTCAGCGCTTCCCTAACCTGCCAATCAGGTAGTGGAAAACGGCCCTGTGAGAGCGCTTAGATTTGTTTGTACTTTTGTTGTCACAAGTTGCATCACATTTTTTTTATCAAGCTTTTTTAAACTGCATCAATCACATATCAACCTAAAAACAGCCTTTGATCCATCCCTGATCTTCACCTTTAATATCTAACCATTGACAATTTAACATTATGGGTTACAAACAACTGAGACAACCCATATTTTAAAGGAATATTCATTTAAATACATTTTAACTTTATATTCACTGAACAAAATTATAAACGCAACCCTTTTGTTTTTGCCCCCATTTTTCATGAGCTGAACTCAAAGATCTAAGACTTTTTCTATGTACACAAAAGGCCTTAGGTGTGCCTTAGGCTGGCCACAATAAAAGGCCACTCTAAAATGTGCAGTTTTACTGTATTGGGGGGGTCCGAAAACCAGTCAGTATCTGGTGTGACCACCATTTGCCTCACGCAGTGCAACACATCTCCTTTGCATGGAGTTGATCAGGTTGGTGATTGTGGCCTGTGGAATGTTGGTCCAATCCTCTTCAATGGCTGTGCGAAGTTGCTGGATATTGGCAGGAACTGGAACACGCTGTCGTATATGCCGATCCAGAGCATCCCAAACATGCTCAATGGGTGACATATCCGGTGAGTATGCTGGCCATGCAAGAACTGGGATGTTTTCAGCTTCCAGGAATTGTGTACAGATCCTTGCAACATGGGGCCGTGCATTATCATGCTGCAACATGAGGTGATGGTCGTGGATGAATGGCACAACAATGGGCCTCAGGATCTCATCACGGTATCTCTGTGCATTCAAAAAGCCATCAATAAAATGCACCTGTGTTCGTTGTCCATAACATACGCCTGCCCATACCATAACCCCACCGCCACCATGGGCCACTCGATCCACAATGTTGACATCAGCAAACCGCTCACCCACACGACGCCATACACGCTGTCTGCCATCTGCCCTGTACAGTGAAAACCGGGATTCATCTGTGAAGAGAACACCTCTCCAAAGTGCCAGACGCCATTGAATGTGAGCATTTACCCACTCAAGTCGGTTACGACGACGAATTGCAGTCAGGTCGAGACCCCGATGAGGACGACGAGCATGCAAATGAGCTTCCCTGAGACGGTTTCTGACAGTTTGTGCAGAAATTCTTTGGTTATGCAAACCGATTGTTGCAGCAGCTGTCCGGGTGACTGGTCTCAGACGATCTTGGAGGTGAAGATACTGGATGTGGAGGTCCTGGGCTGGTGTGGTTACACGTGGTCTGCAGTTGTGAGGCCGGTTGGATGTACTGCCAAATTCTCTGAAACGCCTTTGGAGACGGCTTATGGTAGATAAATGAACATTCAATTCATGGGCAACAGCTCTGGTGGACATTCCTGCAGTCAGCATGCCAATTGCACGCTCCCTCAAAACTTGCGACATCTGTGGCATTGTGTTGTGTGATAAAACTGCACATTTTAGAGTGGCCTTTTATTGTGGTCAGCCTAAGGCACACCTGTGCAATAATCATGCTATCTAATCAGCATCTTGATATGCCACACCTGTGAGGTGGATGGATTATCTCGGTAAAGGAGAAGTGCCCACTAACACAGATTTAGACAGATTTGTGAACAATATTTGAGAGAAATAGGCCTTTTGTGTACATAGAAAAAGTCTTAGATCTTTGAGTTCGGCTCATGAAAAATGGGGGCAAAAACAAAAGTGTTGCGTTTATAATTTTGTTCAGTATAAATATAAATTGTGTGTTAGTCCTCTAAGGACCCGTACATTAAAGGGTTACTCCTCCCGAAAATGAAAATTTTGTCATTAATCACTTACCCCCATGTCGTTCAAAACCCTTTCGGAACACAGCGCCATTTTGGAGAGTATCCACTGAATGCAAACTGCGTATGCTCTTCTGTGTCAGCCGCACCACATTATTTACTTGGCAGTCAATGGGACAGTCACAAGCCTCTCGGTTTTCATCCAAAATATCTTAAATTGTGTTCCGAAGATGAACAAAGCTTTTACGAGTTTGTAATGACATGGGGGTAAGTGATTAATGACACAATTTTCGGGTGGAGTAACCCTTTAAAGCTTTTGGTTTGGTGAGTCTTAGGGTGAATTCAGCTTAATAAGGACATTTTTCCCCAGTCATCTCAATACCATCTCTCTCTCTCTCTCTCTCTCTATATATATATATATATATTTATACTACGGGGCCGATGAATGCTTGAATCTGATTGGCTGACGAACGTTCTAAGGTATGCAATTATTTTCAGGGAAACGCACGGCGAACGTAGTTCCAGGCAGCTCTTGACCGCATTACATGACCATATCACTTCGCCAAATGATTTGTATTATTTCAAAGGTCTTACAACAGCAAAATAACCAAAACCCACAACGACACTGGCCAAACAAATAAATATAGTAAACAAAAGGATAAAAACAGATCATATCCATGTTTTTGCCACACAATTTATATTTATATGGATTTATGTATAAAACAGTTATTTTAATTGTAATAATGTTTCACAGTATTATTGTTTCACAGCTAAATTTTACTTGATAAAATAAATTTCAAAATGATTAAAGAAAGACATTTAAAAAAATTGAATGGTAGTTTATATTAACCCATATGAAGTGCCAGCAATTCAGTTTTTTTATCAGTACATCTGAGGATCCTGAATCATTGGACTGCTACTCCATTCACATACCAACATAAAAAAGCAACGGCAAGATCTGTGGGCAGTGGATGGTTATTTCAGGCTGAATGCACATCCTCCTGACCAGGGAATGAACCCTCCATAGTACACTTACATTATGAATGGGGATCGGGTCATTGTTTATTCATAACAGTTCGATTGAGGTTCCAAAGTCTCTCTCTCTTCCAGCACACCAGACAAGTTTATACACAGACAGGTCATTTCTAGGCAGTGTCACTATTTTGTTTTTGACTAGTTTCACTTATTAAATCATAAAAATCCCTAAAAATCACTTGTTTAGTCAGGATAAACTTCTAAGAGTTGTTAAAATGTGTTTTATTCATGTTTTAGTCACCAAGTGAGCCAGAAATACTGCTCATGCTCCTTCATGACAATCCAACTGAAGTTTTATAAACGCCTATACGTCAAGTTTGCAGTGTTTCTGTTACGGTCAAATCATTCTTCCTCTTCAAACGTAGCTCTTATGTTCCTATATACTGTACCTCACTCACAGGTGGTCACTCATTGAGATTCAGAGGAGAGAAATTCAATCAATAAAGTTGCACTGGACCGTCATGGTAAGAAATCATATGCTCTTCTGTCCTCTGAAGTTATACGTACTATAACTTCAGCCGATTTGGGTTTATACGCTGAGGTTATTGAGTGACATGCATTTCCAGGCAGACTTTTCATGCCTGAAAGAACTTGACCTGTTAATGGCAACAGGAGGAGTAGTCAGTGAGGAACAGGACTTTGCTTTTACAGTGGAAGACGAGCGGGACGGCATGAGTGACAGCCACAGACGGTCTACAGGGTACACGAGGGAGCGTGCCTGCTCTTCATCTGGTTTCTGGGCGCCAGGGGTCCACGCGCCTCCAGAGGAAAGATTATGCTGTGTTGGTCTCAACACACAAACTTACGCACACTGAAACTCTGGAAAGAAAGTGCAACTTTTTGAAAAAGCACCTTGATGATTAATTTATTGCCAGGCAATACTATATACTGTTTTAAAAGCAATCTGCTAGAACTCTAAAAAAAACAAAACGTCGGCAAGTAACGGCTGTGACGATGATTTAACAGCCATCATCACTCATACAAGTGAAAGATTACACTCACAGCAATATGCTGGCGATGCATGGAACGATGCCTGCTCGACTCCGACTCACTGTAAAGTAATATCAGTATCACTGTGTAGGCAGCGTGCTGTCACACAATGGTGGATGGACTGATGCCACGCTCTGATGGCATGTAAGAGACGGCCGCATATCAGCAGAATGCGAGGAGGACGTGTGTTTGATGTACTGTGTGCTGCTAGCACTGTGTGGCTTCATTCAACAGTCGCATGAGTCAATGCAACTCTGACCTTTCATGGTCTTGGACTACGATACAAACAGGCAACAAGGTTGTATTTTTCCATTTGGAGCATAAAGCCTCTTGACCTTGCTGCTTTTCTGTCTGTGTAATGGAACACGAGTAATCCCAGCATTCAACACTGGCCCATCCTGTGGAAAATACAAGCAAATCTTATCCATCCTACCAAGAAAAGCCATACAAAAGTATTTAAATACTGGGGTCTGTAAGATTTTTTAATGAATTTGAAAGACGTCTCTCATGCTCATCATGGCTGCATGTATTTAAACTAGGGCTGCCCTCGACTAAAGATTTTTTGATCGACTAATAGTCGTTCATTTGAAGTGATTAGACATATAATTCATAATAATGAGCCTTTACTTGCCTATAGCCCGCTTAAAGCTTGCCACAGAAGTAAATGATTATGAATACTTCAGAGAAAAAACAGCAACACTGCCTTAACATCATAATAATTAATTGATAAACTAGTGCATGTTTCATATGGATTACATGAAAATATTTGTTTTCCATTTGAATTGGTTCATTTAAAAGTAGACATTTCGCTTTCTGTAGATAGTATATTTTTCATGTCTGTGAGGCAAGCACAGAGGTTTTTTTTTTTTTTTGACATGCTTAATTTCCCAGAGACCTAGATGGCAGAAAGTGCACCCTGTTTGCTTTCATTATTTTACAAAAGCACAACACTGTGTTGTTATTGTGAGTGCACACAAATGAAGAGCACATGTAGAGCTTTTACAGATTTGAAAGATCTATTACTCTTATCTGTATGAGCAAAAATGTATTTTAATTAAATGCAGATGATCACACTGGCACCTACAAGTTAACTGCTACGGTTCAGCTTCCACACTCTGCACAAACACTTGAATAGTGCACATTTTTCTAGGTTTGCATTAAAGCAGACGGCCAGGTAATGATGCTACTACTTACATTTCAGATGATATGCCGCATTTGAGTTTGATGAACGATACAAACATTTGCATGTCCAGACCGATACACTGTAATTTTTTTTCCCGTAATGGCAAAGCGGAATTTACAACAGCCATAACTCCAATCTTTCTTCAATCATTCTAATATGCTGATTTGTTGCTCACAAAACATTTCTTATTTATTAAAAATGTTGAATCTATTTGTGCTGCTTAATATTTTTGTGAAAATGATTTTTTTTTTCAGGATTCTTTGATAAATGGACATTTCAAATGAACAGCATTTACATTAGAGAAATCTTTAGTAATTTATAAATGTCTTTACTATCATTCATTTTTGATCACTTTACGGTAAAATAATATGGTAAAAATAAAATAATATACAAACAGGTGACCATATGTCCTCTTTTTCCCAGACAATCCTGGCCAGAATTTCTATATTGCCTAAAATATCCACGTTTTGGCTTTGTTTTCCTGTTTTCATACTTGCTGAAGGTAATGATCGAAAAGTAGTTTGACCAGTAACAAGCAGCTTTTGTACATAGGCCTAATCGATCAATCGTGGTGTGTGAGAGGGTAGGATCTACAGAGAACAGTCAAAGCGATGCAAATACGCATATATATTAGGTGTGTTTGACTTGTAGTGGCACTGCGCAACCCGATTGTTGTATGACATCAATTGTTTGGCCGATTATGAGCAGCAACCTGGTGGACTAGTTACAAAGCTTGAACACAATCCCCGAAGACCAGAATCCAAAAAACATGCTCCACATGCTAACGCATCTGATGTTGACCAGCTATTTTGGTCTTTTCAGCAGGAATGGCACTCAGTGTACCCACAGAATAAATGTCTCAAGGCATAGCTAAAAAACCAGCGTGGCAGCAGACATAAGTTTGGACTGAAAATCTAAACTTCCACACGGCCCATGGGGCTCGTTGCAGACAGGAGGCGAGAATTCAATATACTTACACAGCTGCCCAAAGCCTATCCAGTGATAAATGTCTGCTGTCCAATTGCCAAGAGGGACCGACTCATTCCAAATCAATTGAACCTTGTTATTCAACAATTACGCCCATCTTTTTGCTGCATGATGACGGAAAGAAGGTCACTGGCACACGAAGCATCATAAATACTCACCGGCGCTGAATATTGCTGTGTACTAAATTCTTGACACGGCCCATCTTTCGAGCATTTACCAGTCACTGCAGGAACATAAGTTAGAAGCTTGTGAGGAGAACTGCAGCGGCAAAAAAAATTTATGGTGGAAAAATTTCCAATGAGTGACAGCAACATTGCCAGCCAAAAAAATAAATAAATAGAAATATCAGCAACAATCGTACGGTTGGATTCACAACAGGCCCAATGTGATAATTTGGGAATATAATTATTAAACTCATAATAGATTCATAATAAGCATTCAGTTCCTTTGAATTTATTCACAAACCCACACCCCAGACATAATTCAATCAAATGCGATTTGGTTTTCAAGAGCTCACATTTAAAAATGACTGTATAATATCCTTTAATTATGAGATTAATAATGATAGCAGTTAGTCATGCTGCGTAATGGAAGCTTAAATCTCACAAAAAAAGCTAATTGGGAGGGTGGAGAATGAGTTTTTGGTTGTCTGATGTGCAGTTGGTCTAAAATAGATCGGTCAGTAAGTCATGGAGAGCCATGTCATTTGCTAATGCCAGAGGGAAGATTCAGCTGTGTCATTAGAAGAAATGTGACGCCATGATAGTGCATTGTTACAACGGTTCACAAACGAAAGAACAAGAACAATGGAGAGAAAGATCACAGGTGAGTTGCCTCACGCACACAGTGACCAAATACAACCTAGTGCAGGGGCTGCTGGGTAGGTTCTCTCCCTGGCAAATGTAGCCTTCATTAGATGCATGGAGAGCCAGTGCCTTCAGGCTAAACCACACTCAGAAACTCGTGAGGAACCAGAGTTCCTGTTTATGGCAAAATCTCAAAAAGGACTTCCTGTTAAAATGCAAGTCTCCCTCTCTGATTGTACATAAAACTCACTCACAGATGCACTCAAATGTTGTCCCGTAAGTCCCATAAACAAGCATTTTCCTAAAGGAAATACCAGTGCTTGCAAGAAAAATAATAATGTTTACAAGCTGAATGTGCTGCTTTATCATTGACAAACATTAGAAGACATTTCCAAGTTTTGTATTTTACAATGGATTGGTGGTAAATATCCATATCATCCTGCACTCTTTTTGTTTTCTGTCTTACAAAATATCTTACTATTGCATAGGGGTGGGTGATGAAATTAAAAAACAACAACAACTCAAGAATAAGAAACTAATTGCCAGCAATAGGACAAAAAAACTACAGTAGAACAAATAAATAAGAAATGCTACATACATTGTATAAAGTAATCAAAGGTATAAAAACACTGCATATTCTTCACTGTGCAATTAAATATCTATTTTCATATTAAAGTTAAAAAAGTGATTTGGTCTCTAGAGCAGTGAGAGATTTTCTCAGCAGGAATATTAGACTGCTCTCACTTTAAGAGCTGCCTGGATCCAATATCCTGTTACACATGTGTTTTCCTTCTCAGCTGTTTGCTTTCACTTAAGACCTAAATTACTATTTTTATGAGGATACTTGCAAAGACGGGCATTTTGACACATACGAGTGTGTGTATTTAATTGTTCAAGGCCAATAAAAGTGGCACAAATAACTGCATACTGCATATAGGCCTAGCGAAATAAGTTGTCTTTCGCTACTGATAGCGTTTCAACAGCTTAAAATCACTTGTTTTTAAACCACAATGCTTAAAAACACGTGCAAACATTAAGGTGTCATGACCACATAGGACAGCAACATTAAGTGAGCTTGTAACCATGATCAAGATCATAGTCCAAAATCTCTACTGCTCAAATTTTTACTGGTGTCTACCAGTATAGACGGTTTCAACGGCAACAACCTAAACAAACGTAACTAACTTAACTTCCGGTAGACTTCCACAGAGAATCAATAACAACAGCTAAGTCCATCTAGAGTAGAGTTATTTTTGATAAGTAAAATATGTTTGCTGTGTAAATCAGACGGACTTACTGTGAAAATGCAAATTCATTCTCTGCCAGCAGGAGGTGCTTTAAAGCAGGAGAAATAGACGTTTCCCCGGTAATGGCTGTACACAAAGCAAACCCTGCTTTAAGGACTTTGTATTTCTATAGTCTTTGGCAAATAAGATGCAAGATGAAATGTAAATGACATCGAAAATTTTCTAAAGACAGCCTTCTTTCAGAAATACAGTGATATAAAAACACCCACACCTCATTTGGATTTTCAAATGTGCAGTACGTGCTCATGTTTATTCAACGAAGCCTTTTGGAAAATCGGTCAGTTTTGATATCGTGGCGGGTCGCCACAAATAAATAAATATATGGGAAACACATCCCACAGCACAACCACCGGAGCCCAACTTCATTACTCATCACTATAACTTTAACTGCATTTGTAGTCGGCAAACTAGCCAGACGATAAACAAACACAGACCGGAAGTTAACTTCGGGCCAGGCACGTGCGCCCAATGGAACTGTCTATATCGCCCACCCCTACTATTGCGGTGTGAGAAACCACTGCAAACAATTCAGCGTGTGAATGAACTGTCCAAAATGAATCAAACTGAATCATAAACAATTGCAGACCTTTTTGCAAACCCATTTGACCAATTAGATCAAAAGAGCGATTCTGATTCTAAACAGCTGATTGACAAAAATGACATGATTGTTGAAATATTATCAGAGAAAATGACTCTCAGATTGGTATTCGTCAATCCCACTGACACAAAGATTTATCAGTAATGCCTGGCTCACACTACAGGATTTTTAAAATCCTAACCGATTATGAAATCTGGTTGCAGCACACACATAAGGAGAATCTTTGCAGATTATCTTCCCTCAAATCTTAAACATGCACACACTACAAAATTTGAAATTCGTGGCGCATCACACACTACAAGATATTATTAAGGTTATCATGCCAGAGGGCGCGCCTCACATGATCTCACGCAGCAGCTCGTCAGCAATGTTTACATAATAGCTAGCTTACTAGCAGCTTTCACTCACCCAGTATGTCAAAACTGAGGCGATTTCACCCCAGCGCTTCTCTTTTTCCTTATCAGTTGTGATACCTGTTCGACATATTATACAGACAATCGTGTTACTACAAAACTTCAAGAAGCAGTTTCCTCCGTCTCCACTATTCAACGGAGCCGTACAGCAGCTGTTTTGCGGTCTTGCATTGGCTGTTATAAGTGCTGACGTAATCATATAGCCATCATCACCCCGATTTGAATCCTAAATATCAAACATGTTTGATATGATCGGGGCGGCCCCGATTTGTGTGCTAGAAGATCAGGAGGTGCAAAGTTCTATCGGTGCACGCCTCACATTACCAGATAATCCGCGCCGAACATCGGGACCGATCGAGGTACTCGACAAGATTTTCCCTCCGATTCTCGGGAGGGGGAAATCGGGGCTAAATCGGGCAAAAAATCCTGTAGTGTGAGCCAGGCATAATATTTCATTGGGGCAAAATGGAATTTCACTGAGGCCCCTGGGCTACACATAAGAATCAGCACGGAGTCACTGTGCTGTAAAAACAACTCTGGAGAAAAACAGTTGGCTTCTGGAAGTAAAAACTTCTCCATACTGGGCAGACACTAATGTGCTCTATAAATGGTTAATGTGCACAGAAAGAAAAAAACAAAGACAAAAAAACAGTGCCAGCTTGCAAAAACTGTAAACAGACAAACTAATCATGGCATACAGAATAACTGAAGCACAGCTGAAGCTCAAAATTCAAGTCAGCTTTTTTTCTTTTGAAGTAATTAAAATATTTTTCATCATCACACTCAATCGTGGATTTCTCTGAAACAATCCCTGTTCTGATTAAGAGAAATGGTTGTGTGAGGGAAACACAGCAAGAGCGCAGAGAGTGAGAGAGAGAGAGAGCAGGAAAGACAGTGTGTGTAAGTGTGAGTGTGCACACATGAGTGATTTAGAAAATTACATTCAGCCTGTGGTAACATCCAGGCACGTTCCAGTGGCCTCACAGCACTCCTCAACTCACTCATCCTGCCTGATTCACCTTCACCACACTCTCAGTTAACGGCCCCACAGGAAACACTGGATACTGGGCCACAGCCCCATGAATAACATATTCAACGGCCCTTAAATACAACAGCGGGCGATTAACAAAATGATTAATATTGATGTGTCCATGCCAGCTGACATATACAGGATACATGCAGTAGAGCACAATATCTGCTCTATATTTTCAAGCCGGCTGACGTTACACACTTCATTTGACCTGGGTTAGACCTACGGTTCAGTGTGGCAGATTTTCTGTAAAAGCCCTGAGTAAAAACACAAAGACGGGCCATGAAATAGAAATGTACATTCATTAACCTTCATTTGAGAGCACCACAATAGTCCTTCTAAGTAAACCAAAGAGGACTCTCAGGAATACTACACTTACGCAAACGAATGAATCACATTGTTTTGTTTGTCTCTGAGCAGCAAGGCCTCTGAATAACAAATCAGCCGTTTGCCTCCATTTAATCCTCGTGTCTTTATTTCTGCTGATAAGAAAGTTGTACATGAAAAAAAGGTCACAGTAAAACACAAATCAGAACACACCTATTTCATACTTATTCATACCACCGTTCATCAATCAACCCCTATCTGAACTTTACTAAGCGGTGTGCTGAACACAAATTAGAACAATTCTTAAGTTCCCTTCAGGTTGTGAACAGTAACACAATAGGCCACTAACTGAAACTTACTAGAGCAGTTATTATACTACAATTCATAAATGTGAGATTGATGTTATATATATATATATATATATATATATATACACACACACATATACCTTGATCATACTGTATTTACCAAGGGTGCCGATATTTTGGCCATGACTGTATGTATATATACACACACATATACATACAGTCATGGCCAAAAATATCGGCACCCTTGGTAAATACAGTATGATCAAGGTTGTGAAAATTAATCTGCATTATTAATCCTTTTGATCTTTTATTTAAACAATTCACAAAAATCTAACCTTTCATTGGATAATAAGAATTTAAAATGGGGAAATATCATTATGAAATAACTGTTTTTCTCTAATATACATTGGTCACAATTAACGGCATCCTTTTATTCAATACTTTTTGAAACCTTTTGCCAGTTGAACAGCTCTAAATTTTCTCATATAATGCCTGATGAGGTTAGAGAACACCTGACAAGAGATCAGAGACCATTCCTTCATCCAGAATCACTCCAGACCCTTTAGATTCACAGCTCCACGTTGGTGCTTCTTCTCTTCAGTTCATCCCACTCATTTTTTATAGGGTTCAGGTCAGAGGACTGGAATGGCCAGCAGAAGCTTGGTTTTGTGCTCAGTGACACATTTTTGTGTTGCTTTTGAGGTTTGTGTTTGGATTATTGTACGGTTGGAAGATCCAAACATGGCCCATTATAAGATTAATAACAGAGTCAGTCACTTATTGATTTTTTTATCTGTTGGTATTTGACAGAATCCATGATGCCATGTGTCTAAACAAGATGTCCAGGACCTCCAGCAGAAATATAGGCCCACAACATCAAAAATACAGCAGTATATTTCATTGTACACATGGGGTACTTTTTATCCCTGTGTTCACCAAACCCATCTTGAGTGTTTGCTGCTAAAAAGCTCATTTTTCAGTTTCATCTGACCATAGAAGCCAGTCCCATTTGAAGTTCCAGTAGTGTCTGATAACTGAATATGCTGGAGTTTGTTTTTGGATGAGCTAGGAGAATTTTTCTTGAAACCCTCCCAAACAACATGTGGTGATGTAGGTGCTGTTTGGCAATTTATTTTAAGGTTTTCTGACCCTGAGACACAACTATTTTCTGCAATTCTCCAGCTGTGGTCCTTTAGGACGATATAGACACACGTCCTCTTCCAGGCAGTTTCGTAACATTTTCTGTTGATTGGAAATTCTTAATTATTGGAAATAGGAATTTTCACTGCTCTAGCTCTGTTCTTAAAGCCACTTCACTAATTTGTGAAGCTCAATTATCTTTTGCTGCACATCAGAAATATATTCTTTGTTTTTTCTCATTGTGATGGAATTTATATTTCTGTGAAACAGGAAGCCATGGCTGGATAATTTCATGTTCATAATCACCCTGGAGTGCTCAAAATTATGAATATGAATGGTAATATACTTCAGAGATATTTTACTCATAAGAATTTCTAGGGGTGCCAATAATTGTGTCCAAAGTGTATTTGAGAAAAACATTTATTTCATAATGATATTTCCCCCCATTTTAAATTCTTATTATCCAATGAAAGGTTAGATTTTTGTGAATGTTTTAAATAAAAGATCAAAAGGATTAACAATGCAGATTAATTTTCACAGCCTTCTTTGATCATATTTACCAAGGGTGCCGATATATTTGGCCATGACTGTATATATATATATATACAGTATATATATATATATATATATATATATATATATATACACATATATATATTTTATGAAATGCAGGCTTCATTTATTTGATCAAAAATACTATCAATTGTGCATTATTATTACAATTAAAAAAAGTTTTTAGGAAAAATTTATATCAGGAAGATTTGAAAAAGCTGGTGTCCTTAAAATCCTCTTTTAGTCTACTGAAACATTTAGCCTACTGAAATCAGATGTATGTTGTTTCAAACTTCCCATATTTTGAATTCCAAATTGCACTTGCATCTCTTAAAACTAGCCCCTGTTGAGGAGCATTTATTTTTAAGTATCTCCAACATAAATATGCAAACATGCATCCTTGCCTCTGAAAACCACAAGATGCCATTTAATTCTCACAAATAATTTCTTCCACTTTAACTCAAAGCACCCCTATCCCTACTCAGTCTGTCCACGAGATGTCTGGGATATTGATCAGGACTGATGATTTTGTCCTGTCCAGCACTAGATTTCTCCCAGAGCTCCCCTGATCCACTCAACAACCAACCGACTGACAGCTGTAGATCAACACGCCTGATGATGGGTCCAAACAGACAGACAGAATCATTCTCACAGTCATGTAACAGATGATAATCAAATGGATGGTATTATGAAAAGGAAGACTATTGACAATTCAGTAGCTTTACAGCACTTGCTATTTCATCCTGATCTGAAATGGCACTTTTTATGTATATGGTACACTTACTTTTATTAAAAGCATTTATTGCACAAATCCCAGAGTTTATGAAGTTATGTAGTGCTAAACTATTATTTAACAGAACATAAAAATGAAGTTGTTTTAAACATGAAATCCCCACAAAATTGGTGATTTGGTCTGTCCTACCTAGGAGGACTAACTATTTTTGACTGTATTAAACAATTGTACTATGTACTAATTATTAAAATAGTTTATTATTTCTAATTGATTATTACCTAATAAAGACAACAACATCATATAAATCATGGTTTTACAATACTATTTTCACACAAAAAAAAGGTCACAAAAATGTCAAACTTCATTTAATTATATAATTTAATAATTAGTTTAGTTTGGCCCTGAAGCTATCAATCACCCTTTTGCTGAAGGTTAAGGAAGTTATTTCACTTTCCAATTCATTTACTGAAAAGAAAATTTAGGGTCCTATCCTGCATCCTGTTCACAGAATTTGCCACATACTGTACTTTATAATAAGAGGAAGCTCAGAATAGGAGAGGTTCCACCGCTGGTCTGTCAGAGAGAAAGGTGCGTTTCTCTGCTGGTCAGTCTCTACACAGAAATAAATGGGACTTGGAGATCTCACTTCTAAGGGCACCTGAAGTTCCCGTCCCAGTTATCATCAGTACTTTCCCTTTCCTATTCATTACAAATAAACCTAATGAGGCATGAAATTAAGTTCCTTTGTCGATGGAGTATTTGAAAATTAAATCTGCAAGAGAACATGACCATGATGGCCTTTAGATGGACGAAGTGATCTTTTGCATGCGCGTGTCCTTCCAGTAAAACACTTTTCTTTACTTTCGTGAATTTATTTTGCAGAGCATAGCACTTAGCACCCTTGACTTTCACATTCATAAAACGTGCGATCATGTGATGGTGGCCCTGGGCTGCTTGGCACACTCACAGCTCTACAAACACACACAGTCTGCTGCCAGTCCTTCCTAGCTGAGCTCCAGCTGCACACGTGCACCAGCCGAGGCTGTGATTTGTGGCAGACAAGAATGACGTAATTAGTTTGCTGCAAACACACACACATTCTCAAAGGTGAATGCGCTGCAATGCAGCTCACATCCCAAAGGAAGTTGAATTGGAATGACTGGAAGAGGAATTTAATAAAACTGTGATTCAAAGAAATTCAACAGGTGATGCATTCCTTAAAAATAATGAAATGTTCTTCCATCCTGGTCTACAAAAGTGAATTAAATATGAGGGAATATAAAAACTAAATGAATGATAAAGGTATAAATGGTTAATCATGATTATTTTGCTCAAAAATATAATCACGATTATTGTCATTTTTACATTTCATCAGAATTATTTAGACACAAATCAAGAGAACGTCACCTCTCAAGGTTTTCTTGCAGATTTGGACACAGGAAATAGTGCAAACGACCATGTGAAAGACTATATTACACATTTATTTGAGCAGAATATCTCAATAGAGACCGCTAAACTCCAGCTTGCATGTTTGCCTGTTTTCAGCTCATCTGCATTCTTTCCATAATGTAGAAAGAGTGCATGCGCATGGTTGCCAGGTTGGAAAAATTAAGCAAACCACTGGAAAGAAAATATATTGATCAAATAAGCTCTGATTAGGGCATTTAAATTCTTGAAATCTGGCAACCCCAACCAGGAAAGCTTGGCTTGTTACAAATTCAAATTAAGGCAAAGGGCAAATTAAAATTAAACCTTTTTTTTAGGATAAATAATCAGCAGGAAAATATCCATCCACCCATCTATAAACCCTACAGTATCCATCCACACTCTCAGAAATAAAAGGTACAAAAGCTGTCACTGGGGCGGTACCTTTTCAAAAGGTACATGTTTGTACCTAAAAGGTCCATTTTGGTATACATGTTAGTACTTAAAGTGTACATATTTGAACCTAAAAGGTACAAAAGTGTACCTTTTGAAAAGGTACCGCCCCAGTGACAGCTTTTGTACCTTTATTTCTGAGAGTGCACCCATCCATCCATCCATCCATCCATCATCCATACTCCCTGGCATTCAAATTGAGAATTGCACAATTGCTATTCTGCATCCTGTTTCTTACAGAATTCGAAATCAGTTGGAATAAATTGGAATTTAAAAGGCTTTCTCAGTTCAAACCTGAATGGCACACAATGTTAAGGACAGACAAGGTGAAAATAACCATGTTCTGTTGAGACATGAAATATGTTAAGATGGCATTTGGTTTACATTGGTTAGCTATGAAGTATCAACCTATTTCAATGTTAGGTATATTTTTCAAGCTGTTATAAAGGAAATCAGGTCTTAGACCAGTCCATGCCAACAGTCATTCTTACTAAACATTTTCTGCAAGAATTCACACACACACACACAATCTAATTCCTATTTATACAGGTTACTATGAGAATGTGTGGATTCGGCACATGAATGAGAGCGAAGCACTGCATAGCTGATACCTGTATATACTAAGTATATGCATCTCCATACTTTGGCATAGACATTACATATCTCATGCATACCGACACACTTTGCATTGCCACTCAAACTTGCAATAGGGTCTGTACTTTGATTTGCGTTGCCAAATGCGCTCTGCATTTACACCTCGTCAAGAGCGGTGTTAACGGCTTCTTTCTGCATTAAAAGAGAAATCTGGGATTTGTCATTCCTCCCAGACACTTCTTAATCCTCGTCTCTGCGTGCATTCATCTCTCTCAAGTTTGTAGCGGCCTGCCTTCTCAGCCACCAATAAACGCTGCATCCTCTCTAAGCCTTGGAAAGCTCTGAGGGAAAAGCCTCGATTGAGGCTTTGCATTGTTTACTGACAACAGTTTCCACCCATGAGCACAATTCTCACAGATAACTGAACCACTACAGGAGGTAGAGCAGCATAGTCCACTTCTGTGACCACACAAATATTGGGTCTCATTCACTAGTGTTTTCTGGCAAGATGCGTACTTACAAGGAAAAAAAAAAGTCCCTGCCATAATCATAACAGGTGTGTATGTGCATAATGTAACTTTGTTGATGAATCCAAATTATTCTAAAAAAGAGAGTACGTGACTAAATTTAATAATCAGCAATATACTTGCCAAAAAAATCTCCAAATATATCTCCAAAAAATCTCCAAAAATCGCCTGCACAGGCATTCATATTCTACAAACCTATCCTTGTGCATAGCAAGATATTTAAATAAAATCAAATGTGACATTCTTAAAACTAATGGAAATATAACAAACAGCATTTAAAATATTTTAAATATATGCTAAATGTGTGTTGTACATGGTGCAGCTCAATAAAATATATTTTTGATTTTGAAAATACATTTAGATTCAATGTTCATACACCAAAATGTATTACAACATACTTTCATGGGCAAGAAAAACATTTAGGCCAGGGGTGTCAAACTAGTTCCAACCCTGCTCCAACACACAAAACATGTCGTTTTCAAATAAGCCTGAAGGACTTGATTAGCTGGATCAGGTGTGTTTAATTAGGGTTGCATCTAAACTCTGCGGGGCTCTGGCCTTCCAGGAGCTGAGTTTGACACCCCTGATTTAGGCCTAACAGGAATTGTGCGCGCTCAATGAGTTCTCAGGTGCGTAGAACAAAAAGAAGACAGTTTTAATCCAAAAGGTAGCTGAAATTGTTCACACACTGGAAAAATCCAATCAGACCAAAAAAGGTCTATCAAAAATATAGTTTTTTATTTTCCGTATGCACAAGTGAAAAAGTGCAAGTGTCTTAAACAGACCAAAGAACAGACATTTCAACCCATGCTTTCTTCAGTGCTCATCAGGCAAAATGCAAAAACACACTTATATAGGCACTTTGTAAATGACAGCCGATCCTAATCAATGAGGGATAATTGTCATGCCAACCATTTTCCTTTACAAAATCCATTTAATTTCAACTCAAAAATCCAAAAAGCCTCTCTTTGTAGCAAGTTTCTATCTCGGTTACAACCTCTCCTATGCAAGAGAACCCTCTCAATGCCCAGGAATTTGAAGGCATCAAGAAAAACATTTCCAATCTTACAGTGACCTACATTTAGGCTAAATGTAGATGGAATGGCCTACTCAAGATCAAAACTGTAATTATTCAATATGTTCATTTTTCTTTACATGTCATTGTTTTAGAACATTTTAGAGTATGTTACCTGCTGATTTTTATTCAAATGTGTTATAGGTTCACACATTTACCACAAATAAAGTTTTTTTGTTTTTTTTAACACCATGTATTAAAACTTTGGTGCAACCGTTGTCGCTTGCGTCACAACAGCTAAAGACTGTCTTTACGTGATGCAACAAAACGCCCATTGCAAATCATTTGTCCTTTATGTCAGTACATCATAAATAGAACGAGGCATCAGCTTACTGTTGGAGATTTGTCTCTAACATTGTGCTTCATCCAGTGTAGACAGAATCACTGGTTATAAGAAGTTTCAATGTCTTTAGTCATGTCGCTCACATGCGATGTAGACAACGTGTAAATCTGACTATATGTAAATCAATGTATTTTAATGTAAATGACTGTATTTTCTTGGACTGAAATATATGAAGGGCAAAATATATTTTTAAATGTTTAAAAAAATTATATATTTTTAAAATATATTTTTAATAATATACAAAAAAAAAGGGCAGAAAAGTATATTGGTAAAAATATATATTTACGTAAATATATATTGAAACACTTTAGCAAATATATTTTTTTGTGTATTTTGAAATATATTTAAAAATATATTTGCAGATTTATTTTTTTGCTGCATGGGATAGATCGAACTTCTGTATTTTTGTATTTTCACATTCTGATCGACAGGGGGTGGTGCCAAAAATCAAAAGTGCATTATTGGTGTTGAAGTTTCTGGCAAAAGTTATAATGGCAAATAATTAACAAATAATTCTAAATCCTAGAAATGTAAGTTATTAAGGAAACTTTTCTGCTTGAAAACATTAAAGGAATAGTTCACCCAAAAATA
Source organism: Onychostoma macrolepis (assembly GCF_012432095.1). Lineage (NCBI taxonomy): Eukaryota > Metazoa > Chordata > Actinopteri > Cypriniformes > Cyprinidae > Onychostoma > Onychostoma macrolepis. The sequence continues at coordinate 18,305,460 of NC_081156.1, forward strand.
AAAATTATGTCATTAATTACTCTCCCTCATGTAGTTCCAAACCCGCAAGACCTTCACTCATCTTCAGAACACAAATTGAGATATTTTTGATGAAATCAAAGAGTCAAGAGTTGAAATCAGAGTTTTCTGACCCTGCATAGACAGCAATGCAACTGACACGTTCAAGGCCCAGAAAGGTAGTAAGGACATCGTTAAAATGCCATAACGGTGGTTGCCATAACAGTGAATGAGACCCATTGCCACACATTTACTCTCACGCTGTATAATGAACATTTTCTGATATTTACATAAAAAGTCCGTCCTCACTCACATGAGTGAGTAGATATGAAAAGATGCGTGGGACAGAACACTCAATGAATAAAAGCAGCCTGGACGCTTTCTTGAACTCATTTTGAGTTCACCCACGCAGAGCAGTGCAAACTGCAAATGAGTCACTTTTCACAAGCATACTCGCATTTCTGCCTCTCTTTGAATCCTGCACCTCTATGACACAACATCTCAAATGACCCATATCAGACGGTAAATGTATAATCAAAACCTAGTGAGCAATTAAGGATATGCAAAGGGGTCAAAGTGATTTTCTGTGGATTGGGAGAGAAATTCATAATAATCAGAGCTTTGACCTGTTTAATCAGTGCCGTGATGAACTCATGCATCGTTTCACTGCTTGAGGTAGAAACTCGGCTCAGTCCAACTATGTGGCAACTAGTCTATAACAGCAGGCATCCTTTAAGCAGAGCAGATTGAAGAGGAGTGGGAAATACATTTAAGAGCTCTCCATTTCAGAGCAACAGACTCAAATGAAATGGAAATGATCTCCTTGCACACTGAAGAGTGGGTGATTTGAGAGAAGCAAAATTGCTTCTTTCCTTAATTTTCTGCATTGAGCCATTTGATAAGCTAAACATTTTTCCATCTTGTTTTACAGCACCCAGAAATGCCTATATAACAGGTGAAACAGATTGAGATGAGTAGTATGTACAAATTTGGTATAGTATTTATAAAACAATAGGCGAAAAGTATACAGATGACTTACTAGTGAAGTTATTAACGCAATTTCAAGAGGAGCACGCCCATCTAATCTTCCAATTAATATCCAAGTATAAAAGAGAGCCTCTTACCACTTCCGTCGTTAGCTCTTTCGGCATCCCTCCTCCTCCCCATCTCCTCCTTTATGCATATTTATCCTTCTGTCTATAGCGGGGCTATCGGAGCTCGAGTAGAATAGTCTCTCTGAGCCCTCCATTGCGGACATCAAGCCAAATCCATTTACCACTAATGCTAAGATTATATGGGCACATGAACTCGTGAACTTCCGGTGAGATTCAAAAGTGCGCATCTGATGGACACTTTACTGTCCCATGAGGCCACAGCAGAGGAGTTATGAATTCCAGTGAAGCGACCGAATTTCATTCATACCCAGTTTCATTTTACCGGTCACAAAGTAATTATTAAACTACATATAACTACTAGACAGTATGCAATTTCAGAGTCAACTCTAGTCTTGCGGAGCCTGTGTAACAGACATCACACTGATGACATCACCTCTAAGATCCAGTTTCCCAGAGCTGCTACTGCACACATACACACAGATATTTATATTATCAACAATGCAAATAAACAAGACAGCTTGTTTTGGCAAAACAGATTAACGGAGGTAATTGAGAACAAGCTGCCATGTCATCAAGTCAAAGTCTATTGCCATGGAAACAGAGTAATTGTCTGATGACCACCAAGTCTCTTTTTCTGCATCTTCAGATTATTCCTTCAGTTTATTCTTTATTTTCTGCTGCTTTACATCTGTTGTGATACACTATATCATAAGGTCAGAAACATCTGGAACATGTTAAAGCATTTTAGACAAGGGGTTTTCAGCTATTTCAGGCCAAGAACCCATTGGAGAGAGATGGAGCAGGGACCCCCATGTACTTAATGTACAAAACTGAGTGTGTGTTACAGTTTTTTTTAACTGCTTACACACATTTTCAAAACTATGCCTCTTTTTTTCCAAACTTTACACGCAAATTCAAGAATTGCACACACAAAATGCAAAATGCCTCACATCTCTTACAAAATGAAGCACTGCATTCAAAATATCACAAACACATCTCAAAAGCAAACATTTGCAAACAGCTTTGCCATAATATTAATTCCTGTTAGATTTTTGTGTGTTACATACATACATTTTGTCATGTGTTGTGTTTTGCAAAAAGTGTTATATGAAATTGAAAACTGAGTCAAAGACTGGGAATTAGTGTATAGTTTTGCAGATTTGATGTGTGGTTCTGGTGTTTGATTGTCAGGTTTCAGAAATTATGTGACAATTAGATTTCGTGTGTAAGCAGAAAAAACTGTAAGCCTGACTTACAAAACATCGATATAGTACCATATTAATGCATTCACATACTTTATGATGTTTATTGTACTCACTGATGCTTACCGTATGATATATATTATTGGTGTACTGTAAAATGCTTTATATTTTAATGTATTAATTTAACTTAAAATTACACAACCATCCAAAGGTTTGGGGTTGGTAAGATTTTTTAATGTAATTGAAAGAAGTCACCAAGGCTGCATATATTTGATCAAATATATGCAAAAATACAATAAAAAACTGCGTATTTGATCAAATATATGCAAAAATACAATAAAAAACAGCATTCTTGTTAAAGCACCCCTATTATGGATGTAACACAGCTCTAAGTGAATGAAAACATCCTGCAAGGTTTTAAATCTGAAAGTGCACCGTATATAAAGTTATTGTCTCTCAAAATAAAGAGTTGACTCTGAATCATTGAAACGAGTCGTTTTAAAACGAATCCCAAGCTGTTTCATGAGCGAATCGTTTGGGAGTCGTTGAGCATCTAAGGTAAAAATAAATGCATATTATAAGAAAATGAAAGTGTTTTTGACCTTGCATGCATGTCAACCTGTTGTTGGGGACTCCCAAAACCAAAATGAACCTTTTATAACCCATAATAGGGGCACTTTAATTAATCATATATATATATATATATATATATATATATATATATATATATATATATATATATATATATATGTGTGTGTGTATGTGTGTGTATGTGTGTGTATGTGTATGTGTATGTGTATGTGTATGTGTGTGTGTGTGTGTGTGTGAGATGGCAAAGTTGGATTTACTGCAGCCATTACACCAATTTTCAGAGTCACATGACCCCTCAGAAATCATTCTCATATGCTGATTTGATATTCAGAAAACATTTTTTATTATTATCAAGGTTTAAAACAGTTGTGCTGCTTGATATTTTTGTGAAAACTGCTATATTTTTCAGGATTTTTTGATGAATAGGAAGTTCGGAATTTAAGTAGAAATCTTCTATCTTCTTCTTTTTCTATGGAAGTCAGTGGCTACCAGCAACTGTTTAGTTACAGTCTTGAAAATGTCTTCTTCTGCACTCAACATAAGGAAGGTGAATAAATGATGACAAATTTTTGGGGTGAACTATCCCTTTAAATGAAATGCATGGCGGTTCAGTTGATGGTTCAGTTTTTCTGCCATTGAGCTCTATATCTAGGGTGCAGTCATGGCCTAATGGATAGAGAGTCATACTTGTAACCCAAAGGTTGTGGGTTTGAGTCTCAGGTCTGGCAGGAATTGTCGGTGAATAACCAGTGCTTTCTCCACCCTCAATACCACAACTGAGGTGAGATCCTTGAGCAAGGCACTGAACCCCCAACTGCTCCCTGGCTGCCCACTGCTCTGGGTATGTGTGCACTTGGATGGGCTAAATGCAGAGCACAAATTCTGAGTATGGGTCACCACACGTCACTTCACTTTTTTCATTTCATTCATCAGTTTAGATCGGGACGCGGCAATGGGCAGCCTTTGACAAACTGACAGACAGTGACTCTTGAGAAAAGTCATACCTGCTCTTGAGAGACCTGCTTCCTGCTGCCCTCACTGCTGAATTAAGAAATGCAGTTGATAACCAAGACTAAAGTAAGGTGGAAGAACTCAACACCTCAAAGTTTCTTATTCCACATCTTCACAATTTACTTAAGTACATAATCTTTTTTCAAATGGTCATACTTTCTCAATCTGTCTTATATATATATATATATATATATATCTTTCTCACTCCTACAGTACATACACACATACACCTCGCACCTTTGATGCACAGAGAGAGCTTAATGGAGTGAGTGTCCTGATATTTTTCACTTGATTTCAAGCAACAGATCAAATGAGGAGTGATGGGCCATGGAGAACTGGGCAGAGGGAAACATCCTGATGCTCAATGGACTGATTTTCAGTTACATCACCCAAAATACAGCCACTTCGGTCTCCACAGACACACCTGAGATAAGCAGCTCATTTAAAGACCCCATGAAATCAACTGAAAAGCACAGTTTTCTGTAAAGGAAAGACTAAATTAGTATAAACAAATGTGTAAAAATTTATTTACATTACATTGGCATGTAGATGATTTGAAAGCTAACTGGCATGGACTAAAAGGAGTCAATGGAGCAATTTCATAAATGTGCAAGAAGGTGAGATTATATTTTATTCTAATTTATATTCAGTAAACAAATACGGTATAGTACTGTTCAATAGTTTGGGTCACTAAGATAAAAAAAAATTTATTCAGCATGTATACATTAAATCGTTTAAAAGTAGCATTTCTATTCCAAACAAATGTAATTGAACTTTTTATTCATCAACAAATCCCGGATAAAGGTATAATGGTTTCACAAAAAATATTAAGCGGCACAGCTGTTTTTTTCTAACACTCATAATAATAAGAAATGTTTCTTGAACACCAAATCAGCATATTAGAATTAATTCTGAGGGATCATGTGATACTGAAAATAGTAATTGCAAAAATAAAAAATGTATGGCATTTTAAAAATGTATTAAAATAATAATAAAAAAAATAAAAAAACAGTTAAGTTGTAATAATATTTCACAATATTACTGTTTTCACTCTATGTTTTAACAAATAAATAAACCTTAATGAGCATCTAAAATTAAGAGAATTTTGAGTCCATATAGAAATTTCTGATGTTGGCAAATCTGAGACACACCTTTTCCTTTTTTTTTCTTTCTGAAACTCTAAAAGGTCTTTACATACACAAGATAACTGGGGTCTTTTTCTTAGAAGAAACATCTGAAAAGTTCTCCATCCCAACACCATTACAGCCTATAAAACAAGATAGAGGCACAGATTTTTTACATTTCCGTTCCTAAAAGTCAATCTTATGACTTATTTTCAAAGTTGCTGCTTTAAGATCTGCTCATAGTGAAGACAAAATGGAGTTAAACTGCAAGCTGGCTAAGAAGATAGACACTTTGTTACATTCTGTACATGTTCGGATTTATTCATGCGGTTTAGTGTTGGTGTTTTTCGGTCACTTTAAGCAGTGAGGTAGCGAGGGAGAACACCACACACCACCTGAGCATTACAGACAAGCTGGAATGTGGTAAATAATGCAAGAGGTGGCAGTCAGGTCTCTCACAGCACGCAATGTTAAATATTCATCCAAGGTGGGCAACCCATGCCGAGTCTTGCTCGTATTTATGGCATTAGATGGCTCGTTCCTTAGTCACCAGTGTTCAGCCAAACAAACAGAGCATTTCAATGCAAACATGCACCCGGAGAGCATCTAAACAACGTCCACTTGGGGCGTTATTCTTTTTGCTGAGTCAACAGATGACCTGACAAAAATATGGCGATAAGAAACAGATTATTAATTGAGTAAGATTTAACTTTGGTATCAGCATCTTGATCTTCATCTGATCACCGTCCACAAGCACATTTCTCTAAAAACCCATCCTGAAGTTGAATCTGGATAAAGGAAGGGCACAGAGCGCTTCTTCTCACTTATTTTCAGCTTAAAGCAAAGCAATGGCTCTTAACATCCTGGTGCTGAGCCCCAAACAGCTTTTTTCATTATTATAGGGTTAACAGAGGTCATCTACTTTACCTCCTTCGTAAAGGTACAGTTCCAGAGTGCCATTATCTGCCATTTCTATATCTGAATTGTAGCAATTTCACAGCTTATTAAAAACGGTTTGTTTTAAACTCTAACAATAATTCTTTACCACCCACATACATAATAAGGGAAGACCAGTATATTCAATACAATTTTAAACACAAGTCAATAAGCATTAAAGCACAACAGAGGGTATAAAAGCCTGTAAGCATGCAGAGATGGTTTAAATTGCAGGCACATAATGAGGACCAATTATCATCTAATTTGGATCACACAACACACCTAGTGGAAACAAAAGGGGGGTTTTTGTGGAGATATGCAATATCAGACTTCATATCCATCTACAGAAAATGATACAACTTTCCCACATTAAATATGTCAATAAACCATCTTCCTGAGGAACAGGATGATTAGCTCGGAGCTTATTCAGAGAGTTTGGCATGTATGAAAATACATATTGTTAACACCCTCAGCAACCAGTTAAGGACCATTTCTCAAGAAGGTGAGAACTTTTCTAGAAGCCTTTTGCAGAGCATCAGTCCACTAATGCATCCACTCTAACCCTGTTCTGCATAAATATACATTACAGATGGCATCATTTTGAACTTGTTTGTTTGTTAAATGAGCCATATTCACATTCATAATTACATTTTCCAACATTAATTATAATTGTGCGGGTGTGGGTGTGAGAGAGGACATGCCAGTCGAGGGTGGACTGCAGGGCTGCATCTGGTGAGATGCTTCCTGATGTCTCCTGAGCGCCCAGCTCAGAGAAAACAGGTCATCAGCACTAGCACACAGCACACAACACACTCAGACAATGGCTGCAGGTGGGACCTGTCATGCCCAGCGCTCCAAGCAGATGCATTTGGGGGAAATACAGACCAGATTTATGATCCAGAAATTAGAAAGCAGTTATTTTATCCACCCTGAGAGATGCTGTGGCTCACTTGCATCAGCTTGAGCATTTGGGCCCTCCAACATAGTCATCACTTCTCAGATTATTAAAAGCAAGAATGTATCTTGAGAGATGACACGGATTCTTTCTTTACCGCCCTACAAAGGGAAAAAATCAAAAGGAGCCTACAAAGTACTTTAAAATGTCTCAACCGACAACTGTAGCATTTCATCAATATTTATCAATTGTGACAGGAGACATAACAGCCAACAGGCTTGCACAGAAGTGCCATCAAGACCATTTATGCTAGGGAGTTTTTAACCAAGACATTTAGACTTCCATTTCAAATAAACGCTGTTCTTTTAAACTTTCTATCGATCAAATAATTTAAAAAAGAAGAAAAGAAAGACGGAGAAGTATACCGATTTACACAAAAATATTAAGCAACACAACTGTTTTCAACATTAGTAATAACAAGAAATGTTTCTTGACTACCAAATCTTGTTAGAATGATTTCTCTGAAGGATAATGTGACACTTGAGACCTATTTATAGCAGCAATCAGTATGGATTTTTGATTAATGTATTAGAAGACTATAACGTCAAAGAATAATTTTTTTTGGAATAAAGTAATTATTTTTGTTTTCTTTGCACACAAAAAGTATTCTTGTAGTTTCATAAAATTACAGTTGAACCACTGATGTCACATGGTCTATTTTAACAATGTCCTTACTACCTTTCTGGGCCTTGTCAATGGAGGGTCAGACAGCTCTCAGATTTCATCCAAAAATATCTTAATTTGTGCCCCGTAGATGAACGAAGGTCTTATGGGTTTGGAACAATGTGAGGGTGAGTAATTAATGACAGAATTTTCATTTTTGGGTCAACTATCCCTTTAAGGAGGCTAAATGGATTGCATATGGGTAGTTGACAAATAGGCAGTAAAAAATGCTTTTTTTTTTTTGTAAAATACCTTCTTTAAAAAAGAAATGCATATATGTATGTAGTGTGAAGTCTGATCTTTGAGAAAATATAAAGAGTCACCAGCTTTTTTACATTTTTTTTTTTTTTTACATTTTTACTGAACTGCACCATAAATTTTTCCTATGGCGTGACAGCAAAAATTATATTTAATAATTAATAATACATAAATAGGATGAGAATTTATCTTCTTTGTTAGACACTTATTTTCATATAGTGCTATTTATTGAATATGAAATTATAACTAACATCATTTTTTACCCCATGACTTATTGGACAATTTCAAGACAAACTTTGACAACAAGACAAACTTTGCTGTCATCCGTTCAAAACTGCTGAAAATTATACCATTTTAAGTTTATTTGTATCTCCCCTATTGCAATACTCAACTGATTTTATATATTTTTTTATTTTTTTTTTTTTTTGAGATAAAAACAAATCTGTATCTCTTATGTCTGTCACACCATAGGGACATTATGTCACACTAAAGGACAGAAATGGAAGTTATTAAATAATTTCTATTTAATTTTGAACATGTCAAAGGAGAAAGAAAGTTTAATTTTGATACAAACAATATGAACATGTTTTTTAAACAAAACAAAAAATAATTTATAATCAACAAAATTCAGTCTCTTAGTCAGTATGTTATGCTGTATGTGTGGCACAGCTAAATATGATTGATATTCAAAATATATTCATTAAGAACTATATGTTTACTCTTGTTAAGGCATCATTTTGATTATTTTTACTTTCTGCATTGTTCTCTTAATATCCCCTCCCTTCTGGTGGATCCCTGTTAATTTTCTGTCTATATTTCTGAGTCCTCTCTCTTCCACAAATTTCTCTCCCTCGATTACAGGTGCTGGTCATATAATTAGAATATCATCAAAAAGTTGATTTATTTCACTAATTCCATTCAAAAAGTGAAACTTATATATTATATTCATTCATTACACACAGACTGATATATTTCAAATGTTTATTTCTTTTAATTTTGATGATTAGAGCTTACAGCTCATGAAAGTCAAAAATCACAGTATCTCAAAATATTAGTATTAGTATTAGTATTTACATTTAGCAGACACTTTTATCCAAAGCGACTTACATTGCATTCAAGTTACAGTTTTTACATTTTATCAGCTCTTGCTTTCCCTGGGAATCGAACCCATGCTCTTGGCGTTGCTAGCGCCATGCTCTACTATTTGAGCTACAGGAAAGCTACATATTATATATTTACATTTGAGTTTGAATAAATGACCATCCCTACAGTATAAATTCTGGGTATCTCTTGTTCTTTGAAACCACAATAATGGGGAAGACTGCAGACTTGGCAATGATCCAGAAGACGAACATTGACACCCTCCACAAAGAGGGTAAGTCACAGAAGGTCATTACTGAAAGGTGTGGTTGTTTACAGAGTGCTGTATCAAAGCATATTAAATGCAAAGTTGACTGGAAGGAAGAATTTGGGTAGGAAAAGGTGCACAAGCAACAGGGATGACCGCAAGCTTGAGAATACAGTCAAGCAAAGCCGATTCAAACACTTGGGAGAGCTTCACAAGGAGAGAACTGAAGCTGGAGTCAGTGCATCAAGAGTCACCACGCTCAGACGTCTTCAGGAAAAGGGCTACCAAGCCACTTCTGAACCAGAGACAACGTCAGAAGCATCTTACCTGGGCTGTGGAGAAAAAGAACTGGACTGTTACTCAGTGGTCCAAAGTCCTCTTTTCAGATGAAAGTAAATTTTACATTTTATTTGGAAATCAAGATCCCAGAGTCTGAAGGAAGAGTGGAGAGGTACAGAATCCATGTTGCTTGAAGTCCAGTGTGAAGTTTCCACAGTCAGTGATGATTTGGGCTGCCATGTCATCTGCTGGTGTTGGTCCACTGTGTTTTCTGAAGTCCACAGTCAACGCAGCCATCTACCAGGAAGTTTTAGAGCACTTCATGCTTCCTTCTGTTGACAAGCTTTATGGAGATGCTGATTTCATTTTCCAGCAGGACTTGGCACCTGCCCACACTGCCAAAGGTACCAAAAGCTGGTTCAATGACCATAGTGTTACTGTGCTTGATTGGCCAGCAAACTCTCCTGACCTGAACCCCATAGAGAATCTATGGGGTATTGTCAAGAGGAAGATGAGAGACACCAGACCCAACAATGCAGATGAGCTGAAGGCCACTATCAGAGCAACCTGGGCTCTCATAACACCTGAGCAGTGCCACAGACTGATCGACTCCATGCCACGCCGCATTGCTGCAGTAATTCAGGCAAAAGGAGCCCCAACTAAGTATTGAGTGCTGTACATGCTCATACTTTTCATTTTCATAGTTTTCAGTTGGCCAGGATTTCTAAAAATCCTTTCTTTGTATTGGTCTTAAGTAATATTCTAATATTTTGAGATACTGATTTTTGACTTTCATGAGCTGTAAGCTCTAATCATCAAAATTAAAAGAAATAAACATTTGAAATATATCAGTCTGTATGTAATGAATGAATATAATATACAAGTTTCACTTTTTGAATGGAATTAGTGAAATAAATCAACTTTTTGATGATATTCTAATTAGAGGTCTGCAAGCCCGTCGGGTCCCGACGGGCCCGACACGCCGAGTCCATTCGGGCCGGGCTCGGGCCATTTTTTTTTTTACAGATCGGGCTCGGGTCGGGCTCGGGCTCATTTAGCTTCTCTCCTTTCAACCTGATCTCACAGAATTCCGTGTAATGTTCACGGACTTAATTAACCCCGAATCTGTGGTGGTATCACGGAATCGCCGAAAATTCTGTGATGTGCTCACAGAAGGCATCAGCCGTGGTCCATGCACGGATTCACTGGTTCAACACCAGCGCTGCATCGGACCACGTAAAAAGAGTGACTCCGATGCAGTTATACTTTCACTGGAGTACCTGACCCCACCCCTGCCCTAAACCTACCCAGTTCTGAACAATAATGATGACGATAAATTCCCCAGTATCGCGTCGGCATATTGATGCTAAGGGTTTCCGTGCGTGGAGCACGGCTGATGCTGTCACTGACTTATGCCGAGTTCACACTGCAGGATTTTCAAACTCGTCGGATCGCTGTTGTTTTCACACTGCGTGACTATCTGGGGTAGCATTCAGTCGCTGCTGTGTTCACATTGCACGATGGATCGGCGACAGGAGCTTTCACATTGCACGATTTCACAATAGGAAGAATCGCCGACAACTCTGTCTGATCCGCAAACTACGTTTCACAACAAAACACACGCGAGAAGTGATAAGGAAATAACGCGAGAACCTGCGTGCGTCAGACCGTTGTTCTCGAGCAAGACTGGAAGTATTAAAAAAATATAGCCTGCAAATTGTCTGTGCGCTGATTTCCAGCTACAAAAACAGATTATGCAGGAGGGAGATGCAGGGAACAGGGATTGTGTTCTGCAAAGAGTGGTAAATAATAATTTTGCAGTAACTGTTATGCTGATGTTGCGGCTGCTCAAGCGCTTGTGCTTGTTTCTGTATGATATAATTGTACATTAAAATACTGATATGGTCTATAACTCCTCACTGAACTTCCCTCTGCCCTGTATCTTTGTCTCTCATTGGCTGAAGGTCATCGTGATGTAGTTTTCAGTCAGAAATCATTGCACACAGCGTGATTGTGAATCGCCGACAGCTCCAGATATTTAGCATGCCAAATATTTCGCGGGCGTCGGCGACGTGTCGGCGATTCTCTCAGATCGTGTCTGTGGTAATTCACACTGCGCGATTGTCACTCACGTGAACGAGCTCCGATTTGCCTCCGATGTCGGGCATTTGTCGGCGATTTATCAAAACCTGTCGGCGAGTGAAAAATCGGGCTAAAATCGTGCAGTGTGAACTCGGCATTACATTGGTATCACTTCTGTGAGCCCATCACGGAATTTTTTCTGTGAGCCTATCACGGAATATTTTCGGCGATTCCGTGATGCCATCACAGATTCGGAGGTTAATTAAGTCCGTGAACATTACACGGAATTCTGTGAGATCATGTTGCTCCTTTTATTGTGCCCATATACGCGCAGAGCACACATGGCTAATTAAATACTGATTATATTATAAATATTATACATAGCCTAAGCAATAAGCAACGCATACGCACACATTAGCATACAGGTGACCATGCAGAGCATCAGGAAGAAGTTGGAGCGTGGAGTTACAAAAAGTTCCCAATGCTTCGGGAAAAGCTGCATTTTTGATCAGCCATGCATTTGATGATGATCCACGCCATCTCCTCACTGGATGCGCCTTAGAGAGAAATGCATCTTTAGGGATTTTATTCTGAAGGATAGAATTCTGAAAGAGTTTTTGTTTTCGATTCGAATTATTTCGTTTTAAAGTAGTAATTCAAAGCTTTCTATAGATACTATATTTATCAAGTCAGTGAGGCAAGTAGGCTATATGCTGTGTTTCGGTTTTTCGGAAACGCTCTGCTTGCTCAAAACCGAAACTGCTTTTTTTTTTTTTTTTTAGGAAGGCACGTTTTGTTGATATTGTGAGTGCACACAAATAAAAGCAGACCCTTTACAGTTCCGAACAACGTAGCCTTTTACTCTTACCTTTATGAGCAAAAATGACAGCGTATTTTGAAATGTTTCCAAAGCAAGTGATCGCTCTGGCGCGTCCTGTAAAGCTTCAGCTTCCACTCTCCGCACAAACTACTGGATATGCATCAGTGCACATTTATCTAGCTCAAGCGTTTAAACTAACATTGTGGAGCTGTTTTATAATTATAGATTTAATTTTAGAGAAGTCGTGATGATTTGAGAAAGCTAAATTGATCAAACATAGGCTATGATCAACTCGCTGTCTGCCGCTGGCTGCTCGGTCGTAACTTTAAAAAACAAAAACTTACATTTAACGAATAAAAAAAAATGCTCCAAACGTTTTTCTAAATTAACTTAATAAAATAACGAAACGAATTACAATCACTTTGCCATTTCATACAAAACTGAACTATTTTAATAGCTGAAACAGTAGTAGATAAGCTGTTTTGGGAGAAGGGTGAAAAAAGACGGGCTCGGGTCGGACTCGGGCCGAGAATTCTGATGAGCTGTCGGACACGGGCCGGGCTAGGGCCTAAATTTTAGGCCCGTGTAGGGCTCTAATTCTAATTATATGACCAGCACCTGTATTTCTGTCTCAAAAACAAAGTATCACATTTTGTACTTATTTTCATAACACTTTATAACAGTACAAGTTTTCTGTAAAAAGATCAGAAAATAGTTTAATTAATGTAATTATTGCATTTAAGAACACTGAAAATGATCAAAAAAGATTAAAAAGGAGTTAAATAAATCTTATTTAATTATTTAAAACGCTTTTTAAAGAGACCTTGTCCTCTGGTGTGACTACAGGCGTCACACCGGAGGACATTTTCTGTCACACCATAGGACATTTCAGCCTTTTTCTGTCAATTAATGACCTTGCTATTCCAAGCTAACCTGTCATTAGCGGTAAGAAAGACACATTTGCATAATTTTCCATGATTATGTAGTTTAATTTAAAAAATATATAATTTAGGGGTGTCACACCAAAGGACAACAAAACATAACACTTTTGTAGTGGTTCCAAAAAAGTTAACTATTTGAACAATTCTGAGACGAAAATTTACCATGTGCATGTGTCATGGGCTTCACAGGGAGCTTCAGTAACATGACCATGAATGAGGTCCTTCAACTAATTAAAGTTTTCTCTGGAATTGGCCGATTTAAAATCAGGATATGGTTTCACACCATACTGTAGGACATGGTTTTCAGAGACAAAATGTATCCAGTTCCTATGCTTTCAGAAATATATGGATGAAAAAAATGATTGCCATTTACTAAAATTGACACTTGTACAATTATGCCGGAGGTATTTATTAACATTTTTATGTTTTTCTTTTTCATTTATAAAAGTTGTAATTTATTGAACCATGCTTGAGACAGTCACACCATAGGACAATTTTGAGATTTGGCTCAAAAATTTAAAAAAAAAAAAATGGAGTAACACTGCAGCTTTTATAACAAGAGGTCCATGTAGTACAAAGAAATGTTAACCATTTACTGCATTTTAAATAACGACAATATTAATTATGTTCATTTTTATCTTGTGGGACAGAGAAAATGCCATGTCACGTCAACAACCCATATACAGTCTGTATATGTATATGTGGGGTTTGTTAGCCTAGTCAACTAGTCGGTTACAAAATTTCCATGAGATTTTTTTGAAAATGCAGGGTGACCACTGTCTGACAAGTTGAGGGATTTTTAAAAAAAGTATAGCCTACATACATCATATATGTCATGATATATGTTAGGTTGCGACCTCACACAAACCACTCAAACTACTAAATTCTTGAGACTCAATTTAAAGCCCGAGCAGACCTCACAACAAGAATTTTTCTGCACACAGCCTATATCTGCTGAAAAACTGCAAAGCTACGTAAGACAGCTGTTCTTTATTTCTACTGTTGGAATGAAATGACCCCCTCACATACTCTATTATCCCATTTCTCTGTGGAATTCACATTAATGGCACCCAAATTGAGCTTTGTTTAATGTTTGCATTGTTAGATGGCCCAATGTGTATTATAGTTCAATGAAAATTAGATTCTCAATACAAGATCATAGCTCGGCTGCAAGCAACTATACACAGATCTGATCCATCTTTCCTCTCATGTGAGAGCTGCTTCAAGACACCCTGGAGTAATCTTTGTTCTTAAAGAGGCTTTAACTTTGATACAGCCATGCTAAACAGTTAAAGTCATTCCAGTCATTTCCTTGTAATGCTAAAAGTGTGATAATAAGCTTTTATCTTCTCAAGCTCTATTTACTTAATACAGATGAATATATTTTTGCTGTTTGTTCCCACTACTATACATTTTTTTATTCCTTTTTTTTTTTTTTTGATAAAAGCGTTATTGCATTATTGTGTTTTATTCAGTCATTTAGGAAGTTATAATCGACTGTTTTGATTTACTGTTGCTTTGAGTGTAATTCATGACGAGTGCGATGTGATTAAAAACATCTGATTATTAATGCTCGCCTGACTGGTGTGTTGACATCTTTCAGAGAACGCACTTCACAGACGATCTCAGCTCAACATAAGAGCAGAATTAAATGAGTACTTATGAAATCAGGCACAGTGTTATGCATGCATAAGCATGGCGGCATATTCTGTAAATTCTGGACTGTTTGCACGCATATTCTTTCTTGTAGATACCTGCCATCCTGCTTTTAAATTAGAGGCTATGTTGCCTTCTCTCAATGAGATGTGGCAGACAGTGTGGGTGGGAGCATGGGTGACATGGATGGAGTTAAATAGCAATGGCCTGGCTCAGCTGTACCATTTGTTTGCATTACTATACATAAAATCACACGCATTGGCATAAATCTCCATGTTTAACTTAATATGGTAATTCAGACTGAGAACATTGGAGAGCTGTTGCTTGGAAAGGAGCCTCTTTGTAGGAGAGATAAGGACCCTGTTTTACAGCTTCATAGCACAGTTATTATCTATCATCGGTCACTTTCATCTCGGATCATAATCGATTAAAGGACAATACAGTCTAACACTGTTAATGTTTCTGTATTAAATCAATATGAAAAACCATAATATGTTAGCCGAGTAACTTCAAGGAAGTATCTACACTGAGGCTGGCTGCATGATCTTAAAAAAAAGTTGACATTGTGATACAGAAATTTTCACTTGTTGACTTGAATAAATATATCTGAATAACTATATCTAGAAAAATCTGGGTGTCACTTTGGTTTACTTTTTACAGGAATCAACTCCGTAACCATAAAGTGAACAGATGTTTAAAAAATATATTTTTCTACTTGAGGTTTGACCACTTCAATATCACTATAAAGTTATAATTATTATTTAGATTTTATTGTGATTAAACAAAAAACTGTAATTTTACTTTAAATTTACACAAAAATGACTAAATATTCACTAAATATTTAAATAAATAAATACTTGGGGTGGGCGATATATACCAGTAGACAAGATTAACCAGTACATTTTTGTCAACCGGTAGAGATTTGCGACTATTGTCTCTATCATGGTTACATGCTCACATGATGTTGCTGTCCTACGCAGTCACAAATAAATTATCGTTTGCACACATTTTAAGCACTGTGGTTTATAAACGAGTGATTTTAAGCTGTTGAAACACACTCAGCAAGAGAACTCATTTCGCTATATGCACGTGCTGTCTAAGAGACGGTTTCTGAGCGCTGTCAGAGAGGAGCACGCACAAATGAAGACGGTGCACATAGAGTGCAGGAGAACTAAATTATTTTTGCCAAATTATAGGCCTTGAATGGTTAAATACACACACTTGTATGTGTTAAAATGCTGGTATTTGCAAGTATCCTCAAAAACAGTCATTTAGGTATTAAGTGAAAGGAAACAGCTGAGAAAGAAAACACATTGGATCAGGGCAGATCTTAAAGTGACAGCAGTCTAATATTCCTGCTGTCTGTCATTCATGTTAATCAAACAACAAAATAGAGAACATTTCTCACTGTTCTTGACTTAATCACTTTGGAACTTTAACAAGAATAAATATATATATTTATACATTTGATTATTTTATACAATGTACTGTATGCAGCATTTCTTATTTATTTGTTTAACTGTAGTTTTTTGTCCTATTGATTGTAATTAGTTTCTTATTCTTATTTAATCACTGTTTACTTGTCTTAGTGAGTTTTTTTAGGCCAGTATTAGTTTTTTGTGATATTGACACTGGTGACAAGAATTATGACATTTCTATGTCATATCAAAATTTTTGATATGAAAGACCTTATTTAAAGCAAAAATAACTAGCCTATGTCGTGAAATATATATATATATATATATATATATATATATATACACTGTATATATACATATATATGAAATGCAATTACTCATATCGTGATATAAGATTTTGGTTATATCGCCCACCCCTATTTATGCTTTATTTTCATTAATTTCAAATGGTAAACCACTGAGGTTTTATTTTGATGGGTTGCTGGCAAAAAAATAAAAAAATAATAAAATATGCAGCTGGTTTCAGTTTCAGAATGAAGAACCGCTGAAACACTTCCATAAACTGCATGTGTGCATATATCGCACTTCACTCTGAAACCGGTAGTGCATATATTTATTTAAATATACCACAGCCGGTGCCATTTGGCAATTTGAACTAAGCCATATCGCGATGTTGAAAAAAGAAAAAAAAATGGTGTAGCACATCAATTTCTGCATTTCACAATTAACAAATGGCAAGTCAAATATTGAATTTACCATGAAATGTTGATTGCTAGAAAATTTCTCAATTCATTATAAAAGAAACAGCAAGTAACACACTGAATTAAAAATGGCAAAGCAGAAAGACTGAAATAATATTTTCTTGTAAAACATACTCAAATAACAACCCCAGGCCAAGTAAACCCCTACTGTGCCAATATAAATGCTTCATACTTTATTCAGACCCATATGCATACATATATACAGCATGTAGTCAACAACAAGTGGCATGCACTCAGTGGTTTGGTGCACACTCATTTGCAGTGCAATCATGTAGGTCGCAATCAGCAAGACTCCACATGCATAAACACAGATATAGAATGACTTTCAAAATTATAAGGGGATTAATTTATTACCTGAAATTAAAAATAATTAGCTTGTAAGACATATGATGGAAATATGAGATGTAAGAGTAATTTATGCATAGATATGTATCGTGTAGATATACGGTGGTCTTAAGCTGAAGTCAGAAGATAAGAATTCCATCTTATGCCTAATAAGCCTGACAGCAGTAAATAAAAGAACCTGAATACGCAGAATGTAATTAATAAAACACTGTATTGCATTTTCCTGGTGTCACAAATGCATCAAAATTTCTCTGAAGATGTAAGCTAAAACTGAAAAATCTTGTCTGTCTAGTCTAATTATGGCCTTTTACCATTCATTTTAAAGGACAACAGAAATATCAAACCGATCTCATGGGGAAATGTATCTATTTTGCAAGTTGGCGATTTCATATAAATTTGTACAAAGTAAATCACACGAAAATTTATTATTTTTTAAGAAAAAAAACTAAGCATGAAGGTCCATCCCTAAAACATAACCATCACTGGGGTGTAAACAGATCGTACAAAAAATTATGAATGCGATCATATGAATTGGCTATCAATTTGCTAAAACCTAAAGTATTCACGAATTGCCATGAAATTGTTTTGGAAATACAGGAAATTTTTTAATCAAATCAGGACAGAACAAGACAGCATTGTCATTGAAAAACATATTTGAAAATACACAAAAATAAGGAACTCAAAAGATAATTTTTTAACCTGCAAGCACATTCTTGACCAGATGAGTGTATGCTCATCACAGAAAGGAGATGCATGGGCCATTAAAATTGTGCAAAATACAAAATTATTGTCCTAAAAAAATAAAAATGAAACTTTTTTTAATCAAATGAAAGCACATTACCTACACAGAGTCTAGTTGCTAACTGCTGTTCAAAAATGAAAATATTTTGCATGTAGATTATTTTAAATTGACAGTAAACCAGTTAGTGTGATATGTGGTATGTTAATGTGGCTTTTATTTTAGAACACCAGTTTAATTTACTTAAATTTGTTCATTTTGTACTTCCAAGCACTTTACAAGAAACTATATAATTTTATGCATAATAAATAATCCGACTTTGTCTAAAACATTCTTTTCCACTATTGGAGCAAATTATTATTATAATAAATGTTTTTTTTTTTTTTTTGCAGCGATTCTTAAGAACAACCATAAAACCTTTCAGTGAACAGATCACAAAATAACCTTTTTTTCTTAGTTTTAAGAACATTTCAAAGACTAAAAAACCTTTTTTCCACAATAAAAAACCTTCTGTGTGATGGATGTTAAAGAATCTTTATTTTTAAGAGTGTATGACTACATGCACAGATTTCTCTGTACGGTTAGGTAACTGTACTTTACTGATGTGGAGACTCACAATATACAATCAGATATCCAGTATTCGAATTCTCAGCACCACAATGAAGAGAAAAACAGAACTACGTCAAACAGCCCAGATCGGTACAGGATGGCATGATTCAGCAACAATGCAACAAAAACTTGCTAGTACGTCGACCTGAAATCTATGTATGCATGCAGGTATATTCCTTTGAATTAAAGGTCATATATAAACTCTTGTATACTCTAAACTCGTGTCTAAACTCTTGTGTTTCTCATTCCCATAGTTAGGATTTTCTCTTCACATTACTATGGGAATACATTAATATGTATACATCAATATATGACAACTACACCTAGACCTTCACCTTGCACAATCAAATTCCAACTCTAGCACTCAGCCTGACATATTTCCTTTGTTGAATATCAAAAACTTAACTAGCAAAGCAAACGATTTTTAAATTGCTTTGCTTTGTGAGATGTCCCCAGACTGGTGAACCTTCTGCACAGTGCCACGTGCAGTGCATGTCTCAACAATCCTCCCCCTCTGAGAGCACACAACTGCACAACTGTGTCAGCTTCACTCCCGTCACCATACACCATGTGACACCACCAGGATGACACAAAAAAAATTAAAATAAAGCAGAAATAATGTAAGGAAACGATCTTTCAAATCAGCCATTTCAGAGGAAGCAAAACAATACTAATGTTTTACGAAAATACCCAGGTGAAGTGCTCAAGCGTTCAGAGCACTTTGCAGTAGTTGGGCTGCATTGGTGTGGTTGTGGCCTAGTTTTGTGAAGTGGGCTATTAAGTCATTCCATTCAGCTTTTCCACGAATGGCTTTTATTCAATTAGCAACTCTCGCCGAACAACATTCTTCAAACTCAGAGCTGACTGGACACAAATATGGGAGCTGTAAACCAAAGCAGCTGTACGATAGCATTTGGAAATGCCACATCTGTAAGTAACAACAGCTCCGTGTGATTTCATAAAAAGGCTGATCATAATGTACCTCGTCTATGCAATCACTGCTATGTATCAGACCGCGGCTTTGATGGCCTACTTCCAGTATAGCAATTGCACATCCTTTACTGTTTGGACAGCATCCAAACACAATCCTCAGGGTCAAAGACTTAGAGTAAATGGAATATCACTCTATTGAACACGCTGATCAGAACTCATTCAGACTTCTGAAGACCCTGATGGGCTGACGCTGTGAAACCCAATAGGTTTTCACAATCCCGTTCATTAGCTCTATCACTGATGTAAGCTTTGAGTACAACCATGGGTAAATTAATGTACTGACCTGCAAAGAGAATACAATTCTATGGGTGAGCCAATAACCTCATGCACCGTAAGATGCCACGGGGGAAATATTTGCAACTACTTTTCATACAAGGCGATCAATCGCCCACTAATAGCCTTCAGTTCTCTATGAGGTTCATTCTCAATTACATTAATAATGGATTTGAACGGAACGAGTCAATGAACGTCTATGAACTCTTTAGTCATTCGAGCTTGATTCAATCCAGAAATCTTTTTCATTTTGTACCAAGTACAAATAAAAACACTACAAGTGCCTTTTCTCTTGTTGCAAGATAGACGAGAAGCAATTTTATACCAGATACTCCACGGTTATGAGCTTTACAGTGAAAACAGGATGATAAATTAGCTCTCCAGCCCACACAGTGTGTGTGTGTAGGCCCTAACGTGTCAACCATTGCAAACTCAAGAACATGCTTGGAGTGTGTCATTCAAGCACGCTGCTCTAAACAACATAGGTGCTGCATTTTAAAGAGGACAAGCAGTAAATACCCGACCTCGACTCTTCAAATCACAAGTGCCATTGAAAATAAAGCGCTGCTCGAGCTCACCTCCAGATTTGTCCGAGCTGTAAGATGTGAATGACGGACTGCAACAGCCAGATACAGAGGGAACAGGACGCTGAGCGTGTCTTACTAGTCCGGGCTGCGGTAGCGCTGTTGCTGCTGTTGCTTGTGGTGTTGCTCTTGCTCGCCGTGGACGCCTGTCTTTGAGGCGTAGACGGGTGGGCTCCGACGTCTCCGTGCGAAGCGGAGCAGCTGAGCAGCTTCCCGTCCATGTGGGAGCAGCTCGCCGCGCCGCCACCGCCGCCGCCGCCAGAGCTCTCCTCGGTGCTGAAATCATGGACGAACCAGCGGAAACTGAAGACCTGCACGGAGAACGAGCCGAGCACCACAAAAAACAGCGTAAGCCCGAACCACCAGTAGTCGCGGCGGAGGTAATAGTCGACCGAAAGCCAAATATCAGTGCCCACATCCGCGAAATACACTGACACTGCGGCGAGGATCCACAGAAAGTCCCAGACCGTGTATTTCTGCTGCTCCCTGCTGAGGCGGAGACATGTCGAATTTGAGCCACAGCACCGCGACTCCCCGTTGACGAAGTCCGCCTCTCCGGTTCCAGAATCCGGCTGCGATCCCGGAGCGAGCCCTTGAACCGAACCCGAGTGATCCGAATTCTGCAAAGGCGTAAATGCTACATCGCTCTTCTTCATCTTTAGCACCCCGTCGGATTTCGCGGCCATTGTAGCAGCTTTGTCTTCTCACCGTTTTCGCGTCTTCTCCTGGGCTTCTCTATTCCAGGCGAAGAGACACTGGGCTGGGCGACCTCCTCTTCCGCCAGCTACAGCGCCGCCTGCTCATAACAAAGCAACACTTCCTTTCGGTAGCGGGTACGAACCATATGCTCTCCCGTGGCTCCTACTTAAAACTATGACATCATTGCTTTGCAACTCTTCTTCAGGAGCACATCGTGGTGTTCAATATCCAGCTATTGCAGCACAGCCTTCTGCTAACTCCACAGTCGCGCATAAAAATAATGTCTACGGCAGCGGTGCGTTAAAGAGGCGACCGCTCGGTTGCTATGACATTTGTAAACGTGCAGTTTTGAATTTCACCCTGAACCAAACACGCTGTCCACCGGACGCGAGCGGCGCGTCAAAAGTAAATACGAAGCGTCCGTTGTGGCGGTTTTTCACGCGATGCACAGCTACTGCAGAAACTTTATTATGCTGAAATAAAATTATTTTATTTACAAATATAATATCTGCGTCAACTTTATTCGTGACATTTTCATAGCTTCTGACCGTTAGATCAAACCCAGCATGTGTAGGCTAGTTTCTGGTCTACAAATTTAAATATTAAATTTATTTAAATTTAATATTTAAATAAATGTTATTTATTTAATAAATAAATACAATTTATTATTTTTTTCTTTATTAAGGGAATAATCTTTCTTTATTAATCATATATATATATATGCAGTTAACGATGCTAACATAATATTAATAATCAATTATTATATAATAAGTACATATACCAAGGGGTTTTCCTTCAAGTTTTTCCTTAGTTATCCGTCCATTTTACTGTTACTGAAGTCATCGAGCTCACAGCTGATTGGTCCGTGTTAGTGAACGTAAGATGACGTGTAGCTACCAGAGTTCCACTGAAGACAGACTGAAGCCGTTGCGGTGCGCGATCGGTAACCTGCGTTTGTAACAACGCTTGCAAAAAGACATTGACGCATTTAAATCTAAACAATAACAGTGGACACGTTACATAAGCTAAAAAGATTAAAACGCTTCCATGTTTGATATTTTCAGTAGAAGTACCCGAATATAAGCTTTATTTAACCTTATTAAGCTTAAATTAACCTTTAATAAAACCGTTATCTTCCAAACGCGTCCTGGTCTGGTATAATGGCTAAAGGTTCAGCACCACGGAAAGCTCCTGCTCTCATTTCATTATTGTGGCTCATTGTGCACTATGCAGAAGGTCTGCCATAAACAACAAGCCGCGTCGGAGCTCCATATATCACTAAGGACGCTCCAGTGCCATCGGACGTATTGTGCTGGGTGGGCTAACTGGCGTCATTATTGAATTTATTGGCACCCTTGAGTACGGCGCTGTATTGTCGACACGCCCTCTGCTCGCCGGTTACACATAAAGCGAGTCACTCGCTTTGAAAAACAGCCACTATGACACACACACACACACACACACTGAATGGTGTTAAGATATTGTACTGATTCAAGTCTAACGGGGAGAAAATTAGCATATTACACCAGCTGCTGCTGCCAGGTAAGGATCATATGCATTAATGAGGCACATCGCCCACAAAAATACGTTATAAAAGATAAATCAGCAAGGCTCTGACGTACGCAGCTCTAACACTTTGATAGCCCTGAGCTTATTACGTCTCAGGTTTTAAACTTCACATGCTGTTTGGGATTGGGCATTGAAACAGATGGCGTCAAACCGTCAACATTAAGTGGGCTGCCGTGAATTGACTTCAATAATAGACTTGAGAGATGCAACAGAGATGAAATCTCGCTAATTAATTACAGCACGGACGGTGCAGCATTAAAGATACCACGTTCTGTATGTGTGTGCCTGTTTTTGTGACATATGAGGACACAAATTTATACAATGACATGGGTATGACATATAGGTATTACAAGGAGAAGGTGATTTATGAGGACATTTCCTCGTGTCTCCATATTTCAAAAGGCTTATAAATCATACAGAATGAGTTTTTTTGTTTTGTTTGAGAAAGTAAAAATGCACAAAGTTTCCTGTAAGGGGTAGGTTTAGGTGTAGGGCGATAGAAAATACGTTTAAAAACAGTATAAATATATAAATTAATATACAGTGTACAGTATAAAAACAATAGAAGTCTATGGAAAGTCCCCACAATTCACAAAACCAAACCTGTGTGTGTGTGTACAGGTTTATATATCCTGGTGGGGACTTAAACCTGAATACACACAGACTCATGGGGACTCGTGTAACGGTGGGGACCTAAATTGAGGCCCCCATGGGTACAAAAGCTTATAAATCATACAGTTTTTTTGAGAAAGTAAAATGCAAAAATACGGTTTTACAGTATAAAAAGTATTAAGCCTATGGAGAGTCCCTACAAGGATTCATATTATAAATATATATTTTATATTTATATATATATATATATATATATATATATGAAAAATACAAGAAAAAGAAGAAAAAAAAAAATATATATATAAATTAAATATATATTTATAATATGAATCCTCATACAATACGTCATATATATATTTTTTTCTTATAATTGTATTTTTTCACACATATATATATATATATATATATATATATATATATATATATATATATATATATATATATATATATATATTATTATTTTTTTTTTTTTCTTTCTTATAATTGTATTTTTTCATATATATATATATATATGACGTATTGTATGATGGGCTTTTTGCGTCAGACTTGGATTTGATAGAGTATATCAGAGTGTAATGTTTTGAGCCAATTTTAAAACACATTTTGCTTTTCATTTGCTTTCATTGCTTTGCAGTGTGAATGTCTGGAAGTGTGTGATCCTCAGTAATTTAGTTGTTTAGTAATTTAATTTAGTTTAATTTAACCATTTACAAGGTCAGCAAGTGTATGATCAGATGACCAGGGAGGAGGTATACTATATACTATAGTGTATTCCATAGCTTGCAAGCTAGTAGTAGCTTTCCATGGTCAAGGACCTCCCCGGAGGCCATCTGACTGACATGTTTGTTTTGTTCAGTGTCATGTTTAGGGGCGTCAAAATGTAAATTCAATGTCCATACAATAACAGACTGGCGTGCAACCAATAAATCATTTATTCAATAATATTGTTATCAGTCGTCAAGAGTCTATTAACTTAATATAATTTGGAAAATCCAGCAGTTATTTAATTCTGATAAGCCTAGTTGTATACAGAGTGGTTTTCTTCCATTAGAGATATATATATATATATATATATTATACATATAGTACAGACACAATACAGGTGAGCGAGTCAAACATTAATTAGGAGGCTAGACAGAGAACAACAAAGTGAGAGGGAAAGAAAGATATGATTCGGAATAATTATCACCAGCTCTGGGTTCAGCATAAAGACAGCCAGGCTCTTCAATGGCTCTGCCACACCTCGAGCTCTGTATGGCACCTGGACAAGCTTCAGAAAATGATGCCATCTGTCATCATCAGACATGGCAGGGGTAAGCAGCCTGTCGTGACTCGTGGGCAATGTTTTAGCAGGTCCATTTCAGGCCCCACTGACACACAGACAGCGATCAGATCACCTACACCTCAGGTGTGGGTTTGAGCTGCTGCTTTAAGCTTAGGCTGGTCCTTCTTTTCTTCTGAATGAATATCAGAGGCTGTCTGTGTTAGCTATTAAGAAGCGTTTGCTGCTCAGTGGAGACCGGCCTCCCTGTGCTACCTCAATATAATTACAGCTGTCTTCTCTTATTGATCTGAACAGGCTCTTTGTGAAAAGACTGTACCCAGCTCCACAGCCCTTCATGCACTCGCACCAGCCGTTTAAAGATTCAATCTTAATGACATCAGCAATCAGACATTCAGACAGCCATCACACAATCCCAAGCTATTGTTCCAGCCCATAAATTAAATGTGTGTGCATTTAGATTCCAGTCAGCATCCTCCATAAAAATGGAGGTCTCGATCTAGGATTATTTTATCAATAAGGTGTGCATTTAACGTTTATTCCTCTTTGAATGTCAGCTGTGTGACATTCAGAGCAAACGTTATCCAGCTTCCTAGGCTGTCATTACACCGCACTAGAAAATCATGCCAGAGAAGCTCAGCCGCATGAATGTACTGTGGCACTCTTGCTTCCATACATCAGCATTATCAGACAGACTTCATCCATCCACGCTCGCTTGCTCTCCCCTTCAGAGCTCTGACGGACACACAAAACCATTATGGCATGTATAAACCTCTAGTTCGAGATCTTGTCGGTCATAACAAAACGTAGAGAGATCATTGCAACAAACCGAGTGGAAACATAAAAGGCTGTTGCATGCAGTCCTCTGAGGCATGTGATGCTCTGCTGAAAATAACATCACTTGGATCTTATTGTTATTCACCATTCAGCAAAAACGGAAAGGTTAAATGGGTTAAAGGCGTTGAATAATTTGCTGTAGGCAAACATGAAAGCGCAGTTGCTATTCCAGGTTAACCTGCAGCCTATAGATTCACAACAGCGTTTCACACAGAATAAACGCTGCGTTTCTATCAACGTTCTGGAGACGCTTCAACTGTGACATGAATGACAGCCTGTAGTTGCTCAGCAACACACCATAATTTCTCAGGTTTTGTGCATGAGCTTCTAGTGAGACAGCTACCCATTGTGACAGACCCTGGAAGAGATTCTTATACAGTGAGTTGTCAAGCAGAAACTGGGCCACTGGCCTCTGCATGCTTCATAGACAGGCGAGTTAAAATACCCCCAGTCACTGTAAAGCACAGAATGACACATTAGGGCTTGTTCAGCCATCCATATACGCCCTGCCATGGGAATCTTTACACAACTGAGTTAAACAGCTCCACTGTGAACGAAAGAAGCAGCACATCTGATACAAATCAAACGGCCAATCATTGAGCTGTAACGATATCATAGGATTATTGACTCCATATTCAGAACATGAAAAGGATTTAAAGGGACGGTTCAAATATAAATCTGCCATTACATACTTGTATACACTTACTGTTCAAATGTTTGGAGTTGGTAAGATTATTGACCAATCATTTCTCACCAATCTGCTCATTTATTTGATCAAAATTAATAAAATTAATTATTAACAAATTAATAAAACAGAGTTTATATGTAATATATTTTTAAAAAAATGTTCATGATGTAAGTATTATTATTTTATAAAAATGTATTCTAATTTGACGTATTTTTTAAGATTTATTTCTGTGATGACAAAGCTGAATTTTCAGCAGCCATTATTCAGTCTTCTGTGATCATTCTAATATGCTGATTTACTGCACACAAAACATTTCTTATTATTATCAATGTCGAAAATGATTGTATTGTTTAATATTTTGTGGAAAGTATGCTGCAGTTTATTTCAGGATTTATTTGATCAGCAATTAAGAGGTTATTGGGAAAACTCTTATTTAATTGTGAATGTAAAAGAAAATTAAAAAAATCTTAGTGACCCCAAACGTTTGAATGCTATATAGTGTGTATATAAATTATATAAAAAAGCTATGAACTACTGTTTTAATGATCATACTGTCTTTATTCTCTGTTGAATGCATAAATCTATGATTGAACCACCAAGACGGTAATTTAATCTATGCATTTATATGCATTTCTTTAGACAAGACCACTGATTACATCCACCCCCTAAAAATATCTGATGCTTTCTGTCCCTGATTCCTCTGTCCAAATAGTTCCTCCACAAACACTGAACTAAAGTAAATGCAGCATAGAAAATATTTAAAACTAAATGACCCGTTAGATTAAATTAAACTTTATTATGCAGTATAAATACTGAAATACTGCTAGCTTTTAACCAGAAGCGCATATACCAAGTGCAAATGGTATGAGTAGAAGGTAAGAGAACAGCAGAGGACTAGGGATATAAATAGAGAAGGTGAAGTGTACAGTGATAATGGGGTATAAATGGCAGATGACCATTACAGTGGAAATGACTGTGTGCTGGTGCCAGTTCAAGAAAAGAGCAGAAAATAGTAAAAGTCAGGATTTACATAGTAAAAATAGTAAGCTAAACATTCTTCATTACAATTATCACCTACAAATATGAAGAATATCCTTGTGACTCCTGTACAATGAAAGAAACCTAAATGAGAACCAGGGATGTCAAGCTTCAAAATGACAAAAAAGCACCATGAAAGTATCATAAAAGAGGCCCATATAGTATACTTAGCTTGAAGTCACATCAGTACAACATCTGTAGCACATTGGCAGACATTCCAATTGAAAATGTTCTTGACCCCTTTCTTTATATGTTCAAAAAACTGCTGCTGAATTCATATTCCTACATTATGCCTCTGCTCAGCTCACTGCACTGGGTTCCCACAGCTGCCAGAATAAATTCAAGACACTCTTTCCATCTTATAATGCAGCCAACACTCTGAACCTTTACTGTCCACAAGCCATTATCAAACCCTATAGCCTGTGACCATTCTTAATGGGACTTTGTGGTCCAACTTCAATATTTGACTCATCTAATTATGCAAATTGTATCCATCACTGCAATGTTTTGGCGATTATACTGGTACTTCGTTGTTAATAGAACAGGATTAGTTTTAATGCTTGGCTCATGTCCTTACCTACTTAAATAATTGCCACAAATTTAAATGTATGCAAAAGTGCAAATAAATGGAAGCGCTAAGACATAAATGGCTTTGGAAATATTGCATCTGCCCAGAGTGTAAATGTAAATAATCACACTTGTCACTTGCATTTCTAAAAATAATCATGCTATATTTCAACATGTAATTCCAGCATATGGTACATCCATATGACAACAGTTTATAGAAATAAGGGTGAGAATGTGAACGAGAAAAAAACGATAAAGAATTCTATAAGGTTCGTTTGTCACGGGTTGTTGGAGCCAGTAGCTCAAAGGACCATGAAGGAGGCAGATATCAAACAAATAATGGAGGAGTGGGCTCTGGAGTTAGGATAGGCACCATATCCAGGAGCTCTGGGGCTGGAGCCGACACTGGAGTGAGCTGCAGATGGCGGTTCTGGGCTTAGGACGATGGTCGAGCTTTGGAGTTTTCAGGGATGTCTGGGGCTGGGCAGGCGGTCCGAGCCATTGGTGCGGTATGTGGGGATTCCTGGCGTGGGGTGAGTTGGCAAGACACGGCGTGCCCCAGAGGGGGCTGGACGACGAGACTGGAACATTTCCTCAACTTCAAAATTTGAATTATTCAAGATAAAAGATAAGATTAATCAGCTCGATCAGGGGATAAATCACATACGCGAAGATCAAAGCAGATTGTCTTGTCGTCCAGCCCCAGCTGAAAGCACACACCGAGAGCGGCGTCGTGCCGCAAGGAAATCCTCCACATACCATTCCAACCTCCGACCAGCCTGCCGCAAACCCCACAGCTTGTCCTCAGCCGTCATCTTTAAGGTCCTGTCTTCTGTCACGGGTTGTTGGAGCCAGTAGCTCAAAGGACCGCAAAGGAGGCAGATATCAAACAAATAAAGTCTTTAATAGATCCACATGGGAAAATCAAGACACACAACCACTTACAATAACGTGAGACAGGGGAAAGGCAGGGCTATAAATACTGAACCAAATGAGGGACTAATGAGTAAATTAACAAGGAACAGGTGATCGAATGATAATCAAACTAAACAAGGGCAGGTAAATGGCCAAATAAGGAAAACCAGGAAGTAAGACAGAGGTAACACAAGGAAACACAGGTCCATAACTCTGACATCGTTCGCCACATCCAAATGATACTATTTAATTTTCACAATTATTTGTCAGTTTGTCTAACTTAAATATACAACACTATACAGGTGCTGGTCATATAATTAGAATATCATCATAAAGTTGATTTATTTCACTAATTCCATTCAAAAAGTGAAACTTGTATATTATATTCATTCATTACACACAGACTGATATATTTCAAATGTTTATTTCTTTTAATTTTGATGATTAGAGCTTACAGCTCATGAAAGTCAAAAATCAGTATCTCAAAATATTAGAATATTTACATTTGAGTTTGAATAAATGACCATCCCTACAGTATAAATTCCGGGTATCTCTTGTTCTTTGAAACCACAATAATGGAGAAGACTGCTGACTTGGCAATGATCCAGAAGACGAACATTGACACCCTCCACAAAGAGGGTAAGTCACAGAAGGTCATTACTGAAAGGTGTGGCTGTTTACAGAGTGCTGTATCAAAGCATATTAAATGCAAAGTTGACTGGAAGGAAGAATTTGGGTAGGAAAAGGTGCACAAGCAACAGGGATGACCGCAAGTTTGAGAATACTGTCAAGCAAAGCCGATTCAAACACTTGTGAGAGCTTCACAAGGAGAGAACTGAAGCTGGAGTCAGTGAATCAAGAGTCACCACGCTCAGACGTCTTCAGGAAAAGGGCTACCAAACCACTTCTGAACCAGAGACAACGTCAGAAGCATCTTACCTGGGCTGTGGAGAAAAAGAACTGGACTGTTGCTCAGTGGTCCAAAGTCCTCTTTTCAGATGAAAGTAAATTTTACATTTTATTTGGAAATCAAGGTCCCAGAGTCTGGAGGAAGAGTGGAGAGGCACAGAATCCATGTTGCTTGAAGTCCAGTGTGAAGTTTCCACAGTCAGTGATGATTTGGGCTGCCATGTCATCTGCTGGTGTTGGTCCACTGTGTTTTCTGAAGTCCACAGTCAGCACAGCCATCTACCAGGAAATTTTAGAGCAATTCATGCTTCCTTCTGTTGACAAGCTTTATGTAGATGCTGATTTCATTTTCCAGCAGGACTTGGCACCTGCCCACCCTGCCAAAAGTACCAAAAGCTGGTTCAATGACCATAGTGTTACTGTGCTTGATTGGCCAGCAAACTCTCCTGACCTGAACCCCATAGAGAATCTGTGGGGTATTGTCAAGAAGAAGATGAGAGACACCAGACCCAACAATGCAGATGAGCTGAAGGCCACTATCAGAGCAACCTGGGCTCTCATAACACCTGAGCAGTGCCACAGACTGATCGACTGCATGCCACGCCGCATTGTTGAAGTAATTCAGGCAAAAGGATCCCCAACTAAGTATTGAGTGCTGTACATGCTCATACTTTTCATTTTCATACTTTTCAGTTGGCCAAGATTTCTAAAAATCCTTTCTTTGTATTGGTCTTAAGTAATATTCTAATATTTTGAGATACTGATTTTTGACTTTCATGAGCTGTAAGCTCTAATCATCAAAATTAAAAGAAATAAACATTTGAAATCTGTGTGTAATGAATTAATATAATATACAAGTTTCACTTTTGAATGGAATTAGTGAAATAAATCAACTTTTGATGATATTCTAATTATATGACCGGCACCTGTATGTATATATATATATATATATATATATATATATATATATATATATATATATACATACATACAGTGGGTACAGAAAGTATTCAGACCCCCTTAAATTTTTCACTCTTTTTTTTATATTGCAGCCATTTGCTAAAATCATTTAAGTTCATTTTTTTCCTCATTAATGTACACACAACACCCCATATTGACAGAAAAACACAGAATTGACATTTTTGCAGATTTATTAAAAAAGAAAAACTGAAATATCACATGGTCCTAAGTATTCAGACCCTTTGCTGTGACACTCATATATTTAACTCAGGTGCTGTCCATTTCTTCTGATCATCCTTGAGATGGTTCTACACCTTCATTTGAGTCCAGCTGTGTTTGATTATACTGATTGGACTTGATTAGGAAAGCCACACACCTGTCTATATAAGACCTTACAGCTCACAGTGCATGTTAGAGCAAATGAGAGTCATGAGGTCAAAGAAACTGCCTGAAGAGCTCAGAGACAGAATTGTGGTAAGGCACAGATCTGGCCAAGGTTACAAAAACATTTCTGATGCACTTAAGGTTCCTAAGAGCACAGTGGCCTCCATAATCCTTAAATGGAAGACGTTTGGGATGACCAGAACCCTTCCTAGAGCTGGCCGTCTGGCCAAACTGAGCTATCGGGGCAGAAGAGCCTTGGTGAGAGAGGTAAAGAAGAACCCAAAGATCACTGTGGCTGAGCTCCAGAGATGCAGTCGGGAGATGGGAGAAAGTTGCAGAAAGTCAACCATCACTGCAGCCCTCCACCAGTCGGGGCTTTATGGCAGAGTGGCCCGACGGAAGCCTCTCCTCAGTGCAAGACACATGAAAGCCCGCATGGAGTTTGCTAAAAAACACCTGAATAAGATTCTCTGGTCTGATGAGACCAAGATAGAACTTTTTAGCCTTAATTCTAAGCGGTATGTGTGGAGAAAAGCAGGCACTGCTCATCACCTGTCCAATACAGTCCCAACAGTGAAGCATGGTGGTGGCAGCATCATGCTGTGGGGTGTTTTTCAGCTGCAGGGACAGGACGACTGGTTGCAATCGAGGGAAAGATGAATGCGGCCAAGTACAGGGATATCCTGGACGAAAACCTTCTCCAGAGTGCTCAGGACCTCAGACTGGGCCAAGGTTTACCTTCCAACAAGACAATGACCCTAAGCACACAGCTAAAATAATGAAGGAGTGGCTTCACAACAACTCCGTGACTGTTCTTGAATGGCCCAGCCAGAGCCCTGACTTAAACCCAATTGAGCATCTCTGGAGAGACCTAAAAATGGCTGTCCACCAACGTTTACCATCCAACCTGACAGAACTGGAGAGGATCTGCAAGGAGGAATGGCAGAGGATCCCCAAATCCAGGTGTGAAAAACTTGTTGCATCTTTCCCAAAAAGACTCATGGCTGTATTAGATCAAAAGGGTGCTTCTACTAAATGCTGAGCAAAGGGTCTGAATACTTAGGACCATGTGATATTTCAGTTTTTCTTTTTTAATAAATCTGCAAAAATGTCAACAATTCTGTGTTTTTCTGTCAATATGGGGTGCTGTGTGTACATTAATGAGGAAAAAAAATGAACAAATGATTTTAGCAAATGGCTGCAATATAACAAAGAGTGAAAAATGTAAGGGGGTCTGAATACTTTCTGTACCCACTGTATATATATATATATATATAGTATGCATACTTCTGCAGTATATACTGTACTGTATATGCATGCACACATAGGACATGGCCATAAGCCGTGTGTGTATATATATATATCTATGCGCACACACACTATATTTTATATATACAGTATATAGATTAGGTAAAAGTAAATGATCATAGATGTGATTTAAGTGTCCAAATACTTTGTGTGGCCACTGTATACTAATAAATACATGTGTGTTGAAAGCCTGTCATGCTGGAGTACTCCATAGTACTGCGACCCACGGTCAGTGCACCGGAGGAAATATGTAAAACCACAACTGGGCACAGGGGACCGCACAATTCATTAGCTCAGCCCTAATTGCCATGGCATTTCAAAATGAAACAGTCATCTGTAGCTAAATACAGAATGCGAGGAGAAAAAGCCACATGATTGAAACAGAATTGTCTTGTACAGCATGTGTGCAAATGACATTTGTTAGTGAGCCATTTAAGACACTATATTTAAACCTTGTCATGGGTGAACAGACGCTGTAATGAGAATCATAATTTGACTCAAACTCAGTGGCTTAATTTGGTGGAAAGCGATTTGTCATTACGCTGCATAACATCAGGCATCTGCGATAATCACAGAAATTCTCACATCATCATGTTTAAGGTCCATATTCTCACACAGCTGTGTTTGTAAGGCAATAAAAAAAAGAACTGAAGTCCCCCAGCAGAGTCAGTAGCTCATGCCATCTCACTCTGAGATCGGCAGTTTACGAGGTCCTAGTGCTTGCAGTGCTCGCATGAGAGTAACCAGGCAAGGTAACCCCGAGACCTCCGGGTGTGAAAATGGGTACCTACCGCTCCTATTACTAATGGAGTGGTTTGAGCACATGTATATTTGGAGAAATGGCTTTGCGTTCCAAGCTCCCCTGCAGCGACAGTGAGACAGACAGAGCGAGGGAAAGGGACAGACACGCCTGGATGGTCAGAGCCCCGGGGAGATTGTGCAAGGTTCATGTGGGGCAACAGGAGGAGGCAGCCTGGCCTTGATGCAGTCCCTAGCTCCTGATTCCTGGAGAGAATCATGCATCAGTTGAAACTAAACTAGCTTCTATTACTTGGTGAGCCTAGATCCGTGGTGCACTCTTGCTACGTGTCACAATTTTTAAAGATGAATAATTACAAAGAATGATTTTATAAAACTGATCCTCTCAGGCTACGCAAAATACAGTAATATTATGAAATATGTTAAATATCATTACAATTTCAAATAACTGTTTAACTATTTATTCCTATTTTAACTCATTTTAAAAGGTAATAGCTACTCCAGTCTTCAGTGTCACATAATGCGTTAGAAATCATTCTAATATGCTGATTTGGTGCTCAAGAAACATTTGTTATTATCAAAAACCATGATCTTTTTTTTTTTTTTAGGATTCTTTTTATATAAAGTAAAAAAAGAAAAAAAGAAAAACAAATAGAAATAATTACTAAACAAAAGTATTAATTTGTTGGGGGAAAAAAACAAAACAAAACAAAAAAACTTTCTGACCCCAAACTTTTGAATTGTAGTTTACAAAATATCACATTAAGTGGCATCTACAAAGGAATAATGCTTTTCTCACAATGAACTTCTACTTTTGAGCTACTTTTTAAATGTGCCATTTTCATAGATGTGGGAAGTCAGTTTCTTCAAATTCAGTCCTAGCAGAAAAACATAAAAATTAACAATAAATGTGTTAAAGTTTGACAAACAGAAAGTGTCCGAGATTTTTGTCTTCATTTTAAACAAAAACGGTTTCTTGACACCCAATCTTGTGAAAATGTTTTGATCAAAATGTGTGCTTATGCCATATTTCTTTAAAATAAATGCTACTTGTTTTGATATTTTGTTATAATCCAAATACATATAAATGATTAAATTGTGGCTTAACTACTATCTAAATACTTTTTAGGGGAGGTTGTGCTTTTAATCCATTTCAGATCAACAGGTCGGTGTGAATTGCTGTTTTCAAGCCATTTTACTTCTGATACCTGATGCATATTTGACATGACTTGTGGAAAAAATAGAGCAGGACTTGATTGAATGAATCATTCAATTAATTGGACAGTGAAAAGAATGAAGAATGAAGCCAGATCAAATAAAGCTTCACTCATATAACAGCTACTTCTTGGTTTTTGGTACATCAGAAAAACTTTTTTTTCAAAAGATAAGCAAAATATTCTGTTTTAAATAGGCTTTATACAAAGACCAAATCCACCAATGAAAGTAAAAAAAAAATAAAAAAAAAATTTGCAATGAAACAGAAGTAGTGACGAACATCCAAGAAATGGATAAATATACATTTTGACAGATTGTCGAAAGGACAAAAATGTTGCATGGGCATTTTGTTTTATTCATTGGCTGTTGATTGGATTGGTTTAAGAAGACTAAATGATTGATTAAACATGTATGGATTAATTAATCAAAACTGAACAATAACATGCATTAGAAAACAGATGAGGTAAACTTTTATTTCATGCCGAATTCAGAGAGCAATATATTTGCTTCCTCAATCAAATTGAGTGTAACAGTTTCCAGAAGCCGTCTTTTTCATCACAGGAAGATTTTCAGTGCCCATATTATCCTTTCACCCCTTGTCTTTTCCTCTCTTTGCTCTGCCTCTCTCTAGCATTTGACTGTCCTGTGGGATATCAGCAACTTTTGAATACTGCACAGCTCCAAAACAGACGTGAGTGTCTTAATAATAGTTGCAGCCTAGAAAGTCAAAGCTGTGTAGATAATGCCAGTCAGAAAGCCAACAAGCATGAAGCCCCAGTTGCTCATTTCAATATAATGGATTCAGCCAAAATATCTTATATCCCCCTTTAGGATATGCTTGGAAAGGAAGGGATTTTTTCAAGTCAGGATGTTATTGAAATCTTTAATCATTACGGAAATAAAATTTTTATAATGTTGTTTATCTGTTCCCCATCACAAGTGTGGTTTTGAGTTCACATAATAGGTCTATATGGTGCTTAAGTTTTTTGAAGCGTTGAATGTTCTCATTTTAATTTGACTGCTGGTGCCAATTTATTTTGATACAGTTGGTTGATCAGCATTCCACCACTACATTTGCTTTGCGCTGCTATCTGGTTATGCAAGATAATGAAGGTCAAAGGAGAGGTGCGGTGCATGTTAAAGAGCTCCTGCTCCATTCAGGAGGTTCTGACCCCACTCACAAAGTCTGTGTTTACTGACCAAAGTCTGCAGTCTGTACTACAAAGCATATCAGACTAATTCAGTGGCTAACATTGTGTCAGAACAGATGTGACACTAGAACATTCAAGACACAAAACATTCGAAAACATGCCTTGATGCTGACAGACATCAGTCACAAAAAATGTAAAATACCTTAACGTACCTTGTATTTTCATGATGTTTCACCAGACGGATTCTAAACTTCTAAGATCAATCTTTCCTTCCTCCATGCAATCGTCCAAACCGTTGATAAACAGTAGTGCGGCATACTGTGATCTCACCGTCATGTGGTTCTAGTTTGAATGGGTTTAAGTTAAGTTTAACTATATTTGCAGCAATTTATTGTAAATATTAAAGGGTTACTCCACCTCAAAATTAAAATTTTGTCATTAATCACTTACCCCCATGTCGTTCCAAACCCATAAATGCTTCGTTTGTCTTCGGAACACAATTTAAGATATTTTAGATGAAAACCGGGAGGCTTGTGACTGTCCCATTGACTGCCAAACAATTAACATTGTCAGGCCCAGAAAAGTATAAAAAACATTGTCAGAATAGTCCATCCGCCATCGGTGGTTCAACAGTAACGTTATGAAGCTACGAGAATACTTTTTGTACACAAAGAAAAAAAAAATGTATTCAACAATTTGTTGTTGTTCGGCTGACACAGAAGAGCATGCGCAGTTTGCGTCCAGCGGATTTTCTCCAAAATGACGCTACGCTGACACAGAGGAGACAAATTGTTGAATAAAGACGTTATTTATTTATTTTTTCCGTACAAAAATGATTCTCGTAGCTTCATAACGTTACGGTTGAACCACTGATGGCAGATGGATTCTGATAATGTTTTTTATACTTTTCTGGGCCTCGTAGTTAATTCTTTGGCAATCGGAAAAAAATAATTGAAATCAATCGCTTCCTGTAACCATGAATGAGTTTCTTTCACCTCTCTACTGGAATTTTGTACCACTCTTCTTTTGCAAACAGCTCCAGGTCATTTAGATTTGAAGGATGCCTTCTCCCAACTGCTGTTGAGATCTCTCCACAGGTGTTCTATGGGATTCAGATCTGGACTTATTGCTGGCCATTTCAGAACTCTCCAGCGCTTTGTTTGTAACCATTTCTGAGTGCTTTTTGAAGTGTGTTTCGGGTCATTGTCCTGCTGGAAAACCCATGACCTCTGGTGGAGACGCAGCTTTCTGACACTGGCCACTACGTTGCGCCCCAAAACTCTTTGGTAATCATCAGATTTCATGATACCGTTCACAGAGTCAAGGCATCCAGTGCCAGAAGCAGCAAAGCAACCCCAACACATCTTTGAACCTCCACCATGTTTGACTGTAGGGACTGTGTTCATTTCTTTGGAGGCCTCATTCGAGTCAACTTTTCTCCATTTTAACTGGCTGCAAGTGTGATTACTATATTGCCCACATCTGTTACTTGCCACAGGTGTGTCTAAATACAAATTACACTGTAAAAAATGACCGTGATTTTAACGGTAAAAACCTGTTAAATGGTTAACGGTAAGTTCCCCTAATATATACGGTGAAAAACTGTAATAGACATTTCAGACAATTTTACGGTGAAATACCGCTTTTGGAAGTGAAAAAGAATGTAAAATTTACAGGGAAAAATGTATATTGACATTCCCAGAATTCCCTGCATTACATTTCAAATTTTGTTTGAATTTGATGTTTTTTCTTTGAAATAACTAGGTTTCTTCTTAGTTTTTTCTTATCAGTTATGTTTATTAGGGTTGTATGTTACATCTAATCTTGTTAAATTAATGTTTATTGCATATTTCAGCTTAATGAGTCTCACCATGATGGTGTTTAGTGTTTGTGTGAATGACACTGTGCACCTTCTATACATGCTATTTTTTAAAATCTGCTTGTGATGGGCTTTGGTTCATCATGTGACTTTCTCATCACCACCTGCATTTGGTGGTTATCAGTGTGATACAAAGATACAAAACAGATTTCAGTACTTCAATAGGTTGGTATATTAACATTATATCAGTTAATGAAATTACGGTATTTAACTGTAAATTTAAGTTAAAACTGTAAAACTTAAAATGTTGCTACCATATATTTTACGGTAGAATTCCGGCAACCACAGCTGCCGGTTTTTACCGTAACTTTTACGGATTTTTTTTTTACAGTGTACAGGAGTATCACTTGCTCGAAAAGCAATTATTTCTTACAATTTTGACAAGGTGCCAATAATTTTGTCCAGTCCATTTTTGAGTTCTCTGTGAAATTTGATCATGTTTTACTTTTCTTCTTTGTTTTTTTTTTGTTTTTTGTGTGTTGTTGCAGTGCAAACAAAAACAATAAGCATGTGAATACCAAAACATTTGCAATTGGAACAATTTTCAGAGAGAAGTGTTGCATTTTCTGACAGAATTGCAAGGGTGCCGGTATTTTTGGCCATGACTGTAAATGGTGTAAATTGTGCACAAACCTTTCAATGAATGATTCATATGCAGCACAAAGATTGCAGCTAGACTGACTGTTCGCTTGTATCATGATATCCATGACTCTCCTGGCTTTATTAATGGCTCTATCCAGATTTGATAACTAAAAAAAGAAAGAAGGCCTTAAGACATATCGAAATGATCCTAGTGATGTATAACCCATTTCCTAGGGCCCATTTCCTTGTCCCATCTGTCTACTGAGAGCATACAGTACACATACAGTATCTACACTGCTACACTAAGAGCTTACAGAAATCCTTAGTCAACATAAAAAGCCATTCAAAACTCAGTTTACTTCCATAATTAGACATATTTTCAAGTAAAACACGATATTCAGTATAGGACAGGGCTTGATTTTATCCACTAGACTTAAGAGTATATTTGAAACAACATGCACCAATGAATCGAGCATTAGGAATGTACACACTGAAATATGCAAATCAATGAGAAAATGCAATTGCATGAAAATAAGCAATAGAGCTCATTATAAAGATATCTTGCGACTGCACACTACACTAGCTCCATTTCACGAAGGTGGCTCGGAGTGTCAAAGATGTGGAAACACTTCAGCAGAATCACAGACCCAGCTGGGCTAGGCTGCATTTCTGTCTCTTTCTTTCTTCTCCCTCCTCCGCTACAGACTAGAACCTCATCTATCTCAAAAGCCCCAGAGACACAGGTCCCCGCACCAGAGAGGCCATCTGTCAAAACAAGTTAGACGTCACGTCACAGCTTGCCACAACTGTCGTAGTCGTGGAGAAAAAGCCACTACGAGTGTGCTTATTCAGGGTAAAACCCTGAACTATGGCCTCAGTAGCAGACAGTGTGATGTAAAACTATTTGCATTGTAACCGATTACATTTATCGTTGCATTTTAACCTTTAACCCTCCTTGACTGATTCTGTTCCCAAGCTAAATTGATCGACAACATGAAAAATATTGCTAACACTTTACAATAAAACCCCATTTGTTAACAGTGTTGGGAAGGTTACTTTGGAAATTTAATGGGTTATAGATTAAAAGTTACCCATTTAAAATGTAATAAGTAGTGTAACTATTTCAATTACTTTATAAAAATAATGTAATTGATTACATTTGATTACTTTTCTAAATTTCTAACAAATGTTTTCAACTGTTAATCATTTTTAAAGCAGGCAGGGTTAACCTTACAGTAGTACTCAACACATTGCTGTAGGGCTGCAAAACAATTAATCACAATTAATCACATTCAAAATAAAAGTTTATGTTTACATTAGTGCTGTCAAACGATTAATCACGATTAATCACATCCAAAATGAAAGTTTTTGGGTAGAACTTTATTTTACAGTACGTGTACTTCCATGGTACATACATGGTAAATATCTTGTACCTACAGCCAAATGAGTGGTAACACAAAGTATTTACCTGAAGCGTATGTACATGGTAACAAATAAGAAAAACGGCTGTACTTTTTTTACATACAGACAAGTGTGGGTAAGAACGGTCACTTACAGGTAGTGCCTGTACATGGTAACTAATTAGATACTTTACTGTACTAATGTGTATACATGGTAAACAGAGGTGGACAGTAACGAAGTAAATTTACTTGAGTATTGTACTTAAGTACACTTTTTGAGTATCTGTACTTTACTCAAGTATTATTTTTTCTGGAAACTTGCGACTTTAACTTCACTACATTTGAAAGACAAATATTGTACTTTTTACTCAACTACATTTATATCAAGGTCCCCAAGTAGAAAGTCGTTATATGTAGCAGTTTTTACAGTGCGTGCATTTTCAGATTCACTGAACCCTTTTTTTCTGCGAAGATCCGGCCTGCGATCTGTGGACCTTCCTGTGTTGCCAAGTCTTACAGTATTTCTAAGCCTGCAGTTTTCCGCCTAGCTTTGAATGGACATTTGGCTGATCTTTGTTACGCAAATCTGGCAACCTCGGGATCTTCCCCGCTAAACTAATGTAAACGTCCGCGCTACTGCACAGCTAAAAGCTCTCTAAAAAGGCATGTGTTAACTCATTAAAGCCCTTTGGAAAATGAACCATGTTTTTACTATAGTAACCATAACTATGGTATTTGCAGTAAAATCACAGTATCCACAAATTATAGTTTGTTTTCTTTTCAATGTTTGCTTTGTTTGCCTAAAATGAACCATATCATAGACTTCAATATCTCTTTGAAAAAGAACTTTGTAACTTTTAAACAAGTATTATAATGAGTTCAATGTAGCTGTAGGCATGTTAGATAAAAATAAAGATGATTATCTTCATTCAGTTGTTCCATTTCTATAGGTTTTGTAACATAAAAGCTCTTAATTCCAAAGATAACACAAGCTAATCAGTGTATTCAGTAGGTTGCATTAGTGGCATATGGTATTGTAAATATACAACAATGCGACAATAAAAAAAATGCATTTACTTTTCACTTTTGATACTTAAGTACTTTTAAAAACATGTACTTCCGTACTTTCACTTAAGTAAAAATCTGTCTTTACAACTTTCACTTGTAGTGGAGTAGTTTTTGACCAGTAGTATCTGTACTTTCACTCAAGTAAGGAAGTTGTGTACTTTGTCCGCCTCTGATGGTAAATAAGTACTTACGGACAAGTGGGTACAAACAGGCAGGTCCTTACAGTATCCGTATATGGTAACTAATAAGACACATTACTATACATACTAATGATATGTACATGGTAAATATGTAGCACCTACGGAAAAATGTGCTATTATGTGGTAACAAACAAGACACATACTGTACTTAGTATACACGTGGTAAATATGTAGTACTTACAAACAAGTGTGTGTTAATGTTAAATTGCTCTCCACAACAGTGCTTACAAAGTTTGAAGAATTGGTCATTCCTGTGTAACGTTTATGTAAAATGGTGCACTTTATTTTACAGTCCTACAGTATTTCCATATACTTACTATGTACCATCTACCATCAATTACTCAATAAGTACCTTGGTCCATGTTTATACCCTCAACTTGAGTACCGCATAACTTGTTCTGTACATTAACTAATACGTACATACACCAGTACTTACATAGTAAATATATGGAAATAGGACACACACTTGTTTGTAAGTACTACATATTTACCACGTGTATACCAAGTACAGTATGTGTCTTGTTTGTTACCACATAATAGCACATTTTCCGTAGGTGCTACATATTTACCATGTACATATCATTAGTATGTACAGTAATGTGTATTATTAGTTACCATATACGGATACTGTAAGGACCTGCCTGTTTGTACCCACTTGTCCATAAGTACTACATATTTACCATGTATATACATTAGTAAGTACAGTAAAGTTAATTATCTAATTAGTTACCATGTACAGGCACTACCTGTATGTGACCGTTCTTACCCACACTTGTCTGTATGTACAAACTAATTACCATGCATGTGTGACTGTTAAGTACAGCCGTGTTACTTATTTTTTACCATGTACATACACCTCAGGTAAATACCTTGTGTTACCACTCATTTGGCTGTAGTAGTAGGTACAAGATATTTACCATGTATGTACCAGGGAAGTACACATACTGTAAAATAAAGTGCTACCAGTTTTTGTTTACCTAATATGTGTGTATACTGTGTGTATTTATTATGTATATATAAATACAAACACATGCATGTATATATTTAAGAAAAATATGTTATGCTTATATATTAAATACATTTATATATAATATAAAATACA
Organism: Onychostoma macrolepis; assembly: GCF_012432095.1. Taxonomy (NCBI): domain Eukaryota; kingdom Metazoa; phylum Chordata; class Actinopteri; order Cypriniformes; family Cyprinidae; genus Onychostoma; species Onychostoma macrolepis. The sequence continues at coordinate 18,347,284 of NC_081156.1, forward strand.
AGAATGTAAATATATAAATGTATATACGTTAATATTTTCAAAATATACTGTATGTGTGTGTATTTACATATATATATATATATATATATATATATATATATATATATATATATATATATATATATATATATATTACACATACATACACACATAATAAATATACAGTAAACACTTATTTTGGATGCGATTAATCGTTTGACAGCACTAGTTTACATACTATATGTATGTGTACTGTGTATATTTATTATGTATATATATAAATACACACACGTATATATTTGTAAAAATATTTGTATATATCTATATATGTGTGTGTATATATATATATATATATTTTATATATATATATATATATATATATATATATATATATATGTGTGTGTGTGTGTGTGTGTGTGTGTGTGTGTGTGTGTGTGTGTGTGTGTGTGTGTGTGTGTGTGTGTGTGTGTGTGTGTGTATATATATATATATATATATATATATATATATATATATATATATATATATATATATATATATAAATATTTTATATATATAAATATAACATTTTCCTTAATATATACATGTATGTGTGTGCATTTATATATTTACACATAATAAATATACACAGTACACACATAGTATGTAAACATGAATTTTTATTTTGTATGTGATTGATCACAATTAATCGTTTTGCAGCACTAGATTGCTGTCAAACTCAAAATTCTTCTTCACTCGAATTAAGATTATAAAAAAAAAATTTTTTTAAAGCACAGCCACCACAAAATAAGACTTTAGCACCTCTGTTTACTCTGAGATCTCTGAGGCTAAATACAGATTTAAAATCATAAGATATAGTTTAATAGTTATGATATTGTTTTTTAAATAAATTACTTGCGTAGCTACAACAGAAAACACTGGCATCTAACAATGCCTTGGGAAAAAAAAAAAAAAAAAACAGTTAATCTTAAAAAATAAGGCATATACATAAACCTAAATAGGAAATAAAAGTTATCAAAAAAGCCTATTCTGTGTCCTGAACGCATGAAGATTTGATGCCTTGTATTTTAAAGCCATCAGTGCAATTTGGGAAAGAAGTTAATCATTCAGATGTAACCCCCTTTGTAATCGTTAACATTTTCTTAAGTAACTTCAATTTAATTAAACATTTTTCTCAGTAACTGTAACAGATTACGGTTACATTTATTTATTTATTTTAATCAAACCACATGATACCATTACATATAACTAGTTACTCCCCAGCACTGTTTATTAACTACATTCGTTACCACACATTAACAACGAAAAACTAACATAGGAAATTTACCTAATTGGACCTTATAGTAAAGTGTTACCAAAATGGGTCTCAAAATAATCATATAAAGGCTTCTTTGTTATAAATATGGACCTCTTTCACTGCTGTGCCCTCAGACAGACAATTACCTCAGAACATGTGTCAGTCTGTCCTCTGCTCCTCATGGGGTTTCCTCTATCACCATATCCCATCATGCATTTCTTATGTCAGTGCTTTCTGCAGAGCAAATCAATATGCTGAAAAACAGGACAGAACAATCTACACACTACGATTCAGTTTGGATTGTAGCCATCAAGGTTTTGTGTGATACAAGTACAATCAGAAGAATCGTTGTCACACAAAGGCAACCGTTCCAGTTGTGTTTTTCCATCAGTTATATCTTATACCTTTGTTGTGCAGCAAACTGCCCTCATTAGGGCGGGATAAGTGGCTGGTAGGATATCCTATATCCTGATAGGAAACTCAATATTTCACAGCTGAGCAGTTAAGTGTGTTTCCGAAGAACCCTACATTGGTGAACAACAGCTAAGTAGAGTATTATATATTGTATAGGTAAAGTGATATGGAATATTTAAGGGAACAAATAGTGTAAAGTTAAAAAAAAAGAAAAACATATTCAACTACTGCATGTGACCAATCAGCACCATAAAACTTTACAGTGCATGTAATTCTCATTGCTAAGAATAATGACCTCTTTAAAATATCATTGACTTTCTCATTATGTGTGCCTATAATTCCTGCTTAAAACGGCCCATGCTCTTCCATGATCATGCGCTTCAAAAATGAAATTCATAAATTCAGGAATATCTGGCTGCACAAATGTCCTCTGACTAAAAATAGCATCCAATCAGTGGTTTCCCTGACTACAACCCCACTGTAAATGGCTTTAAGACTTATACAGAGATGAGCAAAAAAGTGTGATCTCAGAGACAACCTTGATACGACTGGATGGAAAAGTAATAAAGAACATGTCTTTGAGATGTTGATCGAGTGATGTCAACATGACTTTGTCTTTTTAACGATTATTGACCATTTTGCTCTCTTTGAAACACACTAGAGTCAACATTTTATAAATTATGTTTAATCATATTTAGATATATTTACATTTAAAACATCATGCCATTATAACTTTGATTGTATGTCATTTGACATCTATCATTCTGCAGACTTTGTTTCTCATTTAATTCTGGTTAAATAAACTCTGATAATGAACAGCTTAAAGTACAATCAACTGAAAGGTTAACCCATAAAACCCATTTAAAATGCTGTGGTTTTAAAATTTTGGTGCTTAGATTTAAAATTGAATGAATGAATAACTTGTCTATATGCAATCACAGAGACCAAAATTGGTTTCGTTATAGCTGTCAAAGTGTTTCTTGTTTTGTTAAATCAAGTTACAGCTATAATGCTATTTGAGGGAGATTAAAATCAAAACATGATTAAAAGCAAGAATTTTCAAACACAAAACCTTAAGAGAAAAAAAGAAAACATACACCAGTGTGTGCATTGTGCAAATGTGTGCAACTACATCACATTGAGAACAGGGAAGCACTGTGTTTAACATTCTGTCGACCTTGCAGCTCATATCATAAAGCAGAGCTACAGTTAAAATAGTCAGTACAGGTTAAATGATCATGGAAAAAAAAGTTTTCACTTCTTGCGAGGGACCTTGTCACCCAAAGGCACGTCATCCATGAGTTTCTGCAGATGTGAAAGGCAAAGAAAGAGTTTGATAGCTGTACAATAAAGAAGTTATGCTTATTGACTGAAGAAAGGACAGTCTCAGCCCACCTTAAGCAGTCCGGTAAAGTATGCTCTCTCGTCTTCTCCGTCCCCTTGTCTGACGTCCACATGGTATCTCCTGCAGGCCACAGTCAGCTCATCGAGAGCGTAAAGGGGGGCGGGGTCAATAGAATGCCCATTAATGAGGCTGACCAGGTACTCCCGATAATGCTTCCTGAAACACAGAGGATAGCACTGTTTTATTTACTCCTACAAAGACATTTGTGTCATTTTGTCTTGAGTACACAGGGCTTTTGTTTTACGTCAACAGATGTCTTTGACATAAATGTCAAAATGCAATGCGATGGCTAGTGTCTCTATAATCCCACGCATACTGCGGTCACAATTTTAACGGTATTCAAATTTTTGTTTACTCACAATGTGTCAATTTAAAAACTGTACTGCATATTAGCATTGACATATTCTAAGTATTTAAACATTTGTGAGAGTCTATTTGTTATAGGGTGCTGCAGGAATGAATCCTAAAACATAGAAATTAATTTCTGCACTGCTGGTTCCATCGTCCTCAAGTCAATGATTTTTTATTTAATGAGTTTTTGGTTGAAAGCCTGAAATAACATCTGTGTTTAACAAAAGCTCAAGATTTTAACATTTCATTCTACAACATAAAATACACCAGTAATACCTTGCTCATGATTTTCTAAGCTTTTATGTGTCTTGAAAAAAGCGATTGTTAACAAGTAGCCAAATAGGTTGTTGAAGACATTAAATGTCATCATGCCAACCAGGAAAACTCATACTCACTAGTCTGCTTTTACAGTCTCATTGAGAATATACTAGTGATCCTCCAAAACTATTCTAACTCAAATTTGTAGATCTTAAAGACTGAAAGAGTTTTCAGAAGCTTAGTGGTGGTGATGCTGAAATTCATTTATAGCCTATCTTGAGCTTTTTACTTCTGGCTATTGGCAGAAAAAGACAGATTTAGAAATGATTCACATTGATAAAGTTGATGGAACTGCCAACAATGATGTAACCAAGTACAAAATTAAAAGTGTGGTCTTTTCTTCAACATTTTGGTGTATTGTTACTGAATTTCAGTTACTAAAATAACCCTTTTTTTCTTAGTGTGAAGAACATTTTAATCATCTAAAGAACTTTTTCCACTATAAAGAACCTTTTATGAAATGGAGGTTCCATTGATGATAAAGAGGTCATGAATTAAGAAAACACAATTCCCTTTATCTTTTGACATATAAGGTCATTGTACTATAAAACATCCAGTATGTTTCGGAACTCAAATCTTTGTCATTATTCTAAAAATAGCTTATGTTGAAGGCAGTCTGAAAAAATGACAGTTTGTGGAATGTTCTATACTATGATGTAATAGTGTGGATAAGCACCGCCTCCGCAGAAAGCCGCGTTCACACTAGCAGTGACTTTTGTTGCTGCATGTCACCAAGGGCTGGCGATGAGATTGCTAGTGGGTGTACCCACTACTGGTTGCCTTAACAACGAGTCAGGTTTCTAGCCGCTAAGTACATTTTAGAGGCAAAAGACTAAATTTAATCTAAATCAAAATTATATCCGTACATACAAACAAAAATGAATGAGAAACATATTTATCTCCACGCTGAGAAGAAAACAATCACATGAGCTCTATCGTCTTCTTTCCTATTGGCTGTCACTCCCAAAAGTCGCTCTTCATTTGCATAAAGTTGAAGGATTCTGAACTTTGTCGCGTCGCTGGACACGCCCCATCGCTCATTGTTGCTCTTGTCGCCGGAAATCGCCAGCTCTCCATTGAAATGAACGGGATCGTGTCACTTTGTCACTGCGTGTCGCTTGTAGTGTCAACGCCCACTTCAACATCGCTGCTTGTTTAGCCCCACCCACCAATTCACACATGTCGTGTTTACGAGAGAGGCGAAAGCGCAGGTCTACACAGAAACCAAACAATAAAGATGGCTCTGAAGACAACAAAATGCTGTGCAGTGGCGAGTTGTGGGAAAACAGTATTTGCATTGCTTTATGCGAGTAACTCTTTTCAATACGTGGTCACCATAGCTTTGTCTCTTCTTACAGATCGTTTGATATACATTGAGTTTTTTTTATGCGTTTTTGACCTAAATCACAGCAGCGTCCATCTATGAGGAATGTACACTGTCAAACATACTGTACACAACTATTAGCCAATCATAACAGTGGCCATTTACGTCCAAGTCTACAATCCACCATGCCTATTCAAACAGAGTGTTCAGGTGAGGGGTTAAAAACAGGACAGAAAATTGCTTATTACTTCTAAATTCTGATGTTTTTTGATGTAAAATCTTGATAACTTTATAAGTGGACCTCAGAGAACAAAAAAAAAATGCCAATAAAGTATCTTTATTTTTAAGAGTGTGCAGGGAGCAGTCAACATGGTAACAATGATGTAACTTACTCGCAGAGTCCCGCCTGGCCCGGCTGAGTCTGAGCCCCACATGGCGAATCGGTCTGACGACTCCCTTCATCTTTCTGCTCGATCACTCCGCACACACCTGACGCAAAAACACCACAGCAAGGATGCATTTGGGGGAAAGGCAGTTTGAGGAAGACATTTTCAGTAAAAGAAGTGGAACAGAGTGTGAAATAAAGCTGTAAGGAGTAGGTGTATGTGTGTGTTTGACTACGATTTCATGGTACAAATATAGCCTCGGCCTGAGAAGTGGTAATTGGATGGCCGTTTAGTCGGAAAACAGTGCTTTGCTTTATGATGTCCAGCTTTTAGGCTTTCATTACAGTAAAAGCAATTTTGCTCCACTGGGCAGTTGAGATAAAGAGTGAAATTGGAAGCAAACTAGACTTTAAGACAGAGATGGACAAATTAGATGAAGAGACAGACAGACAAACAGACTACAGAAGTACTGGGGTAGATAAGACAGACTGAAATAAGGTCACACAGTTAAGGCCACTCACACAATAACGAACAATGGCTATAAAGTTTTAATAATCATTTTAATTCTATGAGAATAGTGAAGTCCACATCACAGCTATGACGGTAATGGGAATCACCTTCAGAACGTTTATTTTTCCAGCTGAGGAATTATAAAAACATTACCAGCCAATCAGAATCCACCCAAGCTCAAGCATTTAAAGTGACAGGCAACATAACTTTAGTATGTGCTTACAATAAACAGAACATTTTCGTGTGCTGGTGTGGACACTAATATAGTTATCATTCTTTGTGTGAACAGGCCTTTAGAACAAACCAAAAGTATAAACCTCACGAATAAAGACGTACCAGTCTGTGCTCCTGGTGCAGTGTCAGTATTGTAGTTCACCCCCTTTTTCTGAGGAAACAAAATGACGTTCAAACAAGTATCCAAAATAAAACAGTGGAGATGAGAAGTGATATTTCACAACCAAACCTGGCACACGAGTGCTGTGCGTGTGAACGTGTAGGAGGAAATGTGTGTGCCTGTGTTAAATCGAGAGTGTGTGTGTGTGTACCTGCAGTAAGGCCTGAAGCCTGGCAGGCTCCCAGTCTCGGAGGTAGAAGAGGCAGTCTCTGGGGTGATGGGCATGCAGACCTGTCACAGTACACTGGTTCACTGCGCACGTCTGCCAGAGAAGGAGTGAGCAAGAGTGTGAGGGAAAGAGGATGAATAAAAAGGAGGGAAGAAACAGTGCTCCTGAGAAAGCTTCTACTTATAGCCCAGCCATAGCTGGCCTCAAATTGAATATCACAGTCACGTACAGCACCGTATAACATGCACATAGACCTACAAATAGGCACAAACAATCCTAAGACAACAAGACGGGACAGGAACTCACTGTGTGGAAGGGGTTGTTACATCCACTGCAGAACTGATACCTGCACTGAGAACAACTGAAGTGCATGCAGCCGCCCCTGGCCAGAGCATACTGGAACCTGCAGTTAGGGCAAGCTACAAGAAATGACAGAAAGAATGGGATGTGTGACCGTTTTTTTCACCCTGTACTGTGGATGTTTACATTGCATTTGATAAAAACATGAAACATCATTTACATAATCACGCACACTGTGTTTGTCTATTGTCGTGACAATCAAATCACATTGAAAATTCACATTGAAATATTTTTCCTGTATCCATTAAAATACAAATACATACAGTATATACTGCCCTCCACTAATATTGGCACCCTTGGTAAATATGAGCCAAGGTGGCTGTGAAAATAAATCAGCATTGTTGATCTTTTTGATCTTTCATTCAAAAAAAATGTCCTTTCCTAACCTTTCATTGAAGTAAAACAATTGAAAGTGGGGAGAAAATCTCCAATGCATGTTGGCCACAATTATTGGCACCCCTAAAAATTCTCATGAGTAAAATATCTCTGAAGTATATTCCCATTTTTTAGCACACCAGGGTGACTAGGAGCATGAAATTGTCCAGCAATGACTTCCTGTTCCACAGGATTATACATATGAGGAACAGGCCAAGTTCCCTAAATCCCAGTTTTGGAAATGCTCTGACCCAGTCATCTAACCATTACAATTTTGTGATTTTGTGGCCCTTGTCAAACTCGCTCAAATCCTTAAACTTGCCCATTTTACCTGCTTCTAACATATCAACTTTTAGGACAAAATGTTCACTTGCTGCCTAATATATCCCACCCACTAACAGGTACCATGATGAAGAGATAATCAGTGTTATTCACTTCACCTATCAGTGGTCATGGCTGACCAATGTTATGCCTGATTGGTGTGTATACAGTCATGGCCAAAAATATCGGCACCCTTGGTAAATATGATCAAAGAAGGCTGTGAAAATGAATCTGCATTGTTAATCCTTTTGATCTTTTATTTAAAAAAATTTACTAAAATCTAACCTTTCATTGGATAATAAGAATTTAAAATGGGGGGAAATATCATTATGAAATAAATGTTTTTCTCTAATACACGTTGGACACAATTATTGGTACCCCTAGAAATTCTTATGAGTAAAATATCTCTGAAGTATATTCCCATTCATAATCACAATTGTGAGCACTCCAGGGTGATTATGAATATGAAATTATCCAGCCATGGCTTCCTGTTTCACAGAAATATAAATAGGAGGGAAAACAAAGCCCAAATTCCCTTAATCATCCATCACAATGAGAAAAACCATTTCCACCATTAGGGCAAGAATTAAGAATTTCCAATCAACATAAAATGTTAAGAAACTGCCTGAAGAGGACGCGTGTCTATATCGTCCTAATGCACGGTGAGAAGGAGAATTTGAGTGGCTAAAGACTCTCCAAGGACCACAGCTGGAGAATTGCAGAAAATAGTTGTGTCTCGGGGCAGAAAACCTTAAAAAAAAAAAAAATTGTCAAACAGCACCTACATCACCACATGTTGTTTGGGAGGGTTTCAAGAAAAATTCTCCTCGCTCATCCAAAAACAAACTCCAGCATATTCAGTTATCAGACACGACTGGAACTTCAAATGGGACTGGCTTCTATGGTCAGATGAAACTAAAAAATTAGCTTTTTAGCAACTAACACTCAAGATGGGTTTGGTGAACACGGGGATAAAAAGTACCTCATGTGTACAATGAAATATACTGCTGTATTTTTGATGTTGTGGGCCTATATTTCTGCTGGAGGTCCTGGACATCTTGTTTATAGACACATGGCATCATGGATTCTAACAAATACCAACAGATAAAATCAATAAGTGACTGACTCTGTTAGAAATCTTATAATGGGCCATGTTTGGATCTTCCAAACGTACAATAATCCAAACACAAACCTCAAAAACAACACAAAAATGTGTCACTGAGCACAAAACCAAGCTTCTGCTGGCCATTCCAGTCCTCTGACCTGAACCCTATAGAAAATGAGTGGTGAACTGAAGAGAAGAAGCACCAACATGGAGCTGGGAATCTAAAGGGTCTGGAGTGATTCTGGATGAAGGAATGGTCTCTGATCTCTTGTCAGGTGTTCTCTAACCTCATCAGGCATTACAGGAGAAAATTTAGAGCTGTTAAACTAGCAAACGGAGGTTTCAAGAACTATTGAATAAAAGGGTGCCGTTAATTGTGGCCAATGTGGATTAGTGAAAAACATTTATTTCATAATGATATTTCCCCCCATTTTAAATTCTTATTATCCAATGAAAGGTTAGATTTTAGTAAATTTTTTTAAATAAAAGATCAAAAGGATTAACAATGCAGATTAATTTTCACAGCCTTCTTTGATCATATTTACCAAGGGTGCCGATATTTTTGGCCATGACTGTATATCAATCAATCATTGATTTAATTTTTGTATTCGCTTATTGATTGCACCACTTGATACCCATAAATGACAGATAATATAAAAGATACAATTGAGTTGTTTTTTTTTATATTCATAAATTTTATGAATTTATACATTTATGACAGTATCTGAAAAGCAGTGGTCAAACTTAGAATGGATGTGTACTGAAATTAATCTGCTACAAGACCATATTTTCTATTGCTGACCTTTCATATTTTGATTTGTCACAATTAACACATGCCACATACCCATCTGTATTACAGACAATAGATGGATAGCCATCTACTGAACTTTGTATTTAATATTTCATCATACTGAATCAATAAAATTATCTTTTGATGTATAGACAGACTTGACAGATATACAGATAAAAATAAAGCCAGAAGGATGGATTCAGAAGAACAGAGAGGGAGAGAAAAAGTCTTAAGTGAAAAACTACATTAGAAACAACTACTGAGCAATCAGTAACTCTCTCTCACGAGGTGTGAATAAGTCAGAAGAAAAATGCCTGCAAGTGAAAAATACCCAATATTAATATTTGATTTGGTTTTCCTTCACCACTGGACCAAACACAACAAAAACAAACAAACAGACTGTATGAGCAGGCATGTTTCTTAAGGTTAATTCTGCTCAGATCTATTCTGGCAGTCAGAGTGGGGCAGGGGCGGTGATGGCAGCGGTACTGTTAGCTGTGAGTATACGTGGATTAGAAGAGTGAAAGCACAGATCGGACAGGCTTCCAGAGCAGATCAAAAGGTGACTCACTGATCCCATTGTCACGCAGGTATCCGGCCAAGCCCTGCTTCTGGTACTCGGGGTCATTCTCCCGCTTCCACAGCTGGAACTGCTCACACGAGAGCCCCATATGCTGCGCCTCCCACTGCAAAGAGAGACAGACAGAGAAAGAGAAAAACATTAAACACCATAATTCAGTTAAGTATTCATTCAGTTTTTTGTCATTACATATACATACGAGAGTTTGTTTTGGATTTGTTGGTAAATATAATGTGTTAATGCATATGCGACACCATTTTGAAGCTACTGATTACTTATTCTACTGAAAAACACAGATTAATTGATACTATTTGCTACTTTTAATTACTCCCCAACATTGGCATTCAACTCCTGTATTCATGAGAGGTTCCTGCATATCTGTTTCTGACTTTCTGAAAACACTTACCGGTTTTTTGCACTGAGCACAGAAGCTTTTCCTGCACTGCATACAGGTGACCTTGAGTTGATCGCCATCATAGATGAAGCCATATGAGCACTGTGAAAATGAGAAGATAGTGAAAGAGATGCACAAGATGCAAACTTGAAGACACCTCACATCATGCACCTCTTTTCAGATCACTGTAAAATGTGCTTGAATGAGACTACGGCTGTTTGAGCATGAGCGCTATCTCTGAGAAGAAGTGAACAGATAGGAAGTGCAGGGAGGCAGTGTCACTCACATGGCTGCACCACAGGAACTTTGGGTCCTTGATGAGAGCCTGCTCAGTCAGCTTCTTGTGGAAAAGATCGTACACGTCCGGTTCAAGACAATCCCTGAGCTGGTCAGTCACACACACACACACACACACACACACACACACACACAGAAGATCGTTTCATACATCATAGTGAGTAGTATGAAGCCCAGTTATAATGCTGCTGTGTTAAAGGTCAGTATTGCACTGCCCATCCTTATTTTTTTTCTCTCTTACAGTACCTGTATGTCCAGAGTGGAGAAGTAGCTGTTGAGGTGCTCAGGGTCGTTGATGTCAGGCTCTGTGCAGACAGGACACACCATGTCTCTGATGTGCTTGTCCCTCACCGCTATGGTGAAATGCTGCATGAAACATCCACAGCACACAGAGCACTGGCACGATGTCAAAGACTGCATCTAAGAAAGACACACCAAAAAAATAGTCCTGACTTAATGCAAGGTACTTTCACACACATACATTAGCCAAAAAAAAATGTAACACCATTTTTTCATGTAGAGATCATTTGTGAACAAGACCCAGTAGGACAGTATGCAGTATGACTGTCAGAAGGTAGAAATATATCAACTGGTAGACATTTGTAACCCTGGACGACAAAACCAGTCTTAAGTGTAAATTTTTCGAAATTGAGGTTTATATATCACCTGAAAGCTGAATAAATAAGCTTTCCGTTGATGCATGGTTTGTTAGGATCGGACAATATTTGGCCGAGATACAACTATTTGAGGGTGCAAAAAAATCTAAACATTGAGAAAATCGCCTTTAAAGTTGTCCAAGTGAAGTTCTTAGCAAGACATATTACTAATCAAAAATTAAGTTTTGATACATTTACGGAAAGAAATTTACAAAATATCTTTATGGAACATGATCTTTACATAATATCCTAATGATTTTTGGCATAAAAGAAAAATGTATAATTTTGATCCATACAATGTATTTTTGGCTATTGCTACAAATATACCCCAGAGACTTAAGCCTGGTTTTGTGGTCCAGGGTCATATTTTTCAAAATGTTTTCTTTTGCATTCCACTGAAGAAATAAAGTCATGCAAATTTGAAACCACATGATGTTGAGTAAATGCTGACTTTAAACAACTGACTTTCTTCTGCAGAACAGGTATTTTTAAAAATGTTGTTAAACGAACTGTTTCGGTTCCTATTGACTTCCATTACATGGGCAAGTATTACAATAGAAGTCAATGGGAACCAAAACTGTTTGGCTAACAAAATTCTTTAAAATATTTTCTTGTAAGTTCCGCAGAAGAAAGAAATTTGTACAGGTTTGGAACAAAATAATGGTGAATAAATGATGACTTGATGATGATTCTCGGGTGAACAGTTCATGTGCCTAAAGTTAAGGGCATTCTGATGTAAAAAGTGCAAGATTTGGAGAAAATCACAGAGAAGGAGCTGCCACAAAGTACCTTGCTGTGGGGAAAAACTGACAGGCAGATCGGGCATTCCTTATTCAGCACACGGCGAATGAAGTCCCGGTCAGGTGATTCACGCACGGCCTGAACCACATCCTCCAGTGTGTATGTGGCTGTAGGGTCCCGCAGCAATGACAGAACCAGCTCACAGCGCCCCCAGCTGGGCAGATCAAACACTGCCAGCAGCCTACGGCAAACATGCTGAACACAGACAAAGAATAAATAACTTAAGTCATGTATGATAACATAATATTAAAATTTTTTACCACTAACCATTTTTAACATCACTGGCATTATGTAATTAATTAAAGTGTGTGTGTGTGTGTGTGTGTGTGTGTGTGTGCGTACATCACACAAAAGATGATACAGACCAAGCCGTTTCACACATCCAGTGGTAAGAAAGCAAAGCAGCGTCTCAGTGAAGCTCCATTAAGGTAAAAGGCCAGTCACCTGTTTATCTGGATGGTTGATGTCGATGGGGGGCTCTGGTTCGTCGCTCCACATGCGCTGATGGAATGGGTCCAGTAAAGGGCGCTGCAGCAGAACAAGAGCCCCCCTCACATCCCCTCCACTCTGCCGCAGGGCTTCTTCACAGCGGGTCACATCATTAAAGCCCAGAGAGCCAAGCTCTTTTACCTAACAAACAAAAACAGACAAAGTGTCATATTTACCAGGAATGCCAGGTATTGCAATTCTGGACGATACTGGTAAGTCACACTTAAAATATTCAGATCATCCAACAAATGCAAGTAAATACAAAATGCAGTTTTTAAATGATGATTTAATTTATTAAGGGAAAAAAAGCAAACCTACCTGGCTCTACATGAAAAATTAATTGCCCCCTCCTGTTAAATCATGAAAGAACTGTGAATTAGGATTGTTCCGATTCCGATACTAGTATTGGAAATTCCACCGATACCACAAAAAAATCTGGCATCGGTATCGGCGAGTACTTGAACCCATGTACCGATCCGATACAATTTTTAAACAAGACTTATGCCCGCTAACTTTGCTTAACGCTGCAAATCGGAAATCAATTCTTCTTCGCTGCTCAGAATGCAAACACAGGAAGTTGTGCACAAGCAACCACTATTTAGAGCAGTGAAGAATAAATACAAAGGTGGTAGCGCATAGCCAGTAAATCACTCGCATATGCAACTAAATCTTCACCCTGGGCGACTAAATAGTGTATAATATTAGCCACTGGCTAATAAATGCTCAGATTATACTCGCCAGTGTGTTGAGTTGGAGGCTATGTATAAGTTTAGCACAGATATATTTTCACTCGCTGAACACTCTGAACAAGCGCTTCAGAGTTTCACTCTCCGTCAAGCGATCTGGGCCATTTATCAGTTCATCTGAATGAATGCGCAGCGCACCTGTATTTGACGTACCGTAAACTCTAGTGTGAAGTGCACGACTCGCCGTCGCTTTGCTTTTTTCCTCACACGCAAAAAGAGAGAGAGAGAGACTTGCATGTAGCGCGTCAATTCTGCTTGGTATGTAAACGATATTCTTTGTTGTATTTTCCTGTCAGAATAACGGAGTTCCTTTGGAATTCTTGAGCTTTTAAGAACTGCCGGTTCTCCGGTAGTAGGCGGAGCTAATGCGCAAGCGACAATCTCATTGGCTGGCGCTCACCAATAATCGTCCCTGTTTTGATTTCAGCAAATCAGTTCAAGCGAACGCAGACAACGTGATTAATATTCATGAATCCAGCAGCTCGTTAATCCTTAGTGCGTTTTATATTGTTCTTAGTAGGATTCATAGTATGATTATTATCTTATCAGTATTATTGATAGTTTCCCCCCCATTTTTTAGAGAAACACTCAATTACCAAAAAAGCACGACCACCAGTTCAGTTAAAATGACTGTATTCATGGTTACCAAGTTTTAATTCTAATTGCTAAAGTTATATCATTAAATAATACTTGATTATCATAATACATTTATAATGCTTGACTGACTGAAGTTAAGAGTGTACTTTTAGATATTTAAATAGATGTGCCATCCATCTATCTATCTATCTATGGTGAAGCACACCATAAAATAATTGTATCAATTCATACAGGACTAGTAGTACATACAGCTGTATAACCAGATACACACCCAGGTATCAGATCAGTACTCGGTATCGGCCGATACCCTGAGCCTAGGTATCGGAATCGGTATCGGGAAGGGAAAAAGGGTATCGGAACATCTCTACTGTGAATAACCACATTATTTTAGAAAGCTTTAAATTTCACTAGCCAAACCCAAGCCTGATGACTGCCAGAGCTGTTGAATCAAGAAATCACTTAAATAGAACCTGTCTGACAAAGTGAAGCATGCTTAAAGAGCAACACATCATGCCGCGATCTAAAGAAATTCAAGAACAGATGAGAAACAAAACAGTTGACATGTATCAGTCTGGAAAGGGTTATAAAGCCATTTCTAAGGCTTTGGGACTCTAGCGGAACCATGGTCAGAGCCATTATTCTCAAATGGAGAACATTTGGAACAGTAGTGAACCTGCCCAGGAGTGGCCGGCCTACCAAAATTACTCCAAGAGCACGACGACGACTCATCCAGGAGGTCATAAAAGAACCAAGAACAACATCTAAAGAACTGCAGGCCTCACTTGTCTCAATTAAGGTCAGTGTTCATGATTCAACAATAAGACAGAGACTGGGCAAAAAATGGCATCCATGGGAGAGTTTCAAGGCAAAAGCCACTGCTGACCAAAAAGAACACAAAGGCTTGTCTCACATTTGCCAAAAAATATCTTGATTATCCCCAAGACTTTTGGGCAAATATTCTGTGGGCTGACAAAAGTTGAACTTTTTGGAAGGTGCGTGTCCCATTACATCTGGCGTAAAACCAACACAGCGTTTCATAAAAAGAACATCATACCAACAGTCAAACATGGTGGTGGTAGTGTGATGGTCTAAGGCTGCTTTGCAGCTTCAGGACCTGGACGACCTGCCATAATTGATGGAACCATGAATTCTGCACTCTATCAGAAAATCCTGAAGGAGAATGTTCGACCGCCAGTTTGTGACCTCAAAGCTCTAGCACACTTGGGTTATGCAGCAGGACAATGATCCCAAACACACCAGCAAGTCCACCTCTGAATGGCTCAAGAAAAACAAAATTAAGGTTTTGAAGTGGCCAAGTCAAAGTCCGGACTTAAATCTGACTGAGATGCTGTGGCATGACCTTAAACAGTCCATTCATGCTTGAAAACCCTCCAATGTGGCTGGATTAAAACAATTCTGCAAAGAAGAGTGGGCCAAAATTCCTCCACAGCGATGTTTAAAAACTCATTGCCAGTTATCACAGCAAAGGGTGGCAAAATCAGTTATTAGATATTACTTTTTCAAGTAGGGCCAGGCAGGTTTGGACAGATTTTTTCCCTTAATAAATGAAATAATTATTTAAAAACTGCATTTTGTATTTACTCGGGTTATCTTTGTGTAATATTAAAATTAGTTTGATCTGCAATATGCAAAAAATAATATGCAAAGAATAAAAGAAAACAGGAACTTTTTCACACCACTGTGAAATACAAATGTGTACCTATAAGTATAAAAGACTACTGATCATCTGTTAAGCATTATAAAATTCTAAAACACAGCTTGTCTTAGAGAGTTTCTGAAAATTAAGCTGCCCCCACCCACCCATCCCTTCAATTTTAATGTTAGCATTTAAAGTTATACCACTGACTATTCTGAAGGGAAATGAAATTCCCCAAAATTAAAGCCATACATGCTCAGTCAGTATCACTATGATTGGATGAACAAGGACAGACTTTACTCACTTTAACTCTACGGTCTCTGAGAGCCTGCCTGACAGCCTTCTCGTTATCTCCCCCTACTGCCAGCCAGGCCCGTTTAGCTTCTGCTCTGGACAGGGGCACAGCATTGCTCTTTTGTCCATCCTGGCCATTGTTCCCCTCTGAACAATTTAATTGTACATTGGGTTCTTGCTGACAGGATGCAGCCATCACACAGATCTCATCGAGCACATGAGGAAGCTCTGCTTTCAGCCAGTCATACGGTGTTACATTACTGTTTCCCGACACACACATGCTGGTGTAAACCTCCTCCGGGCTCACTCCTTTCTTCTCTCCCTCCTGAGAAAAGGACAGAGACAATGAGGATGCTTGTAAACTTCTGAGGATAATACTCAGGCTACAACAACAACAAAATATAAGACTTACACGAATGAGCTGAATGAGTTTAAGCCCTTCCTCCCTCATCAGTCTTTGCCTTTTAAAATCAGGGTCCTCAGTGGGAATGACTTTAGGTGGGGCTGGAAGCGGTGTGACGTCCTTGACTGGTGAGAGTGGGAGGGGCTTAGCGGGTGATAGAGCAGGCTCTGATTTCGAAAGACAACACATTTCGCATACAGTTGATGGTGTGTGGTTGACGTACGTACAAAACTGGCAAACCCACTGAATGACATAAGGAAAAGAGGAGAAGTCAAAACAGGAACCTAAATTCAGGATAAAACTCAGCATGAGACTCATTTAATTTGCAATGACAAATCAGAATATGCTCATCAATTAATGAATGCTAAATAGATTATGTGGTAATATATTACCACCAGCAGCATCAAAAAGAACTGTGATCTTTTTTTAGGACACCATAATAACATTGACTTATTGACTCAACTTCCTGATAAACAGTGGAGAACAGGGTGTGTCTTTACATTACTTTTTGCATCATTTTACATTCAGTAATATTATCAATTTGAATGCACTGACACTATTGGATGAGAACACAACTGAACTAAATTGAGCTGCATGATGACACTATTGTCTTCTGTAGGTCAGCTTTTAGTTGAATAGATTTAGTTTCATAATTTATGAATTTTGCAACCTCAACACTGTTATTGAACTGAATCAACATTGAACTGACTTGAGATTAATAATAACACTGTCGCCTTCTGTAGAGCTGCTAATAGCTGAACTGAACTCATTTCATAATTAATGAACTTGAACATAATTAATGAAACACACTTACTGAATTGAACTGAATCAACACTGAACTGACTAAAGCTGGATATGACACGATTGTCTCTTTAGAGCTGCTTTACAGCAGAATTTGAATTTTATCTCATATTTAAAGAAGTTTGCATAACTGATTCTGTAACTCTGCTGTTTATTACTATAAAACTGCTCTGAAATCTGTATTGTGTATAGCGCTATATAAATAAAGGTCAGTTAATTTGACGTACTGGCACAGAAATGATACATTTCACCTTTAAAATCTATCAATAAACAAAACTATCTTTCAGAAAATTGCATATGGAATGTAGTGGATCGTGGCACCTGGCTGTCCATTAGTCCTGCAGTAGTGGGAGTCGGGCGTGAAGGTGCGACAGGAGGTCTGGTGGCCAGACGAGGGCGCTCACACACCTCGCACAGAATGCTGCTGCCTGCATTCACTACAGTGCAGCTTTTACATTGCCACTCTAATTGAAGAAAGTGATGGGCAAAAAACAGAATTTAGATGTTTATTTGTCATGTTCAATTACCAACCTGATATATCAAAAGGTCAAACAGGTCTGATGGCCTATTTAGTGTGGAAAAAGTAAGAGTAAACTAGAAAAAAAAGGATGTACAGACTAACCAGATATTGTAGAGGGCTGTGATTGCTCTTCCTGTAGAGATGGGGCAGCAGAGGACAGGCGGGGTCGATCACAGGTTTCACACAAAACCTGCTGCATTGAATTGACTGTAGTGCAGTATGAACACTGCCATGTTGACAGTGATGAGCTGAAAAAAGGAAATGAAGACATACAGATCTGTTGAATAAAATCCTCTACACAAATATATTCTCTCAACCTTTCAGATTAACAGTACTAACCTGAGCCGTTTCGTGGCTTTTGAAGAAGTCACAGGAATCCTAATGTGTGAGGAACGTCCTGAATGGGAGTGATACAGCCTGTCACATTCTGTGCACAGCCGCTGAGTACAGTTGGGACAATGAGCAGACACCGGAAAGATACCACATATGGTGCAGTTCTCTGCAGAGCAATTTAATGTAATAGAGTAGAAATGATAAAAGTGGACACTCACAATTAAATATATTCTTTAAAAGGAAAGCCAGGGTTGGTAAATGTTTACATGTTTACCTGTATGTTTAGAGGGCACTAGAGACGAAAGAGAGAGGGCTGGACTGAATGGAGATTTAGGCTGAGAAGGAGTTGACACAGGTGAGAGAGTTTGTTTTTCCCATGGTCTTTCACTAGGAGAGAAGACAGCTGCATCTGTGCTGATTTCCTCATCCTGTATAGACATTATATGGACACTGTATTCAAGTAATGTGCAACAAAGCTAACAAATCTGATAGCAGCACTTTCACTTATTCATACACTCCCATTTTTATGTTCACCAAGGCTGCATTTATTTATCAAATATATAGCAAAAATATTTACATTTTTTATATTTTAAAATGTAATTCATTCATGTGACAGCAAAGCTGAATTTTCAGCAGTCACGTGATCACAGGATCCTTCAGAAATCATTCTAATATTCTGATTTTGAACTCAAGAAACGTGCCTAATTATTGAAAATAGCTGTGTTGCTTAATATTTCTTTGAAGACTGCAACTTTTTTGGTGTCTTTTTTAACATTATAAATGTCCTTACTGTCACTTTTGATTAATTTAATGCACCCTTAGGGCTGAATAAAAGTATTAATTTCTTTCAAAAAAAAAAAAAGCTTATTTAAAGCTTATTGCATTTGAATGGTAGTGTATATATCAATTTCAACCTACAATTCTGATGTTGAAAAAAGTGCATGGACAAGTCATAAGTTTATATGATCAGCCACATTTAGTTAAGTGCAGAATGGTGAAAAACTCTACCTGCACAGTGAGGGAGGGAATAAGTCTTTCAAAAAACTCTGGATAAGGATGGGTACCCTACAGAAAAGGAACAGATTCTATGTTAGCTGAATGTTCTTTGTGAAAAACCCACTGAGTGCTTATACTTCACAGCCTCTGACCTTGATTAGCATGTCCAGCTCCATACGGAGGCACATGACCTCAAGAGTCACAGACGCCACCTTCCCAACATCCGGCTGGACAATATCATCAGGAAAGCTCAAGCCATCTTGCTGCTGATTGGTGTAGCCGTACAGGTTGAGTACTGCTCTGCCACCCTGAAAGATGAAGATAAACAATAGTAACCAGATATTTTGTATGGTTCATACAAAAAGCCTCATAATCTCATCCACCACACACCTGAATAGAGTCTACGGTGGTCCTGAAGACAGGGTTGTTGTACTTTACTGTACGCCAGTACTTCGGCCTGTTGGGATTGGTAAGATTTGAGCCATACTTCTCCAAGATGTTAAGAGCAGTGGAAAGTTTCTGCAGCAGGCTAAGGGACTAAAAGGATCAAAAGATATTAATGTACAACAGAATAGTCTAAAGAAGAATATATTACAGCCCAGAAACTACAACAGTTGGTAAAAATGAACTAGGACTTTTGAACTTTTTTTGGAAATTAACTTTTATGTGCATACAAATGAGTGGAAACAAAACAAATTCTTACGAAACACCTCAGAAAGATGTGACAGATTACCCAGTGCTATGTATTATTATGCAATTTATGTCAGTCATTCTTTAATTCTGTTCTTTCCTTCAAATCCTCCAAATATTTAATTTGTTTCAACAAAAAGAACCATTACTACCCCCTTGGTCGCCCCAATCATCGAGACATAGGTCATGGGCCCATGGCCTTGCATGCAGTAACTACGTGCAAATGGACAGATCATTAAAAAGTCAAACGTTTGCTTCCTGTTGTGTAATCATACACTCTTTGGACTGCTGAGGAAAATGAATCACTACACCAGCTCTCACCTCCTTTCTGTTATTCCCACTACTGTTCTCCGTCAGCATGCTTTCAGCAGCAATGTAGCGATATTTGCTGGACGGCGGAAGGGGGATGTCGGCCATGGCTGCCACCCCTGCCCTCATCTCCTGGGCAGAACCTGGAGTAGTCAAGCTGCCTTCTGCATTCACCCTCACCTCCTCCAGCTGATCACTGAGAGAGGCCATAGCTGAAAGTGAAAGTAATCAAAGCTTAGTGTTTAAAACACACAGGGCCTGTATTACCTGAGATCATTGTTTTTCATGCCAAAGCATTGGGTAACAAACTAATAACACGGTAGTTGGGTTTATAGTTAAAGTATAGCGGCATTAGACAAAGTGGCTTACTGATTTATTATGTCTGAAGCGTAAACAAGAGTCAACAACACGTCTGTTGATTCACTTGTCAAACATACGGAGTCATTTTCTCGTTTATTTGCAGTCATTGTTAATATTTTATAGATAAACATGACTGTCACATTCTTTAAATAACCTGTATGAATGTTTTTAAATAAATTCATGTTAGCTACTACGCTAGCTGCCTTGTGAATGGAAAGTGAAACCATAACAACTCACACGAAGCTAGTTAGCTACTTCTTTCTTCAAAATTGAATCTCAATTTCCAGATATAAACTGATGCTTTACGGTCTTCGTTGTTACTTGTCTATCCTGTACACACAGACGTGTTTACATACTCAAATAAAACCCCTAAAGTTGGTTTAACTCGCTCGCTGCTATTGCATACTAATGTTAGTAGGCTAGCAGGCTAACGATTAGGAATTATAGTCAAAACACTGGTCAGCGACATTACAGAGAAACGGCTAGTTGTGTCTCTGTTAAGACTTTTAGTCAAGTCAACTGTCTGAATTATTTTATGAGCTGTCGATAAATATTAACATACTCACCGCTTATTGACAGAGGAGCAGCGCTCTCATTCACTCATACGTGAAACCGAAACACATCTACCCGCACAGAGGCGCTGTGAGGAAGCACAAACTGCATTCCATCAACAAAACAATTCTTCCAAATGAATAAATGGATAAGCAAAAGAGGAGTGAACGACTGCTGTAATACTGCCAGGTTTCTTTACAGAAAATACGGTGTTTAATTGCAATACCAAATGACACTGTGTGGAATATGAACTAACACTGTAGTAGTAATAATAATAATAATAATAATTATTATCATCATTATAAATGAGAAATGTAAGAGACATAACTTTAAACTCATGATAAAATCCGACGTCAGCGCTTCCTGAATATAGGACAAATTGGAAACACCTGCTGGCTGCCATTTGACTGCATTAATGTGGGGCTCTGGAAACAAGCAGGAAACCTATAAATCCGAAGTGCAAAGTTTTAAAGACAGAGTTAGTCGCTCTCGCTGTATGCACATTTAAGTCCACTTTGTCACTTTCACATCTAAGGTTAGTTATTTATTTTTTTGTTGTCGCTACATTTGAAGGGTATTAATAGCATTTGTATATTTTTAAGTTGTCTCGCCCTTTACTGGTATTGTTTGTTTTGTCTAATCTATCATGCTTATAAGTGTGGCACGGTTTTTTTTTTCTTTCTTTTTCCTTTCTTTTTACAGTATTGCGGTGTTTTGTATCCTGTGCTGTCTTTCTTCGTCTCATCTCAAGAAATGGAAGGTATCTTCTCAACCTATGACCTTGCTAGCGCCTTGCTCTACTGTTTGGGCAAATAAAAAAAAATCTAATATAACCTTGTAAATGCTCCCCCTCTTTTTCCCCCCCTCTTTCTCATTCTTTCAGGAATGAACAACACTTCACAATCAATGGGAGTTGGGCAACCTCACCATCCAGTAAACCACACCAGACCCTTTTTCTATGTTCAGCCACCATCTCAGCCTTATTTCATGTATCAATGGCCCATGAATCCATATGGCCACTATGGCTATCCAGGGACAGGTAAGTTCAGTCTTTGAGACCTTGCTTATTGTAGACTTTCATTTGATTACTCGCATCTTTTTCTTTGTTCCAGGTTTGCACTTCGGCCGTCCCTATATGCCCCCTTATCAGTTTATGCAGTATCCTGGGTACGTGATCCCACATGCACCCATGCAGCCAATCGATTACAGACGAGTCAACCCCCACTTCCCCTCTGTTGCATCCTACGATTTGCGTGTCCGCCAGCACATTCAACATGCAGGGATGCATCGGGAGACTGCCTGTTCTGAGGTCCAAACAGATCCTAGTGATTCAGTCAACAAACTGATAGACAAAATTGAGAGTCTGAAGGCCTGTGAACAAGGTGGTGACAAAGGGCTTAACACTGTGGTCTCCTCTACTCCTGATGTGGTGCAGGGAGAGAAACTGATCGGTTTAAATGAAGACTCTAAGTTAGAGCTTGGCTCTCAGGAAGGTAAGGAGGAACAGGTTAATCAGGTCACAAGGCCCACGACCTACAGCGACTCTGCGTATGATGCTGAATCTAGCCAGGGTAGACTGGATGAATGTGTGTTATCAGATGTGCTACCCCTTGACAGTTCTTCTGTCCATGAGGATGAGCAACTGAGTGTTGCTGAAGAACTGTGCTGCCAAAATGGAAAGCCAACAACCAGTGTAACTGGCAATGTGTTCTATAGTGGTATCAAAAGCACTGTTGATCCAACAGAGAACCTCGATTTGGGGAAACCAGGTGATGAGCAGGTACAGGATATTGTGTCGACTGATGCTTCTGCAGTTATGGAGCCTCTTATAAAGCTCTCTGAAGACTTTGACATGCAGTATCAAATCCTTCGCCTGCCCTGCAATAAGACAACAACTGGCCTCAGTCTTGAACGAGAGATTGACCCACTTGTTTACTTTGGTTCTCCAACTACTTTGTTGCCTCCACAAAACTATTTGTCCTCAATTGGCAGTGCATATTCTTCTTACAGCTACTACCCTCAAGTGACCCAAGAGCGCCAGAGTGTCCTGAGTCCATCCATAGATGAGCTCTCTTCCAGAGATGAAACTTTCTCCGCTGAGGTGGAGGATCTCGATCTTGTTCCGGGACATGTGTATGTTGGTGGCGGCAGGCTGGCTGAAACCAGTGACGTGCCCGTTCGCTCAAGAAAAGAGCTCTTGAGCGTGGAAAAAACTCGTCCTGTCTGCCAGAAAACATGCATGTGCTGCGGTTCGAGCATGCAGGATGAGGTAGGAATGTGCAAAATGGCTGAACGCAGTCATCCTGAGAGAGATGAGGTGTCTGATCATGACTGCGAGTATGACCTCGATGCAGAGGTGCGGAGTAACTGCGAGTCCCCGAGAGTGTCCAAGAGAAAGTGTTGCAGCAGGCATGCGCTGCCCTCTTGTGGGCATCACTGTGCCAAACACCGGCACAGGAAGCTGCTGTGCGAAGGCCAAGAGTGCTGTGATCTACACGAGCCGGTTCGTGTGCATCCCAAAGCAGAGTGCCGGGAGGAGTATGGCTCTCTGTCTAAAGCAGATAAGAGAATTCAAAAGGGTGCCTTGTGCAGGCCTTGTGTTGGTAAGGGTGTTTTTTTTTTATTTTTTTTTTTTATTTGCATTTTAATGCTGTCACAAGGTGGTCAGCTCATACAGAAATATTTTTAGAACTACAATGGGGAGAGGGCGTCGTCTCTGACCAAGAGACTTGGGCAAGCTGTGGTGCCAAACCAAGGGCTAGGAGGCAAGTTAGTGGACCTCAAGATCAAGGTAGGTGGTTTTTTTTTTTTTTTTTTTTTTTAAATGGAGAGGGGATTTTGCCTACTTGGATGTGAAGTCTTTTGAAGTTGTTGCATGCAAGTGTCAAGTATGGCTTGTCTCTTAAATGGGGAGTTGGGGAGTGTCTGGGGTTTTTATAAAAAAAAAAAAGTTAAATATATATTTGTAAAGGGAGAACTCCATTGAGAAGGCCGACTTGTAAGACAGTCCACCAGCAAAAGCCAAGAAGTGAATACGATGACTATGATGAGACCGTCTTTACCTACTGCCAGAGAGGCAGAGGTGAGTTTAGGGTTTTAACAAGTTAATCACCACATTTGATTCTCGTCTTTTATTTTTATTTGTGCAACATCTTTGTCCCATCAGGTGCTATGAAGAAAAGAGGCACAAGATACTAAACCACGATGCACTGCTGTAATACTTAAATGTATTACCCGAAACTTGTGTAAAATGCACTTCACTATGAATGTACACATGGACACTGTTCTTGACTGTATGTAACAAAAAAACAAGTATGGCAGTGATGTACACCTTGCTGCATTTCCAGTGCTCAAGTTAACTTTCTATTTTGGGTGCAATGCATTCATCTTAATATAATACTGAGACTGCTCTCACTGGACCAGGCCTTGACCTATGCCTAGAAAACCTTTTTCTCATGTGGCTTGATCTGGGAGGTGTGGATCTTGTCTGGTGTGCAAGGGCTCAATCTTCGCATGGTCCAGGACTGGCCCACTGCGACCAGTTTCAAATGTTGGGCACTGGAAGTACAGCTGGTTTAAGGGTGATGCAGGGTAAAACGGGAGGATGAGAAATAAAGTGGACAATTTGGCGGTTTGGCCACTCTTAGTCCAGATGTCTTTGTTTTTATTACTATGCTTTTTTTTATACATCGGTGTAATGTTGACATGCAGAAAACTCCACCTAGCTGTACAGTGTTATTGTGTCATTAAAGCCTCAGCGTTGCACTTAACTTGTGTCCAGTAAATTATTATTCTTTTATTTATTTTTTTCCTCTATCTGCCCTCCCCCCCCCTTTTTTTTTCTAAAAAAAAAAAAGACTCCCCTCACTAGGGTGCACTTGTTTGTTGCTATTGTCCATGTGTTTTTAATTTGCAAGGGCCAGATCATTACTGTGGGCTTGTCATGACTCCAGCAGCTCAGTTGGTGGTGAACTTTAAAATAGAAACTCTAGCACTAGGTTTCTCACCACTGTCTGCTTTTGCCCAAATATACTATAGAGTGGCCTTTTTCTTAATCTGTACTGTAAGGTGTTTTTTTTTTTTTTTTGTGTGTGTGTATTTTTACTTCTAATTCTTTAAAGATGGTCTGGATGATGGCTGAGTTTAGCCCAAATGTCACAAGCTTCTCAGATTCTCCAACTGATTTTATATTTCAGCATTTGCCATACGTTATGTCACTTTGAATGACAGCTTTGACATCTAAAA
This sequence comes from Onychostoma macrolepis, assembly GCF_012432095.1. Lineage (NCBI taxonomy): Eukaryota > Metazoa > Chordata > Actinopteri > Cypriniformes > Cyprinidae > Onychostoma > Onychostoma macrolepis. The sequence goes on from NC_081156.1 coordinate 18,372,502, forward strand.
AGTCGGTTTGATGGTTTCCTCTAAATTTAATCCGATTTTGCCCAGAGGAATGGTGTATAGAAATTGATAAACAACTTTTCATACAATACTGTTCAACAATGCGCAAAAATAAGTTTACTTCTAACAGCATTGAGAGCATCTTCACTAGTTCACTGAATAGTTAATCCCTTACTTCAGTGATCCTACTTTTAGCGCTCATAAAAATATGCTAAAAATCAACGGAAAGTTTTTATATTTCTGCAGTGTTTATTTAAATTGATGATTATGTGATTAAGGAGATTGTTTGTTGTACTTATCGTGCAAGGCAAATACGTATTTGTTTTGTAACCAATATAATCCGCCTTCAAACGACTAAAAGATCAGACCTGTTTAGACTCGAATAGCGCTGGTTAAGGGGCGTGGCAAAATGATTAGCAGGCTTCTTTATTGGCTGTTCTCTTCGCAGACGTCGCTCGCTATTGGCTGCGCTGAGGGAGTAGCAGAGAGCGTTTACAGTACAGCCTTTGAAGAAGGCAGAGTGAAGTATGACAGATGAGGCTGCTCCGCACGCGATGTTCACCGTTTGCATAGATGAGAACACACCTCGATATACAAGGTGAGTCCCCCCCCCCCAATCTTTTCAAAGAAACAGGTCAAACTACTTGGCTTTCCTATTTGTGCATTCGCATCAAAGTTGTTCTGAGATATTATACCTTGTAAAACTCTTAAACGGAGTTTACAGCAAACAAAACCTGTTTGCATCAGTTTTTGTTCCATTGCATCGATGCATATTTGCTGCATTACGTTTCGACTGCGATTTTATAACCTGCGCTCAGCGTGTAACTTTATTGGAGCACATCTGTTCAAAGCAAGTTTAGCCCCTGTACTAACCCATCAAGTTCTGTATTGTTTTTTATTGTATTTTGTTGTGTTATGCATCAGTGCAGTACGGAAGGAACCTGCTCTTTTACGTTGCAGCAGGGTTATTTTGGGCACCTTTCTGTCTCTGTTCCGGTTTAAGTCTTGTTTTGATTGTTTAGAGACACGCAACAATGGCCGCGTGTCAAATATATGGTGAGCTGCCTAACTAGGCAGCATTTCTGGGTGACATATGCGTGCTGGATGCCCAGAAATGTAAGCAGCTTGCTAGGTTTTGAGACACAACCAATGCCAACTAGTCTAAATATGCCTGTTTTTGAAACCAGACGTGCCCTGATAATGCCTGTGCATGTCACACAATCCAAAATATTTGGGTTATCTTTATACATCCCAAACCTTAGCTCACAGAGTCTATTTATGTGTCATTCAACCTTAACAGAAATTTTGATATCAGAGGTTGTTTGTCTTTACTGTGTTCTTGTGACTTGTTTTAGTAAATTCCACAGATTTTATCTTACATTATCTCATCTCAGTGCTTTGCTATCAGATAACTGATTGATCCACTCAGCATTCGAGTTGCCTTTTCTGTATTCATTTGGTTTTATTATTAACATGGGTTTGTTGATGATCGGCATGTGCTTTAATCACTGTAAGAGTTCTGTTAATTTGACACCTGTTCAGACAGCATTTCAGTACAAAGTTAAATGCTTATCTGCTTCTTGTCACAAACACACCCTGCTCAGCCGAAGTTCGGTGTATTTCATTTAAAAAATAAACACATGTGATCTGTATGATTTTGCCGCATAAATTGTCGCCCTGAGATGTTTCACATTTCTGCATTGTTTATGCAGGTTAACGTTGGAGCTGGTGAGTTGTAACATCAACATCCCACAGGCGTCTTATGTTGCATAAAAAAAGGCATCAAAAAGTAAAGGCCAAGGGCATGCATGAATAGCGCCCCTACCCACCTGCTCAAGTCAGCGCATTGCCCTTGAGAAATGGCTCATGGCCTTAGTTTTTAAATGACGTTTTTCATTTCCCCCCTTTTCTTTCCCCCCTTTCTGACAAATCCCCTGATTCAGCTGCATCCATCAGGTTGATGCTCCGCTATAGCGTACAGCTGACGGTTTGTTATCTGCTTGTTTCATTGTCTTAGTTTTCGAGACGTTGGACCGAAGATTGACCCTAAGTGAAGCTTCCACCATGGGATTCATGTTTCTTTAAAGATAAAATTGTAAAGGCATAGTTTCACATTTGATAATATCTTGTGATGCGCATCTAGTGTACCAATCCCATTGTATTCCTTTAGTCATGCATTTGATCCTCAGTTGTTTTAAAGTAAAAGGGGGAAAAAAAAGCACAAATTTCCAGTCCGGGTAGAAAATGCGTTAAGTGAAAGCCAGCTTGCTCAGCATAAAATGAAAGATTGATGCCAGTACAAAAGTGAGAACTCAAAGGACATGTTCTCAAGGTTACACCCTCTCAAATATTTCACGTGATTTAGTAAATGTGCCCACAGGACGTTTAATAGATTGTCACGTTTTCTCCCCTGTGTGCCGTACCAGAATTGCTGAAGGAAATTATGCGATGTGAAATTGAGCTGGAATGGTTTTCACAGTAACTGAAATACTATGAGAAGCACACAAATTCTGCATAACAGTGATCTGGATTCGTAGCATCCACATTTGTTTTATTTTCGATGCACTTTTTACATTTGTAATTACACCAGTTTTATTAACATGAAATAATCATGTCTTCAAACAATTAACTTGTCTCATTTAGCAAAAAAAGGTTTTTGTAAAGCGCCTTAGATTTATTAATAAATTAAAAGTATTCATGTCTGTAAGTCTCTAAAGCTGTCTATGAGACTGCTGTAATGCGTTTTGATTGGAAGTCCCAAAGAGAAGGGAAATATTTCCACTTCTCTATCACAAGATAATGTGCACCTAATAACGAATAAGCCCTCAGGGGCGTCCGTCTATTCATGCTACAATAGCAGGCTTAATTGCATTATTAATTATTTTTCTCCTCAAGGGATGGAGCGGAATTATACGTATATGAGCAATTACTTACTTGGTATTAAACCTTTGAACTTGAAAAAGAAGAGAGCGCAATGCAATAACTGTTTTGCTTTGTTTTGCATGTCACGGTCACATGAGCAAATTATTATTTTATGGCTGTAAGTGTAACAACAGGAAATCTGGAGTGTGGCTTATGCTGAAAATGTGGCCACAAGTCATTTATCTTTAACTTAGCCACTTGATAAGTGTTCATTCTTTTCTCAGGTGATTGACGTGTAGTACCGGCACACTTCATTTCGCCTTGAGTATTTCTCCCTTAGTGACAAGCATTGAGCCAAGCAATTAAAATGCATATTAGCTGTACAGTACCTGAAGGAAACAAATGCCCTCGAATAAATTTTAGATGAGGTAAGGAAATATTTTTAAGCTCTGAATTGGTTAAGGTCAGAAGGAAGCTTGAGTGCTGGAGGGGTTTTGAACTCTCATTCATTGGTCAGCTTCATGCATGCTAATAGTCGTGTCATGCAGGTTTCAGAAATTGTGCCTATGGGCTCAACTAAACTAGGTCACATTTTGCTGTTGCTTGTAAGGGGAAGTTTTTCATCCAGTGAAAATTTATATTCTCATTGTGTGGCCATATAAACACTTAAGTGGATTACACTGCCCATTGAGTAAAACAGCATTTTATGGCCATAAAGAAACCCTTATTACAAGGTTATATTGTTACCAGAAAACAGTAATAATGTATTTTATTATAAATATTAAACTGTATATTTGAAGACAAAACAAACATAAATAGAAGAGGGATATAAAGCAGAGGAAAAAAGCAGAACAAAAGAGCACAAAGGACACAGATCAGCAGTCAGGAGAGGAGGAGTACTAGATGTGTCATTGGCAAGGTGTCACCTCCTTATCATGATCATGTGTTTAGGAATGATTTGTCTTACTCAGACTGAGATGCACAAAGTGATAGGCATTTCTCAGGAAAAACATGTTTTTTTTTTTGTTTGTTTTTTTTTAAATATTTTTTTCTTTGTTGCATCAACATGTTTGTATCATACAGCAAAAATGTGTCCATTCTGCAAAAAAAAAAAAAGTGTGTGTGTAATATAATATAGTTTCTGGTTAAAATATTTCAAATCTATAATAAATGTATGTTGTTAACAGTGCAAATCTTTCAAACTGAAATGATTTTAAACCTTCAAGTGTCAAAATATATTACAAAATGTAGCTACTTCAAGTGGCAGAAAGTACATTTGCAGTCTTTACATTTTGAGCAGATGCAAAATGTTTTTAAAATACAGTTTGTGAATTATAAATGTATTTAGACAAAGTATATGGAAAAATAATTAAAGGAAATATAAGTAACACAAACTACATTTATGTAATTTTTTTTTTAAATCATTTACAGTATAGCAATATATTTTGGGACATTTTTGTATATTTTGAAATATTTGAAGTGAAAAGTTGCTGTACAGTATGGGTATAAAGATTGTACATGTTGGTGAATTGCCAATCTATAAAACCATGATTGTTTGTCTTAAGATTAAATTAATTATGAAATGAATCTATAAAATTGCAGCTGTGGTGGAAAGTGTGTCAGATGCATTTGGGTAAGCTATGAGAATGTGTATTAATAGAAAATGGTAAAAATTGTTTCACCGTTTTCAGACATACGGTTTTATTGATTGGTTTATGAAATGTGAATAATTTAGTAGTCGTGGCCTAATGGTTAGGGAGTCGGGCTTGTAACCTGAAGGTTGCTGGTTCGATTCTCGCGCCGGCAGGAATTGAAGGTGGGGATTGTGAATAAACAGCACTCTCTCCACCTTCGATACCATGACTAAGGTGCCGTTGAGCAAGGCACCAAACCCCTAATTGCTCCCCGGGCGCTGGAGCAAGGCTGCCCACTGCTCCGGGTGTGTGTGTGTGTGCACTTGTTCACTACTCACTGCTGTGTGTGTGCACTTGGATGGGTTAAATGCAGAGCACCATTTCGAGTATGGGTCACCATACTTGACAATACGTCGCGACTTAACTTAACTTAACTTAATGCACAGCAAAATTACTCTATAATGGTTTTTGACATTTATGCTCATTTTCTTTTTCACAAAATATTGTTGCATATTCCCCAATGATTCTTAAACTTACCTCATGATATGATACACTTTACTGATAACATGGGGCAAATTTGTTTGAAGACATATTTTGTGGCTATATGTTATAGATGCATTCTTCTATTTTAAAATCTAAAATATGAAGTATTAGAAGTTTTAGTTCACCTTTTAATTTCTTCTCGTTTAGGGCACAACTTGGAAAATGTCACATTTAACCTCATCCTCCCCACTTTAAGAATGGATGAACTTTAAGTCTGTTAAATAACCATTTCTTTATTATCATGTATTTTCCCTTATTTTACAGAGTTATTTCATCATCAGATGGGGAAGGATATTGCTGTGGACTGCTTTTATTTCCAGCTGTGCTCATTGAATGATTTGAAACCCTGCTTGGATCTATACTAAACCCATGGTAAGAATCACTCAGTGAAGCTATCAAGTCATTTCATAATTATAGAATTAATCACCGATAATTAGCCAATTAAGCTATTTTGTTTTCAGCTCACATACACTATTTAGTCTCCGCATTCTTCACCATCGTTGCTGGCTTAGGGTGACTGTGTCAGTCCTAATCCCTGCTGATTTGTTTACTTATCCAGGACGTCTACATCTAAGTCAAGCCTGACAAGAATTTAGATCCAGCTCACAGCTAGAGCATAATAAATTAACTCCTCTGCTTGTATGCGTATGTGCCAAAACCTATCCCCTGGATTAAATTCTTGACAAACTAGTTTTGATGCAACATATTTGTCTCGCTTCCACAGGCAGAGCCAGACATGGATTAAAGCACTGACGGCCCCATCAACACCGAGTGGTTGACGGAGAAGTGCATTGGCGATACAAATCGGCAAGAATACCATTATTAAAGCAACCGAAGAGCCACGTTTTAAGGACGATGGACACCTTGTCCCAGAACTCCAGACTTGAGTGCCAAATCTGTTTCAACTACTTCAGCCAACGGCGCCGTCCCAAACTCCTGCACTGCCAGCATACCTGCTGCTCCGTGTGTCTGAGCCAGATGCGGCTCAGCCAGAGAGAGCTCCGCTGTCCTTGGTGTCGTTGTGTGACGCAGATCCCCGGCGGACTTTCAGTCTCCCATCTTCCAGACGACCCGGAAGTACTTTCCATTATCAGTCTGTCTCACTCCTCCGAACACACTCCCATCTTTATACACTTACCCAACAGTGGCTGCTATTTGCTGCCCGTCCCTCTTGACACAGATGAGGCGTTGCTTCCCGGACAACCAGTGTGCCGATTTGGCCCAAAAAGCGTTGGGGTGTTAAATGTCTCTGATGGTGGGAGCCTCGTGCTGGGGGACGACACAGGTGAGGAGGGGATGGAGGAGGAGGTGGCGGTTAAGACCACGGCTTGGACGGGGGTTTGCACTGTGCTACTGGTGGCATTCATTTTGATTTTTCTGCTGGGGATCGTGTTGCATAACATGTCCTGCGTGTCCAAACGCTTCACTATTATTTCCTGTGGATGAGACGGATTCATCAAATTCGCTTGTAAAGGACTGACCGTTATGGTTTGGAATCTCTTATGTGATTGTGATTAAGTACATCACATATCCAAGGTGACTAGTATATACGGTAGATAAGCAGAAGGGAATGAAAGAAGTCAAGGGCACAATCTATGCAATTTGTGGTATTTCAAAAGTCTGTGAAAGCCCTGATTCGTTCATTCATAGGAAATTTGTTCCATTAATGTGCAGAAATGTCATTAAAGTATCTAGCAGTATTGACTCCATGTATTTGCATGTCTTGTATGTAACTGAGGGAAATTAACTTGGTCTTTAATACTACAGTAGAGTTGTGTGTTATTGACAGTCTGTAGGTTGTGCAGTTTGTGACTGAACGCTAAAATGTAGAAATGAAATTACATATTGCTACATAGCTGCACTGCCTTTAAATAATGTTTTTTTTTTTCCTTTGCTATATTTGATTGCTGTATGTTTTAAGGTGTTTCAACTAAGCAGTTTTTATTAGTAACAAACTGTTTTTTTTTCTAATGGGTTTTGACTTTGCTTATGATTAAATGTGTGAAAACATCAGTCTCAGATTGATTTTTGTGACATAATTTATACTTCATTCAAAGCAAATGAATATTAATATAAGAACATTTCGACTTTACTACATGCTGCTTAAAAAGCTGCACAAATACACTACTGTTCATGTGGGGCCAGTAAGATTTAAGAAATTAATACTTTTATTCAGCAAAGATGCATTGATCAAAATTGACAGTGAAGTGTGACTGTGAAAAATCTAATAAATTGTTCTTTTAAACTCTCTATTTATCAATTAGTCCTGCCTGAAAAAACAACATATTATAGTTTCCACAAAAATATAGTTTTCAACATTGATAATAAGAAATGTTTCTTGAGCACCAAATCAGCATATTGGAATGATTTCTGAAGGATCATGTGACACTGAAGACTGGAGTACTGATTGCTGAAAATTTAGCTTTGCCTTCACAGGAATAAATTCAGATAGAAAACAGTTATTTTAAATTGTAATAATATTTTGTAATAATCCTGTTTTTATTGTATTTTTATCATATAAATGCAGCCTAAATGAGCATACTGTAAGTGACTTCTTCCAGAAACTAAAAAAAATAAATAAATCTTACTGACCCCAAATTTGTTAATGGTAGTGATTGTCACAGATGCATGTTCCCCACATGTTATTAATTATGTTATCAGCAGCTTGTTCACTCCAAAAGGAAAGTTCAGTTTCGGAACACAAATTAAGATATTTTTGATGAAATCCGAGAGCTTTCTCACCCTCCATAGACAGCAACGCAACTGAAATGTTCCCAGACCTAGAAACGTTGCAAGGACATATTCTGCATCCGCCGTTATGCGGAGTATCACAACGTATGGGCATGCTTTCCTCTGCATGTAATCAATGCATACGCATGGTGCTGCTTATGGAAGGCCAAAATGACCAAAAACACGTGAATTTTAACGTGTATTTCACGCATATTTAACACGTATTTAAGGCGTGAAAAATCAGCGCATATGACAGTAAATACGCGTATTCAACTTGTTAATAAGGCGTGAAATACACATCAGTTTGAACGGGTCAGTGTCATTGGCTGCTGAAGACTTGGGTCAAACCATTTATGTGAGCTAAGGGGGGGTAAAACCAGTGGAGGTAAGCAATCAAAACAGGTTTAAGATAATATGTTTGCGCTTACATTTACAGTTATCGCCAGCAGGTGGCGCTAATTGAAACCTCTTCACAAAACCATTCCAGTCAACAATCCATTAACAAAAAAAAAATATTGTTTTATTTTCAAATTACAATAGAACCAATCGACAGGAAGCTACTGTAGCAAAATATTAATTACGGTTTGCAGTGCAATAGCCGGACTTCCAATAGGTCAACCCATTGACTGCCAAACAATTAACACTGTCAAGGCCCAGGAAAGTATTCAGTGGTTCAACCTTAATTTTACGAAGCTACGAGAATACTTTTTTGTCTCTCATTATTAATAGTTTGTTACTGTTATAATCCTAAATCAATCAATGGTTTTTAATTCAATATGTGTAATACATGTATTAATTAAAACTAAATTAAAACCAAATAATAATTTTCTTACACAATTTCTGAATACCACATTTGTACATTGATCTCCAATGTGAGATGAGCTCTGGCCCAGTGCAGCTCACCCATCTGCATCAAAAGCTGTCAACACCACCCATCACACTTGATTGATGACAGTATATTTGCTTTTTTTCACCTGTTGTTCTTGGAATGCTATAAAAATAGCATGAACCTCTGTTGCATTTCATATTGTAATGTGGATCAATGCTTTTACTTACTTTGGGACAAATCACTATACGAACCAAACTGTATTGAACCCTGACACAAATTATAATGAATGATCAGTTGCTCATCAAGGTCATAATAAATACATTCTGCTATGCTTTTAAATTGTGATCTTATAGGCCACGTAGAATTATGACTAGACCTGATATAGTATGATAAATCATGTGATATGAAAGAAAAATAATTTGTTACAAATGACAAGCATATGACTACCAGTGATGGGAATAACGGCGTTATAAATAAACGGCGTTACTAACGGCGTTATTTTTTTCAGTAACGAGTAATCAAACGAATTACTGTTTCCCCCGTTACAACGCCGTTACCGTTACTGACAATAAAATGTGGCTTTATTATTATATTATTATAATTGAATTTTTCAGTTCATCTGAATGGATGCGCAGTGTAGCTGTATTTGACGTACCATAAACTCTAGTGTGAAGGCGCACGCCTCGCCGTCGCTTTCTCTCACATACACGCACGCAAAGAAAGATACAGAGCAAGAGAGTCTTTCATAACATGCAGAATTGACGCGCTACATGTAAACGATATTCTTTGTTGTATTTTCTTGTCAAAATAACGGAGTTCCTTTTGGAATTCTTCAGCTTTTAAGAACTGCCGGTTTCTCTGGTAGTGGGCGGAACTAATGCGCAAACCACAATCTCATTGGCTGGCGCTCACCTATTATGTTCTCTGTTTTGATTTCAGCAAATCAATTCGAGCGAACGCAGACAACGTGATTAATCTTCATGAACCCAGCAGCTCATTAATCCTTATGCGTTTTATATTGATGACAAATATGCATTCATACTTGGTTATTCTAATTACTAAAGTTCTATCATCATATAATATTGAATTATCATAATATTATATTATAATACTTGACTGACTGATACTAAGTGTTAGTAGATAAATAGTGTAGATTAATGTACAATGTTTTATAATAATAATTAATTCTTTTTAGTGTCCATTACATTAATTTAACATATTTAATATTGGGGGCATCCAAAGTTATTTGACATTTGAATTTTTTTTTTTTAAAGTAACGCACTAGTTACTTTCCCTGGTAAGTAGTTACTTTTATAATGATGTAACTCAGTTACTAACTAAGTTACTATTTGTGAGAAGTAACTAGTAACGATAACTAATTACTTTTTTAAAGTAACCTGCCCAACACTGATGACTACTCACATTTTGTAGATCCTGTACTCTTAATTAACAGGTTTGACTGATTCAGCTACACCCTTTTACCACAGTTGCATAAAGCATACAGTCATGCTGTCTCCTTGCCCAAACATTTACAGTAGAACACGCTGTACACACACACACACACAATAATATATATACAGTGAGGAAAATAAGTATTTGAACACCCTGCTATTTTGCAAGTTCTCCCACTTAGAAATCATGGAGGGGTCTGAAATTGTCATCGAGGTGCATGTCCACTGTGAGAGACATAATCTAAAAAAATCCAGAAATCACAATGTATGATTTTTAACTATTTATTTGTATGATACAGCTGCAAATAAGTATTTGAACACCTGAGAAAATCAATGTTAATATTTGGTACAGTAGCCTTTGTTTGCAATTACAGAGGTCAAACGTTTCCTGTAGTATTTCACCAGGTTTGCACACACTGCAGGAGGGATTTTGGCCCACTCCTCCACACAGATCTTCTCTAGATCAGTCAGGTTTCTGGCCTGTCGCTGAGAAACACGGAGTTTGAGCTCCCTCCAAAGATTCTCTATTGGGTTTAGGTCTGGAGACTGGCTAGGCCACGCCAGAACCTTGATATGCTTCTTACAGAGCCACTCCTTGGTTATCCTGGCTGTGTGCTTCGGGTCATTGTCATGTTGGAAGACCCAGCCTCGACCCATCTTCAATGCTCTAACTGAGGGAAGGAGGTTGTTCCCCAAAATCTCGCAATACATGGCCCCGGTCATCCTCTCCTTAATACAGTGCAGTCGCCCTGTCCCATGTGCAGAAAAACACCCCAAAGCATGATGCTACCACCCCATGCTTCACAGTAGGGATGGTGTTCTTGGGATGGTACTCATCATTCTTCTTCCTCCAAACACGTTTAGTGGAATTATGACCAAAAGTTCTATTTTGGTCTCATCTGACCACATGACTTTCTCCCATGACTCCTCTGGATCATCCAAATGGTCATTGGCAAACTTAAGTCGGGCCTGGACATGTGCTGGTTTAAGCAGGGGAACCTTCCGTGCCATGCATGATTTCAAACCATGACGTCTTAGTGTATTACCAACAGTAACCTTGGAAACGGTGGTCCCAGCTCTTTTCAGGTCATTAACCAGCTCCTCCCGTGTAGTTCTGGGCTGATTTCTCACCTTTCTTAGGATCATTGAGACCCCACGAGGTGAGATCTTGCATGGAGCCCCAGTCCGAGGGAGATTGACAGTCATGTTTAGCTTCTTCCATTTTTAATGATTGCTCCAACAGTGGACCTTTTTCACCAAGCTGCTTGGCAATTTCCCGTAGCCCTTTCCAGCCTTGTGGAGGTGTACAATTTTGTCTCTAGTGTCTTTGGACAGCTCTTTGGTCTTGGCCATGTTAGTAGTTGGATTCTTACTGATTGTATGGGGTGGACAGGTGTCTTTATGCAGCTAACGACCTCAAACAGGTGCATCTAATTTAGGATAATAAATGGAGTGGAGGTGGACATTTTAAAGGCAGACAAACAGGTCTTTGAGGGTCAGAATTCTAGCTGATAGACAGGTGTTCAAATACTTATTTGCAGCTGTATCATACAAATAAATAGTTAAAAAATCATACATTGTGATTTCTGGATTTTTTTAGATTATGTCTCTCACAGTGGACATGCACCTACGATGACAATTTCAGACCCTCCATGATTTCTAAGTGGGAGAACTTGCAAAATAGCAGGGTGTTCAAATACTTATTTTCCTCACTGTATATATATATATATATATATATATATATATATATATGCCAAAATCATCACAATTAAAAGGACCAAAGACTTAAACTACTTCAGTCTGTGTGCATTGAATTTATTTATACTACGGGGCCGTTGAATGCTTGAATCTGATTGGCTGACGAACGTTCTGAGGTGTGCAATTATTTTCAAGGAAACTCACGGCGAATGTAGTTCCAGGCAGCTCTTGACCGCATTACATGACCATATCACTTCGCCAAATGACTTCTGTTATTTCAAAGGTCTTACAACAGCAAAATAACCAAAACCCACAACGACACTGGCCAAATAAATAAATATAGTAAACAAAATGATAAAAACGACAGATCATGTCCATGTTTTTGCCACACAATTGCGCTTTATTATGTACGGAAAGCACATACTCTATCTCCTGCTCTCTCTCCCTCACAGACCGCACATAAAACAGTTACAGTTTGCACACACTAGCATACATCGCGCTAATGTTGTTAGCACTACTCTGGCGATTTGATCAGTAAACAACTTAAAAACTACATGACTTCTGACAAGCGAGCTAACAACAACGGCGCGGTTTGTGAAGAAAAGGAAGTAACGTTAACTGTTAAATTTCACTATAACTAGAGACATTGCCGCTGAACACTATTGAGAGACGCACAGAGGTAATTTTCTCTCTCTCTCTCTCTCTCTCTCTCTCATAACTTAGTTATTAACTGCATTAATCTGTTATCAACGGCTCAAGTCTCCGTTACTAGGTTTAAAATGGCGTTTAGGAATTAGCAACGGAGGCGTTGGATTAAATGCGGAAGAAATAATCCTACTCACAATAGCGATTTAAGTAGAAATACTGGACGAATGCCTTGAAATATATCATCTGATCGATGTCTTGAGGTGTGGCAACCGTAGTATAAACGGAATAATTGACTTCGGTCCGTTGAATTATTAGAAAAATAATGCACACCAGAGGTGGTGATGTGGTCACGACGCAAAGCATATATAACATCCAAGGACTCCAATGTAGTTACTGCTGATCTATTTCTTGAATCCTCAACAAATTTTTAGACTGATATAAATCCACATAGGGTTTGAATGTGATCTCAAAGTTCTCTATGTATCCTATCATCCACAAAATAATCTGCTTCTCTGCATTTGTTCAATACATTCCAGCACATTATTAAAAAATTGTCTGATGTCAAGTTCAGTAATAACTATACTTTAAAAGAAAAGAGAATAACTAGCATCATTGTGAAATTGTGAGGAAGAGCTGAACAAGTCAAACAGGAAGTAATGGATACCAAAAAAAAGGTAGAAATGTATGTATGTGAAAGGAGAATGTATGTGTGTGAAAGCAAAAATGTATGTGTGTGTTTAAGGAGAATGTAAGTGTGTGTGAGAGAATAGAGATGTATGAATGTGAATGGAGAATGTATGTGTGTGAAAGGAAAATGTATGTGTGTGAGAGTATAAATGTATGCGTGTGTAAGGAGAATGTATGTGTGCCACTTCTTTATGCGCAATGACAAAACAGACACGGATATTATATAAGCATTCATAAAAAAGTTAATAGTTGTTTAAAGTAAAGTTTTAAAGATATGTTTTAAACGTTTGCTGCATGAATTAAAAATAACTTTTATAAAATTGCATTTTTGAGGAGAAAAAAAAAAAAAGGTAGGCTAAGGCCAAGTCGCATTTTATTATTACATTCATGAAAAGCCTAATGTAAAATGCTGGAAAATAAATCTAAATGTTTACTTACATTATAAATACAGATAAACATTTCAAAAAACTTTTTTAGTTGTTCTAACTTGATGATAAATCCTTTCAATTTAACGGTATTCAGAAAACTAATGAAAAATAGTAGGCTATAAGTAGCTAGTTAAACTAATCCTTTAAATGTTAAGGTATTCAGGACAACATAAATATCAGAAAATATACGCAGCTATACAATTAAAGGACAAAGTTTTACATATGCCATTATAGCCTAATTTGTGTTTTATTTTATAATTGTATACAATTATAAAATAAAACGCAAATTATAATCGTGCCTGTTTTAGGCTTTTCCATTTTGTTATATTTTAGATGGTGTCACGGTGATGAGAAAAAATGGCTCGCCATGTCCTCATTGTATGTGCCTTTAGAGAGAAATGCATCTTTATGGATAATGAAAGGGTTTTTACTTTCGATTTGAATTATTTCGTTTTAATATGGTAATTTAAAGCTTTCTATAGATATATGTGTCATATCTGTGAGTCAGTTTCGCTGAGTTTCGGTTCATCATTGTGAAGTGCTCCTGTTCAAGACCGGCAGAAAGCGCATCCTCTGTTTTCCTATATTGTTGATATTGTGAATGCACTCAAATAAAAGTAGACCCTTTAAAGTTCCGAATGATGTATTTCTCTTACCATAATGAGCAAAAATTATGGTGTAGGCCTGTTTTAGTTGTTTCTACTTTAAGAAAAAACGCAAGTGATCGTGCTGGCGCCTCCATGTCCTGCAGCGCGTGCTTCAGCTTACACTCTCCACACAAACTGTTGGATATGCGTCTAACAGCGCACATTTATATACGTTAAACATTTAAACTAACATTGGGATATGCTTGAATGGTTTTATATCCAAATATTGTATTTTAGGCAAGTCTGATGATTTGATACGGCTAAATTAATCAAACACATGCTATGGTTAACTCACTGCTGCCGCTAGCTGCTTGGTCCTTGCTTAAAAAAATGCATTTAACGAACAAACAATGCTCCATTCCAGTGGCGCCTCCAGGATTTTTTTTATAGGGTGGCCGAAAGGGGCCAGTATAAAATGTTAGGGTGGCACAATACAAAAAAGTGTTGCATGCCTAAATCTAATGGCAGATAATAATTTTTGGTGTTACCATTCATTCTGGGAGCATATAAAGTTCAGTAGGCTATTACTATACAGAGCAAAATATAAAAATTCTGTATAGAGCAAAATAGAAAAAAAGTCGCTCTGCAATTCAACTGCAAGTACCCTCCTATTTATTTGGAGTGCAAATTCATTTCAAATGAGAGTAAAAGTAAACAAGAAGCATAGATGTTTAACCCATCACTTCATCAAAACAATTGGTACACTGACTGTTGCAGTAAATGAAGCCCTAAATGTTCTCAGAATTTACAGACTTTTTGCTGAAGAAGGTGGATGTTGACAGCTTTCCTCTTCATTTCGATTATTTATCATAAACCCTACATTTGTGTGGAAATATGCTGTCAGTGCTTAATTTAAATATTTTCTGTTTCTGTTGTCAGACATAAATTAATAAAATACTACTTGTCTGTCTGGGTAACAAAAACTGTTCTACATATGTGACTTTAAGAGCCAAAGATAGTGCATTAAATGTTGCCCAAATCTGCAATAATTTACAGATCAACTGATGGAGTAACAGGGTACGCTTACTTTTCTTTTTAGGAGCATGGTCAAAAATTTAGGAGCACCTTCTAATCAATAATTAAAAATTCTGATAAAAAATTAACCTTCCCATTATGAGGTGATATTTGACTCAAAGTAATTTACAGGGAATTTTGTTTTTACCTTTATAATGGCATTTTTCTAACTTTATTAAAAGTATGTCATCTTTTATTTATCAATTCAAAAATGTATAAGTTTTTTAAAATTTCTAATTAAAACAACAGAATAAAAAGTATAATAAGAATAAGTTATCAATCAAATTAAATCAGTATTTAAGGAATAAATTTGTACTACAGAGGTGGCACAGAAGAACACACAAGTGGCTTGTAGGTGTATTTTCAAATGTTTAATGAGGCTGAGAGTGCAATTAAATTCATAAATTCATGTTGAGGTTAATGTTTTAAATATACATTTTTGAATATAAAAATATAAAATGATTTAAATAAGATGAAAAACACTTTAAAAATTAAACTAAAACTGCCAGCAGGTGGTGGCATGTCACTGATTTTATCACTGAATCATTCATTTATTTGATTCCTTTGAACGGCTGATTCATTCAGGAATGAAGTACATGACTGTCTTTATTGACACTAGATTCGTTTAAAAACACAGCTCATGCATAAACAAAACACCGCTGTGTTTGAATGGAGATGCGCAGCGGCTCAGCTGTTACTTTGTCAGAAACTATTTTCCTTGACAAAATAGAGCAAAATAAGGCAATACTGTTGTAGTCAGAAAATATAAGTCACTTAAATTAATATGAACTTCTTGTTTAATGAACTGTTGTATTAAATCAATCACATTTGCAAACTCCCTTAATAATCATTAAAAGCTGTCACTCATCTTAGTTTGCTATCTCACAAAACTCTATTATAATCAGCTCCTCACACTGCACAGTGAATCTCTAATTCACAGCCTGTCTTCGCGTTGTTTGTTATAATGAGTGGATACGTCTGTAAGTGATAGGCTACATTACTCAACGCAGCCAAACGCGTTGTGACTAAGTTAGAAACCTTTGAAGCTCCTTCAGCGCAAACTCAAATATGCTGATTCATAATGCATTTTGTCACAATACTTCACGTAAGGTCGTAAGAAATGTTTTGTTGTATTTATTTAGAAATACTTTTGATAATAGTTGGGTAAATGTATACTGTGGCTTGGTAAACGTGTTATTGCCAGTTTAAAGGCTGATAATGGCTGAATAAAAACAAAAGAATAATGTTAAAGAATGTCTCATACCTGCGGAAGTGTGAAAGGTTCTGTTTCCTTAAACTAGTTTGTCGTGCATTTCTTTTTCAACACATTTACAAGTAAATCCTAGTATTTTAAATTTGCGATTAATCATGATTAATCACAGTCCATGACTGTGATTAATGCGATTAATTTTTAATCGATTGACAGCACTAATATATATATATATATATATATAAAATTCAAAATGCATGTAAAACGCCTGTAAAAAAATCAACAAAGAAAATTACATTGTATTATTGCAGTAGGCCTACATTATGCCCTGTTTTTACAGCTATACATACATATATATATATATATATATATATATATATATATATATATATTTTGTGTGTGTGTATTTTAAAGAATGTACATATAGTGGAAGGGCATTGTTTTGGATTAAAACATCTGCTAAATAAATAAATGTGTTTATGTAGAAGAGTGTCAGCTGTTACAGCAGCAAAAGGAGGAAGAACTTCTTATTAATCCCATTTCTTAGAAATGAAATGTTTCATAAGAAAATATGGGTGTGGTGTTCCAGCAGCCTCCACATTTTTGGAGCATGTTATTGTGTCAGTACCTGCATATTTAGAGCTCTGCCTAACAATGCCAAAAGAGCACACCTCATTTACCTCAGCCTGCATCTGTCAACATGCAACAGAACTGCACGCATTTGCTGAAATGATGCAAAGTGCCAGGCAGCACTGTACAAGATTGATGGTGTTGTCCACATGTCGGTTTCTCCTCTAACTTTAGTAAATCACCTATCCAAAGGGGCCTTTAACAGGCCATTAACACACAACACTGACACAATCCATCTTCACAGTCACACGCACTCACAAATCCTCTTATGCGCTGCACAAGAATGTTGTCATCTGCTTTTGAAATATATATTTGGGAATATATGGATAAAAAATATTGTCAGGAGTCAGTACAAAACTTGGGACAAAAAGCGTAAAAAAAAATAATTCGTTCTGACCGATTTTCAATCTTAACTGTCAATTGTAGGCTTGAAGACAAATTAATCCCAGCTAACGGCTTGTGCTGCAATAAGAAACCTAAATTCAGAGGGACCTGCATGCTATATAATTTTATTACTAATGGAGCTATAACAGCAGGTGGTGTACAAATAAATAAATGTGTAAAATCACTTTTTCACGCATAATTCTTTCATGTAGGACAACAAGTGAAGCATGAAACCCAACTAATTCAGACACAGAATGCTTGATTTGAGCATGTTAATTGAAATATGCTATTTAAATGAATGTTAGCATGAATATTTGACTCTTGTACCGTTTTCAGTATCTCTCAATCTCTATTAGGCCTATTAATTTAGTAGCTCCAGCCATTATTAGATCCTACCAGCAGGAGGCACTAGTAGACTGCAAAACAGAAACCTGAGTAATTCCACTTTCCCTTCAAAATTCACACACACACACACACACACACACACACACACACACCTGGTTTGCTATCCTTGTGGGGACTCTCCATAGGCGTAATGCTTTTTCTACAGTACAGACCGTATATTCTATTGCCCTACACCAACTCTACACCTAAACCTACCCCTTACAGGAAACTTTCTGCATTTTTAGATTTTCAAAAAACTTCATTCTGTGTGATTTATTAGCTTGTTTACCTGTGGGGACCTCAATTTAGGTCCCCACCGTGACACGAGTCCACATGAGTCTGTGTGTATTCAGGTTTAAGTCCCCACTTGAATAGAAAAACAGGTACGCACACACACACACACACACACACACAAATCATTTGTACATCTTGATTAAGAGCAGGTGCAGTTTAGTCATGGTATATAAGGAATGACTCATCTTACAGCAGCATGCTGGTTTCATGAAAATCAGCAAGTGATCATCTATTCCCTTTGGTCAATGTGGCTCCACTATTATGTCTTTCAAATCTCATTTATAATTTATTTCAGATGTTCATCCGTCAAAAGCTATCAGGATTTGTAAAGGAGATCACGTATAGAACACTTCACCTAGATGAATAATAAATTATTAATAATTGCTAATATAAAAAATGTTCAAAGACAGATTCAAAATAAAAGCGGTAAATTCTTTTGCTCACAGTGCTGTATGTACTGATAACTGGAATCAGAGGTATAAAGAAAAAAGGCTATAAATAAATAAATATTTATCCTGTGATTTTTTTAAGAAAGACTGTAGAGTTCAATGCCCAGATGGGCGATTTTGTCTATTAGAAAGTCCACATCCTCCCTCTGAGTGGCTGGGTTGGAAAAAACACAGCGGAAGAAATTCACTTTTTCTTCCAGAGGTTGATAGCCAATCATTGTGAATCCTTCCTCCATCATCTTTGTCTTGATTTTTGGAGCCACCTGTGGGAATTAATAATGTCAGCTTATAAGCAGATAATGGGAACAGCTCTGTAAATAAGCAAACCTAGACTCATTTGTCTTCCTGCATTTACTGGTTAATTAAGAAATGAAAAGGCTTCATTTCTTGACTTACCATGTGAAGTTCTCTGTCTCGCTCTGGGCCTGGAGGAATACTTTGCAGTTGTTTTGGGAGATACCAAAAGCAGACATTACTGTGTTCGGGCTGAAATAATACATGTGAGATAATAAAGCGATGAGCTCTAACAACTGTTAGAATCATTCAGCAGTTTTTATCTTAAAATATGCTGAAAGTTTACAGAAACATGGCACTTACCTTTCCTTTGAAGACAAGCTGAAAGTCTGTTCTTTTCTTCAGCTTGTAGTAAAGGTACTCTGCATTTTCCAGGCAGTGGTTGATCTGTGCTTCAAAACCCTCAGATCCCTACAAAGAATGTATTTAATATTTGCTTTGTCTATAAGAACAAAAAAAGTATTTGGATGGTTGTGCTTCAAGGCATAGTGCTGTTTCTGTCATTCGTCACATTTAAATCTTTGTGGCCTCTTTGTGTATCTTGTGAAGCACAATAGAGAAATAAACATTTTAAAAGTATGAAATTAAAGGCTCACTCACAGAAAAGAATAGTAGAATACAGTTATATAAAAGAATAAATAAAATATGTTTTCCTAAAATAATTGGTGTACAATTTCTACTTCTCAATTCTGGATATTTCAAACAAAAACAATCTTTCTTCTCTACTTCTTTCTTCCTCACTTCTCCACAAAAAAGAGCTGTTTTTTTTATATATGGGAGCGGTCATTTTCCAGCTCATTTCTGATGATGGTTGAAAACATATTTGGTTTGAATAAGGAGATTGTCTGTCATACCTTTGCCTTCCACATGAGCCAGAGTTTGAAGACGTCTACGTGCCGTCCGCACTGAATGCTTTTGTCCCCAGTGTCGTAGGACACATCATAGTGCTTGTCGGGCTGGAAGAGATACTCGGCACACAGCTGATTGCATTCCTGCAGGAGGCCCTGAGAACAACACATGGCCTTGGTTTTCAAAACCTCCTCAAGCATCAATGATTCTTTGCAGCCTATTGTGAT
This sequence comes from Onychostoma macrolepis, assembly GCF_012432095.1. Lineage (NCBI taxonomy): Eukaryota > Metazoa > Chordata > Actinopteri > Cypriniformes > Cyprinidae > Onychostoma > Onychostoma macrolepis. Next base: position 18,392,391 of record NC_081156.1, read on the forward strand.
GGTGTATGACTTCCTGGTTTGTCCTGAGCAGTAAAGCTGCCCACTGTTCTTGGCAAAGCCTTGAATCCTTTGTTGCAACCCAACCCTTCTTTGACTGTCTTGCATGCTCTGCAGTCTGCAATCATTTGTGCTCAGATATTGATATTGAGAGCCAACTGTGTCACTCAGGAAAATTGAGGAAAAAATACAACCATCACAAAAGGCCGAGACTACCAAAACCGAGGCACAATGTTAACAATCAATGGCATGCCCTTCTAAACAAAATCAATTTGTGTAAATTCACCTATATAGGTTATATATATATATATATATATATATATATATATGGATTAGTTCACTTCTGGAATAAAAATTTCCTGATAATTTACTCACCCACATGTCAACCAAGATGTTTATGTCTTGCTTTCTTCAGTCAGAAAGAAATTAAGGTTTTTGAGGAAAACATTTCAGGATTTTTCTCCATATAGTGGACTTCAATGGGGATCAATGGGTTTGAAGGTCCAAATTGCAGTTTCAGTGCAGCTTCAAAGGGCTCTACACTAGCGAAACGATCTGTCAATTTCTAAAAAAATAAATAAATAAATACAAATTTCCATACTTTTAACCACAAATGTTCATCTTGCACTAGCTCTGTGATGTGCATGCTCAACTCAAAGAGGTAGGGTAGGGCAAAAAAATCTCTCTCATTTACTCTGTTTTACCTTTTTTTGTAAAGGGCATTTGACTTTCTTTGCATTTTCGCTTTGTAAACACAGGATCGGTACTTCCGATGATGAGCATTTGTGGTTAAACAGTATATACAGTGAGGAAAATAAGTATTTGAACACCCTGCTATTTTGCAAGTTCTCCCACTTAGAAATCATGGAGGGTTTGAAATTGTCATCGTAGGTGCATGTCCACTGTGAGAGACATAATCTAAAAAAAAATCCAGAAATCACAATGTATGATTTTTAACTATTTATTTGTATGATACAGCTGCAAATAAGTATTTGAACACCTGTCTATCAGCTAGAATTCTGACCCTCAAAGACCTGTTAGTCTGCCTTTAAAATGTCCACCTCCACTCCATTTATTATCCTAAATTAGATGCACCTGTTTGAGGTCGTTAGCTGCATAAAGACACCTGTCCACCCCATACAATCAGTAAGAATCCAACTACTAACATGGCCAAGACCAAAGAGCTGTCCAAAGACACTAGAGACAAAATTGTACACCTCCACAAGGCTGGAAAGGGCTACGGGAAATTGCCAAGCAGCTTGGTCAAAAAGGTCCACTGTTGGAGCAATCATTAGAAAATGGAAGAAGCTAAACATGACTGTCAATCTCCCTCGGACTGGGGCTCCATGCAAGATCTCACCTCGTGGGGTCTCAATGATCCTAAGAAAGGTGAGAAATCAGCCCAGAATTACACGGGAGGAGCTGGTCAATGACCTGAAAAGAGCTGGCACCACCGCTTCCAAGGTTACTGTTGGTAATACACTAAGACGTCATGGTTTGAAATCATGCATGGCACGGAAGGTTCCCCTGCTTAAACCAGCACATGTCCAGGCCCGACTTAAGTTTGCCAATGACCATTTGGATGATCCAGAGGAGTCATGGGAGAAAGTCATGTGGTCAGATGAGACCAAAATAGAACTTTTGGTCATAATTCCACTAAACGTGTTTGGAGGAAGAAGAATGATGAGTACCATCCCAAGAACACCATCCCTACTGTGAAGCATGGGGTGGTAGCATCATGCTTTGGGGTGTTTTTCTGCACATGGGACAGGGCGACTGCACTGTATTAAGGAGAGGATGACCGGGGCCATGTATTGCGAGATTTTGGGGAACAACCTCCTTCCCTCAGTTAGAGCATTGAAGATGGGTCGAGGCTGGGTCTTCCAACATGACAATGACCAAGCACACAGCCAGGATAACCAAGGAGTGGCTCTGTAAGAAGCATATCAAGGTTCTGGCGTGGCCTAGCCAGTCTCCAGACCTAAACCCAATAGAGAATCTTTGAGGGAGCTCAAACTCCGTGTTTCTCAGCGACAGGCCAGAAACCTGACTGATCTAGAGAAGATCTGTGTGGAGGAGTGGGCCAAAATCCCTCCTGCAGTGTGTGCAAACCTGGTGAAAAACTACAGGAAACGTTTGACCTCTGTAATTGCAAACAAAGGCTACTGTTCCAAATATTAACATTGATTTTCTCAGGTGTTCAAATACTTATTTGCAGCTGTATCATACAAATAAATAGTTAAAAATCATACATTGTGATTTCTGGATTTTTTTTTAGATTATGTCTCTCACAGTGGACATGCACCTACGATGACAATTTCAGACCCCTCCATGATTTCTAAGTGGGAGAACTTGCAAAATAGCAGGGTGTTCAAATACTTATTTTCCTCACTGTAATTGTATTTATTTATTTATTTTAGAAAATGACAATGACCGATCGTTTCACTATATAAGACCCTTATTGCTCAGCTGGGATCGTTTGGAGTGCTTTGAAGCTGCATTTGAAACTGCAATTCGGATCTTCAACCCCTTGGTTCCAATTGAAGTCCACTATATGGAGAAAAATCCATAGAATGTTTTCCTCAAAAACTCTTGTATGACATGGGGGTGAGTAAATTATAATTTTTTATTCTGGAAATAACCTAATCTGTTAAGTAAATTTATGTTATGCAGTTTCTTCAGAGCAGTAATAAACATAAAAAATATATTTATTATTATTATTATTTTATTTAATTTTTTTACTATTTTATTTATTTATTTATTCTTAACCTTGTAGATTACACCCTCCAGCTCAGCTCACCTTCCTCTTCACTAGAATGGTTGAGCATTGCAGTGGGACGCCCATCATCTTGTGCGGGTTCCAGGTCACAGAATGGGCTCTGGATGAAAGCATATGAATAGACTGATGATTTTATATGTTGAAATAATTCCACCAATTTAAAGTACACATTCAAAATATGAAAGGATTTTTGAAATGGAGGTGAAAGTGGAGGTGGAATCCATTAGACAGAAAATTTTCATCAATTTGATGTATTCTGAGCAAGGCTGTAATTGCAGGTTCTGACCAACCATCAGTACAAAAGAAATGAATATAAGAAAGTTTTTAGGCTGACGGGGGTGAGTGAGTTATGTTTTAACACAGTCTCACAGAGTAAATGTCAATGTGTTTTCACCATACTCCTTTTGGAGCTAAAATTGTAGAGAAATTACGTGAATTATCCTGCAGAACACCATTCGTAATGGCAATGAAGGCGGCACTTTGTCTTGATTAAAAGAAAATGAAACACAGGGATGTTGAAGAAGTGTCCAGAGAACTGACTGCTGACATTTAAGGTAGATGAAGCAGCCCACGCTTGCATTAGCTAACAAGATTTAAAAGCAACTAGACAGTCCTACTAGTTGATAAACAGGTAGCATACGAACATAAACATACTAAAAAAGTATGGTAACACTTTAGAATAGGGAACACTATTCGTAATTAACTAGTTGCTTATTAGCATGCATACTACTAGCATATTGGCCATTTATTAGTACTTTTTAAATATTTTGTCATTTTACCAATAGACACAGTGGGATCAGAAAATGTTTCAAGCTGTGCAAACAGTCACCCCATTATTGTTCCGTGGCACATCAAATTTGCAAGTATCAATCAATCTCTGATAGAGTTAAAATGAACTCTTTTTTGAGTTAATGATATCTGCACTCCCAACAGTTAAATTGACTGAGTTTCCCAGTTAACAATTATGCTTTTAGTGGAGGCTTTTATCCAAACCAATTTGCACTGCACTCAAGGTGTAAATTTTCCTGAATCATTTCATGAATTCCCAGTGAATCAAACCCATGACCTTGGAGTTTCTTATGGCACTGAATGACAGGAACACATTATACAATCAAAATGACTTGGGTTACCTTTCAATTCCTTGCAGTTTCACACGATGTTTGTTGGAGAGAAGCAAGCCTCCACCCCAAGCAGCCTAAATGAAGTGAGAGCATTAAAGCACTGCATCATTCTGACAATATTTAATAAAATGTACCTAATACGATAAAACACTTTACATCCACATGCATCCATAGGCCATGGTGTTCACAAATGTCTGCTATTTCATTCAGAGGGTCAAAGGCTCCATAGACTGTGGTTCCTGCCGTTGCGTTGACATAGAATGGCACCAGACCCTATAGACAGCAAACAGGGATTTGGTAAATGTAGAAGACACAAGATATCACACAATGAAAAAATTTGGCATAGAAACAATTTTCACTTAGAAATTGCCAGTAAATTTCAGAAGTGCAAAGACATTTTGAAGCAGAATGACAGAAATAGAAATTCTAGTTAAACATACTCTAATCTTTTTAAAGTCTTAATTTTTTTTTTAAGGTTACCAGATTACAGTATGTTACTTCTAATACATTCCAAGACCCAACAAACGCCAATTCAACATGTTCAGTCAACAAAAATAAGCATCGACCAACGCCAATAGACACCTGAATCTAAAACCTGACAAATATGTCTGTCACTGTTTGTCTGCATCTGTTGGAGCAGTGTGAATTGGTCTTTACAAGAAAATACTATTCTGTTTTTTCTACTTCAAAATTTCACATTTAATTCAGTGTTACTATACTGTCTCTTAGTAACTGTTTAAAAAAAAATGTTATCAATTTCTGTGTGAAAAATGTTTCTAAACTTTTTTTTTTCCAGTGCATGAGCAAAATTATTGTTGACCTGAATATAAGGTGTGCAAGCTTGTGAGATATACAGTAGACCTGACTATTTTTTCCATCATTTTTCAGTATGTGCACTGCAGAAATGTACATTTCAATGGAAGTTAATTTAATATGCAATGGCTGCATCTAACTTGCAAAATAATTTTAGGGGAAAAAACAAAAGAAAAGCATAAAAATGCCCCATTCGTGATTTATTACATTGCAGGATATATTCATAATTTTTGGCTACAGCTGAACAGGTAACCCCTCACTCGCATGTTAACGCTTACATCTTAAAGTGGTAGAACTGGCATTTATTTTAACAGAATCAGTAGGTGACACAACTCAGTAACCTAGTTGCCACATTTCGTGCATACTGCTGTTGGCAATAATGAAAACATGGAGAGACAGAAGGGGAATAAAATCACAATTGTATCCAAGTTCTGACTGAAGGGATATTATGACACATTTCTACTGATTTGATGAGTTTGACTGAGAAGCAGGACTGAAATTATAATCAGCCACATTTTCTTTTTTCGGCTTAACATAACATCACATAATGTTTAGTTTTAGATTCCATATAATGTAACTTAATAACCACATCTCACACGTCTAAAATGTGTGAGATTTAGTCCACTACTACAGCATGATTGCAAGAGAAAATGGCTTTATACAAGCATGTATAACAGTCCTCTAAATAATACACTGATATTGAGTAAACCAGGCATTTTAGACAAAATATGTCCGGTTCTACAGATCATAGTCAAATACAGATTAGCGAGTGATAAAAAGTGCTATAGAACTTGGTCAGGGTCATGTCATATTTAATTTTTGACAGAAATGAAAACAAGGTTGCGAGGGATAGAAGTACAGTGAACTGTATTGTTGTATACAACATACGGATTGTTCAGCTGATGGAAACTTTAGGTTTAGGTGTTGGGTAGGATTAGATATGTAGAATGTGGTCATGCACAATATGTGCCTTATTATATGTACTAATCAACAGACAATATGTGACCCTGGACCACAAAACCAGTCTTAAGTCGCTGGGGTATATTTGTAGCAATAGCCAAAAATACACTGTATGGGTTAAAATGATAGATTTTTCTTTCATGCCAAAAATCATTAGTATATTAAGTAAAGATCATATTCCATGAAGATATTTTGTAAATTTACTACTGTAAATATATCAAAATGTCATTTTTAATTACTAATATGCATTGCTAAGAATTAATTTGGACAACTTTAAAGGCGATTTTCTCAATATTTGGATTTTTTTGCACCCTCAGATTCCAGATTTTAAAATAGTTGTATCTCGGCCAAATATTGTCCAATCCTAACAATCCATGCATCAATGGAAAGCTTATTTATTCAGCTTTCAGAAATTGACTGGTTATGTGGTCCAGGGTCACATATGTTATTAATAGGCATGCAAATAAGCAACTAGTCAATAGTGAGAATTTGTCCCTATGCTAAAGTGTTACCACAAACTTTTATAATATTGAATATTCAGCTCAAAGTCAACTCATTTGACTAACCTTAGACTTTGCTGCCTCAATGCTGGAGTTCAGTTCTGATGAGATCATCTTCCCCCTAACAGAGAGAAACCAAAACATTTTATTAATTTTGGTAAATTGGACACATTGCAAATGATGGACTTATGATTCCAACCACCAATCTTACCTTTCGTCACATTTGACGACTATAACATTTTCAGAGCCGATGCCGAGAACTGCTGCAGACTTCTTGATTGAATAATGACTCTAATAAGGAAAGTGTATGTTAAACATGCACAGGCAAACAGCTAACATGATCTGACCTGCTTTACCATAACAAGACATGAAATATTTGAATTAACGGCAGTTTATCAGCACTTTTAAAAAACACTGCTGTGACACGTAACGTCTGACCTCCCAATCAGCGGGTCAGGAGGTAATAGCTGAAATGTGTTGTGCTATGTGTCTCATTGAGTAAGTGGAACTGTCACAGCACGCCCGCTGAGAGTGGAGGAAACAATAATGAGATCATGTACGTGCGCGGAGGTGAACAGTGCCAGGCGAGGTATCGCAGACATCCCGTGAGTCTTCACCGCCGGAAAGAGATGAAACCTAGCCAACAACACACTGTACAGATTGGACATGGTGCCTCCTGCGGAGAAAGCCATTAGCTGTTTAATGAAATACTAATGATGGAAAAGTTCCAATGTTCATTTTTCAAAACGCAAATATAAATGCTTCTTGTATTTTTGTGCTTTCAGCTTGTTACCAGGACAAAAGATGCCATCTCCATCTTCTTCTGGCCATCCAATAATTGAATGCATTTTTCTCAGAACTACTTCCTCCATGAGTATAAAGACCGGGGATATTTCATAAGTGAACCTGTAAACAGAGAAGAACATACGTGCCTTGATGAAATGTAAAGGAAATAGGGCATAATGGGAACAAACTTTGATTTAAAGACAGTTTGGAAATGGAAAATCTATTTTCTGAATGCATCTTAAGATTTTTTTTTTTTCATAGCTTTTAATGAAAATTACTTCTTCAATCATTTAATCCACTTAAAGCAGGGGTATCAAACTCCATTCCTGGTGGGCCACAGTCTTGCAGAGTTTAGTTCCAGCCCTGCTCCAACTCACAAACCATGTAGTTTTAAAATAAACCTGAGGCCGTTTCTCAAACGGAAGGCTGCATCCTCCGGAGGTCGCATTTGTAGGCTGAATACGCCATCAAGCCTGGTTTATTTCAGTTAACTGAGCATTACATTTGCAAGTCAAAAGCATATTACAACAATTTACACTTAACTAAGAATAATGGTCAAATTCAGAACTGTTAATATTCTAAGATAAGATCTTCTTTATGACGTATGCAGCCTACAAATGTGACCTACGGAGGATGCAGCCTTCCGTTTGAGAAACGGCCTGAAAGACTTGATTAGCTGGATCAGGTGCATTTAATTAGGGTTGAATCTAAAATCTGCAGGGCTGTAGCCCTCCAGGAACTGAGTTTGACAAAGGAATAGTTCACCCAAAAATGAAAAATTTGTCATCGTTTACTCACCCTCATGTCGTTACAAGTCTCTATAGATTTCTTTCTTATTTTGAACACAAAAGAAGATATCTTGAAGAACAGTTGTTGGTCGCCATTGAATTCCATAGTAGGGAATGGCAAACTATGGAAGTCAATGGGGACCATCAACTGTTTGATTACCAGCATTCTTCAAAATATCTTCTTTTATGTTCAATGTGTGTGTGTGTGTGTGTGTGTGTGTGTGTGTGTGTTTATATATATTAGTGGTGGGCATAGATTAATTTTTTTAATCTAGATTAATCTCACTGTAATCTTGGAATTAATCTAGATTAAAATGGCTCATTTGAATTCTGCCAAGTAGATCAGAATAAATTCACTACTAGTAGTAAACAACTAGCAGTCATCAAGAATTTAATATTGATAATAACATTGAAGACATTGTATGATTATTCCTTAAAGATAAGGTTTTAATAGTTTTAGTAGTAGTAGCCTATTACGTTCTGCCCAATGTCTTCAAGTGAAACCGAACTTTTATTTTGACGGGTTGCCGTGAGGATAGTTTTTCTCAAATGAAACGCTCGAATGCTCATGAAGTGACTCTCAGAGCAGTTCTGGAGATGTTGTTCATGTATTTATGTCCTCATTTAGTGAGACGACAGACGTTAATATCGCCGCAAGCGCCACGCGGTCTTCTGTATGAGTAGTGAACAAACCCATGCGTCTGCGCCATACATTAACACAGAGACACGCAGAAGTCATATTTAAATAGTCGTTTTGCGGCTTAATATTTACAAATAGGAGTGGGAGTGTGTGTGCGCTCACGTTTGTTTGTTTGTGTGTGTGTGTGTGTGTGTGTGTGCGAACCGGGCGGAACTCCGCTGTGCGCGATACAGAGAGCGACCATGTAACGTAGAGACAGACTTGCCGATTTCCATTGGGAAGCTTCTTAAAAATAAATTTTCCCTGAAGCAAACCCAGCGGCTTCATAGCTGCATCCATGTTAGCACGCATACACACAGGTTCGAAGACTCGTTCTCGCCCCCTACAGTGCAATTCGGCTGGGTATACATCCGCGCTAAAATATCAAGGTGAAAGTCATCATAGCTTGCGTAGTATAGACCCAGCTCCCAACCCAACTTTGAGAATAGATTAACGGCGATAATTTTTTTATCGCCCGATAAGAGTCTCACCTTAACGCAGCACGTTAACGCCGATAACGGCCCACCACTAATATATATATATATATACATATATATATATATATATATATTTTTTTTTTTTTCAAGCAGTCTCTCATGCTCACCAAGGCTGCATGTTTAAATCAATGCTGAACCAGAATTAGTTTCATCCCTATAGGCTACCTAATTTTAAATGTGTTCATCCCTGGCTGCCCTTACATTTTTTTCTTTTCATTCATAATTATAGAATGAATGTATATATTATAGAAGAAATGAAAGTGTCTTACATGTTTGTATTTGCTGTGGACGTCAACCATTCTCCTGCCAGACCAATGATGTCAAGTCCAGTTGACAGCTGGTTGAAAAATCTTGGATGACCTGGCAACATTAAAGGACAACATTGACAAAAGCTTCCACTAAACACAACCAGAGGTGTAAAATACTTGAGTAATTTTACTTGATTACTTTACTTAAGTATTATTTTGGGGGATTTGTACTTTATTCAAGTACAATTTAAACTGACTACTTGTACTTTTTTTTTATTTCATCTTGAAAAGTACATTACATTTTTATTTTATCTCATGCACATTAAATATGGTAAACGGAAGCTCAAACGTGCGTGCCTGATGTGAGAACCAATGATCATTGTTTCATGCATCAAGCACACATATTTCTACTTCATTATGACTTTCATCAGGTAAATGTCTGGCATCAAAAGTTCACCATCAAATCCAAGCAAGCACATTGATGTAGCAAAGTTGCATTTTCCCAAAAAATATTTATTCATTATTCGTTCTGTTTTGATTAGCTGTGTAATATATTAGCTGAATGCACAAGATTGAGTGCAAATAAAATCAGTGATCAGAATTCTACCATTAATATTCTACCATTAATATTTTTGTGGAAATATTTTCTTAATTAATTAAAAATCTCCAAAAGTGTTTAAATAAGCATTGTTTGTTAAATTAATTGTAATTCATGTTTAGTGATGTTCTCACCAGGTAGTGGATAAGTTGTATGTATAATATGTCATTATATGACACATTGAGTAGGAATCAGGACTGTCAATGTTTTTTGTTTTTTTAAATCTTAATAATTACATGATTTGCTCATTAATTAATCTAAATAGTAACAAATAATTATTTATCAATATTTGCTGAGAAAAAAAACAAACTCTAAAAGCCCCAAATAAATAATTAAAAGACTAACAACACACAAAAAAGTGGCCTTTCAAAACGTTAATGTTGTATGTTTTAATTCTATGACTCTCCACATTAATTCAACACATTCTAGTATTCTGTCTGGAATATGTTCCTAGCCTCTGCATTACATCTTGCTCTTCAAAGGAATAGTTCACCCAAAAATAAAAATTCGCTCATCATTTACTCACCCTCATGTCATCCCAGATGTTTATGACTTTCTTTCTTCAGATGAACACAAGCAAAGATTTTTAGTCCAGATAATGCAAAACAGAACCACTTCAGAACCCACACAAAGTGAACACGACGGTCAAATTTAAAATATTAGTATTTGTATCCTTCTTACATAAGCCTATCATTTCACTTAAGAAGACACTGATTCATTAAAAGGGGTTGCACGCGTTACTGTCACTTTGTGTAGTTTTTGAAGTGTCATTTTTGGATGTCCCATACACATGATTTTTTTTCTCTAAAACTCTTAGTTTGTGTTCATCTGATAAATGAAAGTCACATGGGATGGCATGAGGATGGAGTTTCCTTTTAATCCCTTTCCTTGTATTTTTTTTCCGGTGTTCCACTGTGCTGCATTTTAATTGTTATTGTTGCACTAGATATACGTGTTTGACACACGTACACAACATACATTACATTTTGTTTTGTTTTCTCCCTTTAACCAAACTTCTGAATGTCTGTCAGAAAAGAAAGTACTTCTGCTTTTTTAATACTTGAGTACAATTTAAAGTTGTACTTTTTTACTTTTACTCAAGTATGTTTTTGGCCAGATACTTGTACTTTTAATTGAGTAAGATTTTCACTGAGTATTTGTACTTTCACTTGAGTAAAAGTTTTGAGTACTTTTTACACCTCTGAACACAACCTGTGTTATTTTGTTTGTTCTTACCGGTTTTAACTCCATATTTAAGTGTGTCTCTGCAGTCCACCAGCAGCTGCTCCAGGTTATCTGGCTGGTCAGGGAGATCCAGGCTGAAGCCCTCCAGACCTTCCTTAAGCTGGTGAGGATAGTGGAAATCTAGAACTTTGGAGCTGCGTTTGAGGGATTTACTGATGTAGGCCAGCAAGATGTTTACCAACTCCTGGAGGAAGTGCTTGGTTTTTTCCTCTCCGTCCTCAGCAGGGAGCAGATCTAAACAAACACGAAATGCACATCATTCTCACAAATTATTTGTGATTCAGGTCCAGTACCCTCATGAAAATTAACCATGGGTTTACTATGGTAAAAATGTAGTAACCATGTTTTTTTGGCATATTGATTACCATTTTTTCTTTTTGGTTTTTATTTGTAGTAAAACCATGGTTAATTTTCATAAGGGTATTACCACTATGTATTGGCTACAATGTAGTTGCAAACAACATTTTGTCTCTCTGCATCACATTTCCCGTCAACATTGCTCAAAGAGTTGTCACGTGTATAATCAGCATTAACAGGTTGGGCTGCCAATCAATGTCAGAAGGTTATAATTTACTGTCTACCAGCATGGCTTCATCACTTCTTTTTACAGCAGCTTGTTTCCAGAGCTGTTGCAAAACCGTTTGCAGTTTTCATTTGGCAATTGGAAAAACATTTGCAAGCACTGCTAATGAAAATAATTTGAATGCATGAAAATATTTACTTTGTGTAATTGCAGCTGAATTAAAAATAAATCTCTTAGTTTAATTTAATTTAAATCAATATTACATTTACATTTGTTTGTTTTTTTTCATGTGGAAAAGCTTTTATCCAAAAAGGCTTAGTGCAAGTTATACATTTATATCAATTCATTTCCTTGATACAACATTTGAATAGATAATTGAATGTCAAACCACGCTATTTGCACTTGCTTTCTCTAAGTTCGAACATGTTTTAATCAAAACATTCATTACATTTGGCATCAAACTGAAAAAAGTGAATTATCCCACAATGCTGGGCCGTATTTCTTTTCAGAAATTGTTTCTAGTACCACTGTTGTACTGCAAGAGAGAAACTCAGTCATGTCACCACCCTTTCATCTGAGTATTTGCTGTACCTTTGCTGTGGATGCAGCTGAAGTCATGGGCTACGCGCCCACTATCATATTTCAGGCTGTCATCAGTGTTTCCTAAAGAACATGTATCCTGTTTGCTCTTGTCTAAATGCTGTCTATCAGCTTGTGTTAACTCCATAATGTCTCCTGGAGACCTGCACACACATCAAAATACAAGCTCAAACACACACAGGTACAGATACCAGTTATTTTGCTATTAGTTATTTACTATTGTATTTATTTAAATTTGTAATGTTTTTCATTTTTCTATTTTCATTTTAAATTTAGTTTTTGTTCATTTTTAAAAACTTTCCACTTTACTAAAGAAAAACCCCAAGGCAACATTTCTAAATTCCTTTTAAGTTTGTTAACATTTCATCTACTATTTTGTGTATGCTTTATTTCAGCTTTGTTTCAAATAATGAAAGCCGCTTATAGTTTTAGTAAGTACTAGTTAACAACAATACAACAATAACAACACTGGCAGATACACACAACCACAACTTCAGAAATGACGTTTACCACTTCAATAAAAAAAATCCGAATCCGTTTGAGATCAGCACAGTGAACAGCTTCTTGTTTGAACATGAGCACCAATCACTTATGTTAACAAAAATAACTGTATAACATTACTCGGAAATTGTACAGTATGGCAAAAATGAAAATTACCAAATGGTGTTCTAACATGTTATAATAAAAACAACAACAACAATAGGTCACTGTACTTTACCTTCTCATTGAGGCATCCACTCTTGCAGACTGTTAATATGAAGAGTCTGTGCCAAATGGCTGAGAGTTATAAAAGTCCCAGCCTCTGCCCCAGGGTTAACAATCAACCAACCTTCAGTCAAACTAGGCGTGGTCATAGTGCACAGCATTCCATCCAAATAGAAGCAATGCTATTACACAAGGATAAAAACGCCCATGACCTCATCACCTTTTCAGACTCTCTCTCTTCTTTTGTTAATTGATATGAATGTGTTCGTGCTCTTCAGTGGCTCCACACTGACAGATGCCTAGGCATGAAAAAAAGCAGGTTTATGTGTGAAGTTGGCCAAATTTTGAGGCATTCAAGCAGCAGAAGCACTACACTTCAAGGCCAAACATTTCCCTTTTATAAATCCTGCTGGCTTGTTTTCGACGTGTTGTACATCAGGGAAAAAAATTTAATAAAAAAAAAATCTGAATCTTTGACCTGTCAGATTTTAGGAACACTCTAAAAATAAAGGTGCTTCACGATGCCATAGAAGAACCTTTTTGTCTAAATGGTTCCATAAAGAACCTTCAACATCTGAAGAACCTTTCTGTTTCACAAAAGGTTCTTTGTGGCGAAAGAAGGTTCTTCAGATTATAAAAAACATAAGCAAGAGATGGTTCTTTAAAGAACCTTTGACTGAATGGTTCTTTGTGGAACCAAAAATTGTTCTTCTATGGCATCGCTGTGAAGAACCTTTTAAGCACCCTTATTTTTAAAGGGGTCATATAATGCTACATGCACTTTTACAAGTTGTTTGAATTTAAATGTGTGTTGGCAGTGTGTGTACACCCAGTGTTTTTTTTGTAATCTCGTTAAATCTTTACCCCTTTCTCAAATCGAGCCGTCTTTCCGTGTGACGTCACAAGGACGGAGGCCCCTCCCACGATTGTTGATTGACAGCAGCATTTTAGCACAGACTGCACTGGTGTCTTACCTCAGACCGCCCTGACTGAGCTGTCATCAGTTGTTTCACTGCCTGAGCAGATGTAGACAAGAATGACTCCTAAGCGATTGAGGTGTTTTATTGTTGGATGTAATAATGAACATAGCAGTAGTCATTTACTTCCAACATCTGAGTGGTTGAAGAGGATTTGGTTTGGTTCTGAAGGGAATGCGCCGTCCATCTACCTAAATGCGTCTATGTTCGCGCGAATCGTTCGTGATCCAGCTTCACCTCCAAAAAAAGTGAGTACAAGGTTTTTTAAATGAATCTTTGCAAATGGCCTTTCCTAATAATGTGCTAATTAGCAAGTTTCACAATGAATGTGGCTAAAGTAAACAGTCCCTCAGAGAGCGGCTTGGAAGAGAGGGGCGGAGTCAGCAGAGCTCATTAACATTTAAAGGAGAATGACACAATACCGCTTGCTCTGACAAGAGCTGTTATTTACAGGGTGTTTTTTACACTACCAATGAGAAATTTTAACCAAACTATGTTACAGACTTTTCATTAAGACCCTAAAGAATAATATCAACTTGTGGAAAATGGGCATTATATGACCCCTTTAAGGAAGGCTTCTGTTTAAATCTAAAATCTTACTGACAAATAAGCAACAAAATTCACCATGCATACTGTTATTGAGGAAACATTAAAACACATGTTTTAAAACGTATCACAGTATTGCATAAACAGATACAATCTACAACCTCTTCATTTTTATTTATTTTTTGTCTTTGATGCACATCAGATTTCATTTTGTCCATATGTCTACATTTTGATATATAAAAACCAGTGACTTAGCTTTTCAGCGAGGGCAAGCCAGCAGAGATCTTATTTAATAGGAGCACAAAGGAGCTCGGTCTTTCAAATGGTGTGCAAATAGCTTGGGAAAAGTAAATAGAGAGAACAGAGGGTGAGATATGAAGGCTTGTTTTTATTATTTATTTGTATGGTTTTTAATCAGGCTGACGATGCTGCTTCCATCAGTCTCATTGGTTAAATGTTTTCTATGTTTAGTCCTTGAAAATTACCTTGCCTGGCACAAGCGCAGCCATGGTAACTTTACTGAATGGAATAGTCCCTTTGTGCATTAATCTGTAAATGAAGATTCCACGTATTGGTAAAACACTGGCTAATGGAAGGCTGTTTGTGTATAAGACATGAGAAAGAACACAGTATTTTTTTTTTGGTGTGTAATTGCTTCATTTTGATAATTTATTATACCCCAATACACTGTAAGATTATATAAATGTTTGTTATGTTTGGTGTTTGCTTCAAATCAAAATGAGAGAAGAATCAATTAGAAATTGAAGGAAAAGCATGGCACATAAAGACCTGTTCACGCAAAGAATGATAGCTATAAAGATCCCTAGAATGATAGCTATATTAGCGTCCACACCAACAGATGGTAACGGCTGGGGGAAAAACACTTTAGCTAAATTGCTTCTCTGTGTCGTTATTGTTATAGCTATTGTGTGGACTTTGCTATTCTCATAGAATTAGAATGATTATTATAACCGCATAGTTATATTTATCATTATAGTTATTGACATTGGTGTACACAGTCCTTCAAGTGCCCCTATTATGGCATTTTTAAGTTTGCTAATATTGTTTTATGAATCTCCTAAAACAGGTTTACATGCATCCAAGGTCAAAAAACACTTTAGTTTTCTCAAAAAATCTATTTAATTTTACCTCATTTCTAAATGATACGTAAACGACTCGTGCGAAGCAGTTCAAAGAATCAGTCTCTCTAAACCCCTCCTTTCCGTGAGCCCTCACTCTTGTGATTGGTCAGATGGCGCTGTCCTTTGTGATTGGTCTACCGTGTACAGCGAGTGTCGGAAACGAATCGCCTATTGCCATAACGGAATGACTGGAGACTTGAAAAGATGGTATCTATTGTAACTTACCAGTTCAAGTCTGATTCTGATGATGAAATGGTTGAAGTGGCTGATGGACAAGAGCAGGAGCAGGATGTTTCTCAGTGGTAAATGTCACATTTGTGGTATTATAAGATGAGATAAAACAAATTTACTCTCCAAGCGTAGGATACAGCCAGTGTCTTCTCAACATGATGTTAACCACATGGAAATTTTACTGTGTTTGTGGACAGGCAAGTTGTTAATGAGAACGTGGGCGGACATTATGCAAATGTATTACTTCGTGACGTACAGCCATAACAGAATAAGATTTGAATTCCTGACGACTTGTTTAAGCAAATGCGAGCCGACTCTTTTTTTTTTTTTTTGATAGACAATACATTTATTTATCATGCACTGTCGGCTTCACAACTTTGCAGATAGTTTATGTTCACATACAGCTACATGACACACTGCATGAAAGGTAATATTTGAAAAGGCATAATAGGGGCACTTTAAGAACAGTGCCACTAAAAAAAGTGCAAGTGTGGGCCCAGATTTCTAGTAGTGCCATAGAATGGGCCTTAAACTGTAAGGGGCCCAGAAAACCAAGCACATATTTTTTAAGCAATCTATCATGACAACTCTTGGAAGATTTTAGCATGGTAATGGATATGACAATGTTAATGTATTTGGTCTTTGGTAGAGGAACTTGCTACTGCCAATGCGTAGCAAATCTATACAGGTGGAGCTGGGGAAGGTGAAGGGTTTCAGAGGAACTAGCCATTAAAATGTAAAGCAGTAAACTCATTGGCTGCGAATGCAACATGAACCAATCAGCTTGTGCCAAGTCGTTTAACACTGTGAATATCATCAGTTTAAGTTAAGGACTCATCAGCCTGCACCATCTAGAATTTAATGACAGAACTGGGTATTATCATACAAACAAAAATTGCTACATACATACAGACAGTCAGTGTCTGGGATTGATAACTGTATTTAATAGCAAGTGTGATTCACAAACTTTCCTATTTACACAACAATTTTCATACAGTATACGAGCTGTTAAGAATGAATAACTAATGTCAATACCATTTAATATTCGTATAATGGCTGTGAATGGCGGCCACATCATTACTGTTATTTTATAGCCTACCTGAATGTGTGCCGGAGACTGTCGGGAGTTTTACCCAGTTCATAAAACTGACAAGATCAGCTCGGAAGACAGTGACAGGATGTAAAACCTTTAGATGACACATCAGAGAAGAAAACATC
The DNA here is from genome assembly GCF_012432095.1 of Onychostoma macrolepis. Lineage (NCBI taxonomy): Eukaryota > Metazoa > Chordata > Actinopteri > Cypriniformes > Cyprinidae > Onychostoma > Onychostoma macrolepis. Next base: position 18,409,344 of record NC_081156.1, read on the forward strand.
AAAGAAACATCAAATATAAAAACAGCAAATGTGGAATGTAATGCAGGGAATTCTGTGAATGTCGATTTACGGTTATTCACTGTAAATTATAATTCCATTTCCAAAAACTGTATACTACCGTAAAATAACAGTTATATAATACAGTTGTTCACTGTATAGTATATAGTACGGGAACTTACCATTAACCAATTAATAGGTTTTTACTGTACCATTTTTACAGCCTTTTACCATTAAAATCATGGTCATTTTTACAGTGTGCTTCTACTGTGTGAATGTATCTTATGTGCCGCTGGCGTTCGATTCAGGAACCCTGGATATATGCAAATGTGAGTGAAAAACGTAGCAGCTGGCCTGTGGTTTAGCCCGCTGTAATATTCCATGTAATGTGTCCGTAAATAAATATACCACACTTTCATTCCTTTTCCTAGGTCTAAATGTTGCACTTCAGTGCAGGAGGCCTGTTTATTGAAAATCATTCCTCCAGTGCACAGTCAAGTTGAAGCAGTTTGTTTTCTCAAGCAGGCATCCAGTAATCCCATCCCAGCAGGCCTTGCAGTCTGGTATGCTTGCCTGAGCACCTACAGCTTTTTATATGCATAATGAAAATTGTATATTCACAGCACACCTGTACAGTTTATAACTTACTTTTTAAAATTCAAGCTTGGGGATTAATTAACTACATAAATCAGGATCTATTTACATGCTTGTTAATGTGTTTATGGCAGTTATGGATAACCCGATTCACAAATGAACTTTTCTGAACAGTCCAGTGGGGCTTTACCATGTGACATGCACCATGGTCGTAAATACAAGTTTTAACAAATTAAATGACAAGAAGTCACTTAAGCAAATGTAGACATTTGAAAACAGTGTTTTGCAATTTAAAAGCTATTTACATGAATTTGCTTTGCTGGCTCATTCCATGTGAAATTACTCGAGGAAAGGAGTTTTTCAAACCATCCGTTACAGCTCAGCAATTCTGATATGAATTCTTAATGTTTTATGTTTTATAACATAACATGTTATAACGTCTTGATACATATGGACACTTTTGTTGATATGATCAAATAAAATGCGGATAAAAATCCGAATAACAACCTGAGATCATTTTAATATGTCTTTTAGGAAAGCATGCTGTTTCATACATGAGTGGCAATTAGAAAATTCTACTACAGACCTGATTCATCAAAGCATTAAAAAACATGTTTAATTATTTATGCTTCGCTAATTAACATTCATGAGCTAAGCCTTTGCCATTTCATGATGTCATAGCCAACCATCTGTGATCCAAACTGTCTCCAGCCTGATAAAAATCCTTTTGCACTTCATAACTACAAGATGATTGTGTATATATGTTGATTACAAACATAATATTTTAGTTTATGAAATACAGTTTTCAGTTTTTGTGCTTGGTTTGGTAATAATAAATGCAGTTAATTTGAATAGGATATTAAAGGTTCTGTTGTTTTAAATGAGTAAACAACATCTACTGTGTGATAGGTCAAGGATGTCTGTTTTTGTTTTGTTTTGATTTCATTTGCTGCAAAACTGATTCACATTATGACTGATCAAAATATTGTAGGCAGATAATACTGCATTATTTCTACAAGGCTGGACTAGTGTTAAAAAAATAAATAAATACAAACCACCAACTACAACAAAAAACACCTCTACTCAGCAACAGTTGACTTTTTTCCATAACTGTAAGAAAGCAAAATATGTTATTTTGGCTGCAAAGATTGGCTTATATTTGATAGCGTTATCCAAAACGAACACAGTCTCATGGCAATTTGTAATCATCTGCTGAATTGGTGGCTAATTTGTGTGTTTTGTGTACAATCTGCTTTTATGCCCCAGTGATGGTCACGCATAGGGGTGGACCTTCGTGCTGACATTTTGTTTTCTAAAAATCAAACATTTTTGTACAATTTACATCATACAAATTCATACAATATGACCGTCCTCGTAATTTTTTATTTGTATTTTTTTTCTTTGAGATTTGGTTATTCAAATCCAAAATACCTTTCTCAGGCCTTTGTCAGTGATGTAAGAATTTAATTAATTCATCCAAGATTTTATCTGGAATAATAAGCCATTTCAACTCAAAAGGGAAATGGTTTAAAAGTGGTATAAAAATTTTGGACTTTTTATGTTACTGTAATAACACATTTGAACTTAATTGTACATTTTAGCCCACACTGGATCTCAAAAATCAGTCAAATCTCAACGTTTCACCAACAAGCATTACAGTCATGGAAAATCTGTTTTTACCAGAAAAAAAAAAAAAAAAAGCTGTCAGATGACAAGGAATAAATCCTTGTTTCTGTGCAGCTGGTTTGCCACAGAGATAAACTTATGTAATGTCATTCAGCAAAGATAAAAATATTCTTATGAAAAATATAGGAGTTATGGGCTCGTTGTGAACCAGCTGCATACTCCACAGCTCAGATATAATTATGGTAAATTGCTTTTTATGGTTTGTTATATCCAGTAAAAATACTGTATTTCATCTGTAGTACAAGACAATTATTTCAAATGCTCAAAGTCTTGCAAAAATTGTCACTATAAATTCAAAATAACATGCAGAATGATGTTTGTTGTTTAATTTTACAAATATAACTAACATAAGTGTTTTAATTGTCTAATTGTTCTGGTTTTAAGGTTAGAGAGATACAGTACATATAATAGGAATGCCGATTATGACAGAAGAGAAGAGAAGTCAGTGTCAGTGCATCATTAGCCAAATAAATCATCACATCTGCCAGGATCTGAAGTGAAGGTGAAAGGATCTTCAAACCTTAGAACAGATTTTAGTCAGAAAGTATCAGAGGATCTGAAATTGCATAATGTTCCATAGCAGTGTTAAAGCATTAAAGTACAGACAAAGTTAAAGTTAAAGTACGGACAGATGTACAGAACATTGACAGATGAAACAACAGCATAAGATCCTTGAAACAAAACAACAGTATTCAGTTTTTGTTGAGCAGGGTCTTTCATTTAGACACAGCACATGCAGACACTAACTGTTATCAATAAAGAACAATGCAAATCCATAATAATACAGACTTTTAAACATAACGTCCTCAGAAGTTACAAGAGTGCACAAATCAGGAATGACAGTTTCATTGACTGTCAACTGGATATTTGATATGCCCATGAAGGAGCAAAACTGGTTTGATAAGTTTTTTTTTTTAAATCTGTGTCATCTTTATTTAGTCATACTATGACTTTCCTAAAAAACAAATTAGTTGTTTGTATGTTCTGATGTCCTGTGCAATTTAAATAACATTTTCCTGATTTTGTTTAATTTGCTCACTATTTCCATGGTAGTTCATCTGAGGAAGGAAGATTTCAATATATATATGTGTGTGTGTGTGTGTGTGTGTGTGTACAGTAGGGCAAAAAAGTATTTAGTCAGCCACCAATTGTGCAAGTTCTCCCACTTAAAAAGATGAGAGAGGCCTGTAATTTTCATCATAGGTATACCTCAACTATGAGAGACAAAATGAGAAAAAAAAATCCAGAAAATCACATTGTAGGATTTTTAAAGAATGAATTGGTAAATTCCTCGGTAAAATAAGTATTTGGTCACCTACAAACAAGCAAGATTTCTGGCTCTCACAGACCTGTAACTTCTTCTTTAAGAGGCTCCTCTGTCCTCCACTCGTTACCTGTATTAATGGCATCTGTTTGAACTCGTTATCAGTATAAAAGACACCTGTCCACAACCTCAAACAGTCCAACTGCAAACTCCACCATGGCCAAGACCAAAGAGCTGTCAAAGGACACCAGAAACAAAATTGTAGACCTGCACCAGGCTGGGAAGACTGAATCTGCAATAGGTAAGCAGCTTGGTGTGAAGAAATCAACTGTGGGAGCAATTATTAGAAAATGGAAGACATACAAGACCACTGATAATCTCCCTCGATCTGGGGCTCCACGCAAGATCTCACCCCATGGGGTCAAAATGATCACAAGAACCGTGAGCAAAAATCCCAGAACCACACGGGGGGACCTAGTGAATGACCTGCAAAGAGCTGGGACCAAAGTAACAAAGGCTACCATCAGTAACACACTGCGCCGCCAGGGACTCAAATCCTGCAGTGCCAGACGTGTCCCCCTGCTTAAGCCAGTACATGTCCGGCCCGTCTGAAGTTTGCTAGAGAGCATTTGGATGATCCAGAAGAGGATTGGGAGGATGTCATATGGTCAGATGAAACCAAAATAGAACTTTTTGGTAAAAACTCAACTTGTCGTGTTTGGAGGAGAAAGAATGCTGAGTTGCATCCAAAGAACACCATACCTACTGTGAAGCATGGGGGTGGAAACATCATGCTTTGGGGCTGTTTTTCTGCAAAGGGACCAGGACGACTGATCCGTGTAAACGAAAGAATGAATGGGGCCATGTATCGTGAGATTTTGAGTGAAAACCTCCTTCCATCAGCAAGGGCATTGAAGATGAAACGTGGCTGGGTCTTTCAGCATGACAATGATCCCAAACACACCGCCCGGGCAACGAAGGAGTGGCTTCATAAGAAGCATTTCAAGGTCCTGGAGTGGCCTAGCCAGTCTCCAGATCTCAACCCCATCGAAAAGTTGAAAGTCCGTGTTGCCCAGCGACAGCCCCAAAACATTACTGCTCTAGAGGAGATCTGCATGGAGGAATGGGCCAAAATGGGCCTCTCTCATCTTTTTAAGTGGGAGAACTTGCACAATTGGTGGCTGACTAAATACTTTTTTGCCCCACTATATGTGTGTGTGTGTGTGTGTGTGTGTGTGTTTTATGTATACACACACACACATATGCATATTTTCCAATCAAAGCAATTTTGTCATGATCAAATTGGTAAAAATATTATTTATTTTTTGTGGTGTGCATTTAGGATAGATAAAAGCAAACTGAAAATTGAGCAAATGGCCAAAATGTAATGGCGCTTGTGAGAAAGTTACACTGTAAAAAGTGATAAGTTGACTTAACATAAAAAAATTGAGGAAACCTGTTGCCTTAACATTTTTAAGTAAATTATAATTAAAAAATAAGTTAATTGAATTGTCAAGTTCATTTAACTTTTTAAAAAAAAAATTATGTGCTTAATAATCTTAAGGCAACGGGATTCCTCAGTTTTTTTTTTAAAGTTAAGTCAACTTTCACTTTTTACAGTGTAGGAGTTTACAGCTCCACAAAGGCTTCAGAGCCATTTCTCCCATAAAAATATGGTACAAGTGATTTAATAAAAACACAAGCTCACAGTGCCATTGCACAAGTTTAGAAAGACATGATTTAAACCAACACAGATATAAAACAAGATGCTGCATGTACCGAAACCATGAATTCACATTTAATTTAATGAAAAGCAGGTCTCTGTACTGAAAAGAAATAGGCTTACATTAGGGAGAGCGGGTGAGTGCATTTATTGTGTGGTATTAGGCTATATGCGCTCCATGTACTGTACATATGCAATGACTCTTCTGTGCCTTTGATCCCTTAAAAGCAGTTTTACTGTGCGGTTTTGATGTGAAATTTCTTATATATCTAACACTTTGTACCTCTTGAGATATTTCTGATGTTAAGAACATGGGTGTGTTTTATGTGTGAGTGGGTGGTCTGTAAATGAAAGAAATGCTGAAGAGAACCTCTTGTGTACTCATTATTCAAATCAGTATGTGGCAAGTAAGTGTTAGGCTAAGAACAGGATATGGTTTTTGCAGAAAGGTACATACACAGGATATGTGGGATTTCTTGAATAGTTGTGTCTATTATGCAAAACTTGAATAACTACCTAGATGCATTTGTGCAAGGCCATGTCCTAATTTTGTAAAGTCACGGCATGAGTTTGTAAGGTTATAAAGAAATGCAAATTATTGAATATTAATTTTCTGCATACTCAAAGTGTTTCAAAACAATCTCTTAGTCAGCAGCTTGACAATGGATTTATCTGTCATCAGGCGTTTGCAAACTTTTAGGACCCACCTAAACATGTAATTGATTTCAAGATTAACCAAAAATATGTGAAGTTTATTATTACAATGGATAGGCTTGCTTATCATTTTCACTGCATTAAGGCTAATGGTGAACTATTAAAATTAGAATAGCCATTAACAAAGCAAGTTAGAGCAGCCTATATTAATGATGCATTGAAATGAAAATGAAGTGTAATGGCGGTTAAGTGAGTCTTTGATGGATTCAGAGAAGTTTAGTGAAGGATTTGTCAGAAGAATTCGGAAACTCTTGAGTTTGAGAGTCTTTTTGTACCATTTATAAATGAATTGACTCATAAAATACCTTTGTTTTTGAATAGAATTACATAAGCCGCAATGCAACTAGCTGTTCTGAAGGATTCGGCAAGTTGTTTCAGTGAAAGAGTTGTCAGAATGATAACCAGTAACCGTCAGTCTTTTGAGTTGATCATTAAAAGAAGCAACTTATATGAGTCATTTTATAATGAACTGCACAGTTTGTGCTGTATTTTTTTTTTTTGCATGTAGCCCGTGAGGAGAAAACACTAATGTGACCTGCAGTAGGTACATTTGACTAAATCAGAATAGTAAGTAAGAGATAAATTGTCATTTTTAAAGGCACACAAAAAACATCTGTGTCTAATAAACATTTAACATATGTGGAAAGCTAATTAAAGTTCTGCTTGTACTGATCCCGTAGCTTTGAATATTTTGTAAATATTATTTCCATGTGTACTCTTTTATATAAAACAGAATAAATTCTTTCTGTCAGTGAATGTTCATGATGGTAGGGTCATCACAGAATGTCATCTAATTCGGTCTCTCTTTTCTGACATTCTTATTAGACTCATTTTTCATTTGAAAAGCTCATCTGAGTAGCTTATTGTGTGTGTGCTTTTGTGTTGCTTTCAAACAGGAAATCATTTCAGTTTCTTTAACATGTTGCTGTACATGAGCTCTAATGTACAGCCTATTGTAGATCTGGACCGCTGTTAATAATCAGTTATAATAAAAAAGTTCTGTTCAATTCCACTAGCACCACCAAAAGAGGTAACACTTTGCTATTCTGTCAATGGTCAGCAAACAGATGTCCCCGTCCCCAAACTCAAACCTTTCCTTGAACATTGTGTCAGACTGGTTTTGATGCCCAAAAAAATGAAGCTACATTTCCCCAAAGTCTCGTAAGCCTGATGATGCCAATGTTTTGTACAACCTACTTAACAGGCACACAATGTTTCAGGGAAACTCAACCCTCAGCATTTTTGATGGCTCTCCAGATCCACCATATTTACACTTTTAATAGACATAATGGGCTTTTACACTTTTATTATGAGCTTTTTTTCAGCCTTATCATTAAGAAAATGTGCTCATGTGTAATTTGTTTACCAAGGTAGAGCTATTGAAGAACCATTAGAGGTCTAGAATAATATGGATGCCTGGATACAAGGGATCATGAACTGCTTTTGTTTTTTATTTTGTATGTTCTCTGAGGTCCACTTATAATGTTATCAAGATTTTTACATAAAAAACATCACAATTTAGAAGTAATTAGCTATTTTTTGTCCTGTTTTAAATCCCCTCATCAGAAACGCCCACCGCTATGATTGGCTAATAGTTGTGTATGTTTGACAGCCTACATCCTTCATAGATGGACGCTGCTGTGATTTAGGTCAAAAATGTCATGAGTCCGGGTCCGCAATGATCCCTCTCACCACCAGAGGTCGCCACTTCCCATCTTCCCGGACTCATTGCCATAACCACACACACCTGCCACTCATCACACTCCCAGCTGTTCCCCATCACCATGATCTATTTATACGTCACACTCCCGCTACTCTGCCTGGTAGAATTATAATTGTTATTTGTGATCGAGTTTCCCGTGTATGCTGCTGTGGACACACGCACTGTGTTGCCGACTGTTGTGTCCTGTTCCGTGACTTGTTTTGTTTTTTGCCTTGTTGGCTTTTCTGTTATTAAATTCATTTTTTCCCTGTATTTGGACCCAGACCTTGTTCCTTCCCTGCACATCCCTACCGTGCCGTGACAGAATTCTACCAGCAGACATGGGTCCAGCAGGGAAGTTCCTCGATGTCCGGCAGGGAGACCGGTCCATCGAGGATTATGCCGGGGACTTTGTGAGAATGGCTCGCCAGTCGGCTACCGAGAAGACCTGCCTCATGGTCATCTTCTGGGGAGGCCTGGCCGACCCCTTTAAATCCTTGATGCCATACTGGGCCCCAGAGGAATCGCTGGAGGACTACATCAACCTGGCTCTGCAGTTGAGTGGCTCAGCTTTCAGGGTGGAGTTAGCTGCGGAGCCCGCCTCCTGAAGCGGCGATCAAAGGGGCGCCAGAGGCCCCGCCTGCCGCACCCAGTACCTCCAGCCCGCCTCCCAGAGCGCCCCGGCTGATACGAAGCGTGCAGGAACCCCACTGATGTCAATGCGAGCAGCGTGGTCGGCTCGCGCCCCGGCGCGGCGGTGTCCGCACAGGGTTCCCGAGGCGGCGGTGTCCGCACACAGGGTTCCCGAGGCGGCGGTGTCCGCACACGATCCTCACAGGATCCCCGAAGCGGCGGTGTCCGCACACGATCGTCCCGAAGCGGCGGTGTCCGCACACAGGGTTCCCGAGGCGGCGGTGTCCGCACACAGGGTTCCCGAGGCGGCGGTGTCCGCACACGATCGTCCCGAAGCGGCGGTGTCCGCTCATGATCCTCCCGAGGCGGCGGTAGCCGTCACGATCGCCCCAAACGGCGGTGGCCGTTCACGATCGCCCCGAAACGGCGGTGGCCGCTCACGATCGCCCCAGCGGCGGTGGCCGCCACGATCCTCACAGTATCCCCGAAGCGGCGGTGTCCGCACACAAGGTTCCCGAGGCGGCGGTGTCCGCTCACAAGGTTCCCGAGGCGGCGGTGGCCGCACACAGGGTTCCCGAGGCGGCGGTGTCCGCTCACAAGGTTCCCGAGGCGGCGGTAGCCGCTCACGATCGTCCCGAAGCGGCGGTGGCCTCTCACAAGGTTCCCGAGGCGGCGGTGGCCGCGCACAGGGATCCTCACAGTATCCCCGAAGCGGCGGTGTCCGCACACAAGGTTCCCGAGGCGGCGGTGTCCGCCACAAGGTTCCCGAGGCGGCGGTGGCCGCACACAGGGTTCCCGAGGCGGCGGTGTCCGCACACAGGGTTCCCGAGGCGGCGGTGTCCGCTCACAGGGTTCCCGAGGCGGCGGTGGCCGCTCACGATCCTCACAGTATCCCCGAAGCGGCGGTGTCCGCACACAAGGTTCCCGAGGCGGCTGTGTCCGCTCACAAGGTTCCCGAGGCGGCGGTGGCCGCACACAGGGTTCCCGAGGCGGCGGTGTCCGCTCATGATCCTCCCGAGGCGGCGGTGTCCGCTCACAAGGTTCCCGAGGCGGCGGTAGCCGTTCACGATCGTCCCGAAGCGGCGGTGGCCTCTCACAAGGTTCCCGAGGCGGCGGTGGCCGCTCACGATCCTCCCGAGGCGGTGGTGCCCGCTTCCGTCCTTCCGAGGCGGTGGTGCCCGCCACAAGGCTCACAAGGCTCCCAAGGAGGTGGAGCCAGCCATTGCCCGCTACGGGTGGCAGTTTCACACACACCGCTGGTGTGGCCGCGGGTTCTGCCCTGGGTCCCCATCCCGCCGGCGCTGCCTCAGTCCCCAGGTCCCCCTCCAGCGCACGGACCTGGCCCTCCCCCATCCCTCCCCTTCCCCTGCTCCGTTCTCGCCTTGCCTTCCCCTTGGTTGGGTGCTTGGGAACGTCTGGAATCCATTCCTTAGAGGGGGGGTCCTGTCATGAGTCCGGGTCCGCAATGATCCCTCTCACCACCAGAGGTCGCCACTTCCCATCTTCCCGGACTCATTGCCATAACCACACACACCTGCCACTCATCACACTCCCAGCTGTTCCCCATCACCATGATCTATTTATACGTCACACTCCCGCTACTCTGCCTGGTAGAATTATAATTGTTATTTGTGATCGAGTTTCCCGTGTATGCTGCTGTGGACACACGCACTGTGTTGCCGACTGTTGTGTCCTGTTCCGTGACTTGTTTTGTTTTTTGCCTTGTTGGCTTTTCTGTTATTAAATTCATTTTTTCCCTGTATTTGGACCCAGACCTTGTTCCTTCCCTGCACATCCCTACCGTGCCGTGACAAAAAACGCATAAATAATTCAATATATATCAAACGATCTATAAGAAGAGACAAAGCAATAGTGACCACATAATGAAAATAGTTACTCACACTTGTGTTGCGATGTCGGATAAAATACAGTTGGCACGACATTGTCTTTTAGTTTCAATCTTTTTGAAAATCCTGCGTTGAACTGTGCCTTGTTTGTAAACATTTCCTCTGTAAAATGAAGTGAACAAAAAACCAAGTTCTTACTGTCGCGGTCTGGAACTTCATTCAAAATAAAGATCATTCACTCTTTGCTAATGTTGGGATCAGAAGGAAGGCAATGCAAACACTGTTTTTCCACAACTTGGTACTGCACAGCATCTTATTGTCTTCAGAGCCATCTTTAACAATTGGTTTTTGCGTAGACCTGCGCCTCTCTCGTAAACACTACATGTGTGAATCGGTGGGTGGGGCTAAACAGGCAGTGATGTAGAAGCGGCTGTTGATTTTCTTCTACGGAGGCGGTGCTTATCAACACTATTACATCATAGAGTATAGAACATCTTTTGTTGTTTTGGCAGATTGGCTTCAATATAAGCTGTTTTTAGACTAATGATGAAGCGAGTTCTGAAGCTTACAAAATGTTTTTATATTACAATGACCTCTTATATGTCAAAAGATCAAGGCAATTTTTGGTTTCTCAGTTCATGACCCCTTTAATTGAACTTAAGTGAGTTCTGTGGCACTGAGCTTCTTGGAGTTCACAATGACTTCTTTGTTGAGGGTCAGGTTGTTCTCACTACTCCACTGCAGGATGTGCTGGGCAATTTCTCTTTGTGCTGACCCTGGATACTTCATAATGGAGATAGGGGAAGGTATGTAATGAACATTGAAGTGACATTGTACAGGTGCTCTGTGTGAACCCTTAGTTAGAACTGAGGAGCTCTGGTTGCCTAATCTGACAGCCTGAGGTGTGAGATTTTGAAAGCAGGATGATGTTAAAGGCAGATTTGTAGCCAGTAATCAGAGTTGTGATGTGTCTGGCTCTGTTCTAGGTGGCTGTGTAGAGCTGTGGTGTCATCTGTTGATCTATTTACATGGTATACAGAGTTGTAGCTTGGGATTCTCAGCCTGTATATTGCTTTATGATACACAACAGCAAAATAATGATTTGCCCTGATGGAGAATGCATGTTGTGAATCCCAACAAATATTATAAAAAATATGTCTTGGTGTTTGTCGCATCAAAGCTTTCTTATTTCTTTTCCTTGATGTCTGGAATTCAACAGAGACAAAGAGCCGCATGTGGTTTTCAGTTAGTCACACTTTTACAGAATAAAAATTAAGCATTATGTTTATTATGTCATATCCTGACAAAGGGGACCATAGCTATTAGTATTGAAACCGTTCTCAAACCGAAAAGCACGGATCTGAGGTTGTATCTCCGCAACGGTTTGGCGTATTGTTATAACAAGCATGACCTGAGACCTGCAGTGTTTCGGCGCTGTGCCACCTAGTGGTCAGGAGATATGAAAAATGCATATTTTTGTTAATAGATTCTGAATGGTTTGGCCAAAAATCACTAAACTGGTCTCTTTAGATTAGGTGCACCATGCCGAGTCGAATGATACCCAATTTTCCCATGTCAGCCATTTTGGGCATCGGCAATTTTGAATTTTGTATTAAAATGCTATATTTTTCGTAACATATTGTATCTATAACTCCAAAACAAAATTAAATATTTTCACCAAATTCGAGACATATGTATGGGTAAACTCTAAGGACACATAAAAAAATTGGTGGGATTGTGCCTCTTGGTGGTGCTATAATTGAACAAAATATGAAATTGCCATTGACTACAATGGAGTATATAAAATGCTATATTTTACAAATACATTGGTGTACCATTATGCAACTTTGTATCATGGAGACCATGACCAGAATATACTCAAAATGTTTTCAGACAGTGCCAAAAGTTATAATAAAATTTCAAATAAATGCTAATAGCTTTCTGTAAATTGTGCCTATTGTAATGAGACTGGTATTAATAGATTTCTTGGGTCATGCTGAGAACAGTGATACCAATGTTGCCATAGTCAGCTAAACTTCCTGTCCGCCATTTTGATTTTCTTTAAAAAACTACTTTTTCCTAGACCGTTGGTCCGATTTTCACCAAAATCGAATCATATCATCTTCAGACCATGTTCACAAAAAGTTATGGATTTTGTGTTGATAGACCAAACCGTTTTCGCATACCACAGCAACGAATTTGAGGCATGATGCCAAAATGACACTTGAGGCTGTGTCTCTGCAATGCTTTGGCATATTGACACCAAACTTTGTGTGTGCCATTGTCAGCTCACACAGACACAAGTACTCCTCGCTGCAGACTGTAGCGCGGTGACGTCAGGTACCTACGTCACGTATGTGTTTACCGCGCATGCGCAAAGTGACGTATGGTATATCTATAAAACGCAGGCGCAGTAGCGCGGTGACGTCACGTACCTATGTTACCTATGTATTTACCGTAAATACGCAGGTTCAATAATGGTTCATTCACTTCCAGAACATTTACTTACTTTTGTTTTCTTAAAAATGTGCGTTTGTGTTGGCTTTTAATTGTAAGGATGCTTTGGTCATAATCACAGAGAGTGTCATTTCAAATGTGTGCGATTTCAAACATTTATGACATGTTTTATGATATGTGTTAGTATTCGACGTGACAGGGATTCTGCTGCTGGTCTTTAAAAGTCTTATTTCGCCTAAAATTAGCCTTTAAAGATGTATTAAAATAGAGCAGAAATACTTATATTAATAAAGTAATGAATTGCATGCATTGCAAAAAAATAATAAATAAATAAATACATACATACATACATTTATATATATATATATATATATATATATATATATATATATATATATATATATATATATATATATATATATATATATGTGTGTGTGTGTGTGTGTGTATGTATGTATGTATGTATGTTTCTCATATTTGTCATCTTTTGCATTAACATTATCAAAAATTAATAGATACTGTAACAAATGTATTGTTCATTGTTAGTTCATGTTAATTAATACATTAACTAGTGTTAACAAATGACACCTTATTGTAAAGTGTTACCTCTTAAATTTACCTTCATGTTCATATGACTTTTTAGGGACATTATCAGTGAGACGAAATTCAGAGAAGAGGCCCACTTCATGTGTCTAGACAGATAGTTCTTTAACTCCTTAACATGTAGTGAATACTGTAAAAAGTAGTTGAGTGTCTGTCTCTCTTCTCATCTTTCTGTCTGTCTCATCTCAACTATCTGTTTTTTTCCCCCCTGATAGACTGTATTGCCCTCAACTGTAAAACTTTCAAATTGTTTCAGGCTATGCTTTCTCAAGCCAAGCCAACCTAAATTTTGACTTGACAAACTTTTTTAATTTAGTTGGTTAATGATGATTATAAATTAAATCTCTTAGGTACTTTACAGACAAAGCAAACAACACTCTTTTTCTAACACCATCCTATAATATTTAAAAATACATTTAAAATATTTTCCTTGTATGGCTCTTTTGCCTTTCCTCAAAATGATTTAATATTGTTTGTTATTTTATGTAAATTAGGTGTCGTGAACTGGAGTGCATTTTCTGCACAATACAGACAGGAGTGCCGGGTGCCGTATTCACAGACCCAGTGCCTACGGTGCAGTGAAATACTGTATTTAAAGACTGCCCACCTAGGTATGTCAGGACTGACAGGAGGGGAGTCCTGCATGGGTTTTATTCATTCAAAGAATTTGAGGGCTACTGCTCGGTTGATTGTTTTATCAGTGATGGAGATGAATTTCAGAATGAGCAGATGCAATTTTTTTTTCTTTCTCCTGTGTCATGTTTATAGTCTATAGTCTTAATCTATATTTGTATATACAATTATATTTTCTGTTTTGTTCTTTGAAATAATAATTAAAAAGATCACTGTTATCAGTTTGGTTTTGGAGGCACCATGCATAAAATGGGATGCAGACACTGAAAATATACTGTATGTAGTCAATTGAATTTAAAACTACTTTATTGTCTTAAATATTTCACATGCAGAATTGCCAATGCAAAAGGAAAATGTCCAAAATTATCCAAAATAAATAAATAAACAAGAACCATGACAGAGGACAGATTAAAATAAGAAAGGCAGCAGCTATTTGCACTAAGTGATAGCAGGATTTTCTGCTATTTAAACTACTTATTGCAAACAGTGGTAATTACCTGTACCTCAGTATTGTAGTACATTATAAAACATTAACGTTATGCAATAATAACGTATTGAGTGTAAATTATAATTTTAATTCAAATTATTAAATGGATATATCACCTTATTGGGACAATAAAGCCCTCCCTCACAACTTTTTGATTATTTCCTTAATTTTTATTGAAAATAAATGCTTTTTTGATGTGATTTGAAATTTGAAAAGGGAGAAAAAACTTTGCTAAAAGGCGGATTCGAACCTGCGTCGATCGCGTCAAAATGTGAAAAATCACACGTTTTACCATCTGCGCCACTAGAGCTGACGAATGATCTTAACTAGCCTAATAAGAAATATATAAGGCGCCGTTAAAAGGTAATATTACAATACACAGTGAAGTAAAGTGCAACAGAATGTTAATAAATTGTAAATACAATACTACACAGATATTACAGAATAAACTCTGTAATTCCGTATCATTTTACCTGAGATGAAACATAGTTAAAATCATGGATATGTGCTGTATTACATTTTATTGTTTTATTTTTTTTTCACCTTAGGGTTCTTAATACTTTTACATTTTATTAGAGTATTCTGTTAAGTATGCGCATGCGTTTTTATGACGTGTTACGTCACGCACGACGCAAAAACACCTACCGTCACCACGTAATGCAAATTACACACGCAATGCGCATGCGTGTCATAGACATACCATACGTCACTTTGCGCATGCGCGGTAAACATATACCTGACGTAGATACCTGACGTCACCGCGCTACAGTCTGCAGCGAGGGGTGTCTCCACACAGAACACACCACATCACAGCGCCACCTATTGGTCAAATGTGATAAACCAATAAATCATATTAATAGAGGTTTATTTAGGATTTTTCAGCCGTTTTGTCTAAAATCATCCTAAAATGGCTTCAGTTACTCATTTCTGCAGTTGGTCTGATGCTTGCTTCTGTAATGCTTGGCCCTGTAATTACTGCCTGCAGCTGAGCTTATCTTTATTACCATAACGAGTAATTTTGATTCTTGAACAGTAAACTTTGAAGCGTCAGCTTTGTGAACATATGTTGATTATATATCTAGTCAGAAAGACTCATGAGCAGCAACCTTTTTATTTTGGGTATGTTGTTTGTGTCTCCATGCTGAAAATGGGGGGTGACAGCAAAGGGGTTAACTATAGATGTGTGCTTTGATTATTTTTAACACTTAGGCTAATACACTGAAGCAAACAACAGCTCTGAAAAATGTAAAATCTATAATTCTAATATATCATTACATTGCCGTAATATTTGTAATAACACCCAATATGGTTAAAATTAAGGTCTGTGTCAATTGCTTTCTCTTTTACCACAATCTTTAAATAATCGAGGTCCTACACTTAAATAATTAAAAAAAATTTCAGTAGAATATATATAGCCAATATTCAGTGGTCAATGAGCCAATATTTATTGTGGCAATCTTTTTTTTTTTTTTTAAATAAAGTTTTAATCTCTTTCTTTCTCCTGTTCTCTCCTTCTTAACCTCTCATTATCTTTCTCAGTGTTTTGTCATACTGCATATCCAGTGCTATCTCACGACCAGCTCGTACGTATTTTACGAGGTGGCTAATTCGTACAAATTCGTGTGACCTCACTCGTACGATTTTGTACGTTTTCTGTGAGGGGTAGGTTTAAGTGTGATCATTCGTAAAAATTCCTATGAATTTGACACCTTGAAAAATATTTACGATTTTTAACAAATATGTACGAATTGCTGTGACATCGGGTTGGCATCTATACACAGTGAAAAGCAGTTCTACTTTGTCACAGATCAGAACATAACATATTAAATAGTTGTACAATACATTCTTTTCTGGCCAATACAAGGTATAATAAACAGTAAATGACAAACCAATCAAGTGCTTTATATTCAGCTAAATCTGAACATTCCCTTTAAACCAAGGTTTCATCAAGGTGTTGTGGTCTGTTGTCACCAATCATAACTAGTTAGAGTTCACTTGAGTTTGGAATGAGCTTGGGCAATTTTCCCAGCAATCATACACAAACTTGCCTCACTCCTTTGAAAATTCCTGCTCCCAGCATATGCATCACAGCAATCATGTTTCATGTGTTTTGAGGCATAATTAGACTTCATTGTCTTTGATGCAAAATATCTTTTTCTATAAACATAGCTAGATTTATGATTATGATAATACAGTCATTTCAAACATACCCTGTTACAGGAAGGTTTTGGACTGATGGCCCAGTTCTACAGTAAATGGCCTGGACTGGCAGAGGGAAAGAGAAATGTGCTGGTGCATTATTCAAAGGTAAGGCCTGACTTTTTTGCTATTATTTCCTATTGTGAAACAATGTTGCTTTATACAGAAGCACCACATTTTTTGTAGACAATGCTGTCCGATTTAACAGCCCATTCATTTATCCATTTGTCTGCATTATGAGTGAATGCAAATAAAATCAAAAACGCCTCATATTCTCCTTGCGTGCCTGAGATCGCCTACAATATAAATTAATAGTTATTTTTAGTCAATAGCCTAGTCATTGTAGTTTCTAATTCTCAACCAATGTGTGAATGTCCACAAATAATAAACCTTAAAAACACTGGATGCCTGTGAAGAAGTAATGTGTTTGTAGTGTCTAAACGTATCTGAGGAAGTAAATTAACTTATTATGAAGTATCTCATTTAAGAGAATACTCCAATTAATTCAATTGGTATTCAACAAAACATTGCTGCTTATTGTTCAGACACAAATTAATTTACATCAGTGGGAAGTCAAGTGGATGACTAAATTGTCTAGGCCATTGTAGCCCAGCACAGCACATTTATCACTTATCAGCTCATTAGTAAAGACACCAACACCTGAACTTCGGTAGATTTCTCTAATGTTTATTTTATATTTGGCAGATCACCCTGTCAGAGTTTATTTTGCAGTAATGCCTGACATTATCTCTTACATTCTTATACCTTTATGTTGGCTATGTGATACATTTATTAATTTGTTAAGCTTATTAAATTCTATTGTCAGTATCATCTAGTGTCTCTAGATAGTGTGGTTTATATTAGTGATGGGAAGATTGGAACCATTTATAGACTCTCTTGCTCAACCTCATCCAGTGAAATGAACTAATCTTTATTAAAGTTATTGTTTATTTGAATGTTAAAACTTTATAATTTCAATAACCAAATTCCCTGTACACATCCACATGCAAAGCCTTTGATCATCTGGAAATCATTACTCTGCAGTCAAAGATAATTTATGAGAAACACAAATAATTAGTTCCTGATTCTTTCGTTCATTTTTCATGTGACAAATATAAAGAACAAATATTTATATCCCTTCACCTACCGCTTCCTAACTTCAGCATTACTATTGCGAGGATGAGTTTTGCTTTTGCTCTCCCTTCAACAACAAAATGGGTTCCTGCTCAATGATACTGAATGATTTGATTATCCTGGCTCATGATGGCGAGCCAGATGGCAGCCATGGTTTGTCGCTGCTTGGTACTTGTTCTTTTTTTGTTTGTTTGTCCTGTCTTAAGCAACTTTTTCCCGATCAGCTTTACCAGAAACGAACTCCTGGACATCAGAAACGGCACACCAAATAACTCTCTGCCAACATTTGAGCATTCAGACCTTTTACTGGACATTTTAATCGGAGGAGCTGCGTTCCTATACAAGCGCTCCAGCCGACGCAGGCGAGGGAAGCGCGCCGGCGCGCTCGTGAAACTCCGACAGCGGGGGTTTAGGACTCCGCTGCCGAGCATTCATCTGGCGAATCTCCGCTCCCTGGCAAATAAATCAGACGAACTACAACTCCTCACCCGCACAAACAAGGACTTTTTAAACTCCGCTGCGCTTTGCTTCACGGAAACCTGGCTGAACGGAGCCATCCCGGACAGCGCGCTTCATCTAACGGGCTTCCAGCTGTTCAGAGCAGACCGCGTCACCGAGTCCTCGGGGAAAACGAGAGGCGGTGGATTATGTTTTTATATCAACGAAGGCTGGTGTACAGACGTGACAGTTTTAAAGAAGATGTGCTGCCCAAATTTGGAAGCTCTCTTTATTAACTGCAAGCCTTTTTATTCACCGCGGGAGTTTTCCTCGTTTATTCTGGTGAGTGTGTACATTCCTCCTGACGCGCGCGTGAGCGCGGCGCTAGAACTGCTGGCCGATCAAATCACACACACAGAGCAGCGTTATCCGGACTCTTTCATCATCATTCTCGGTGATTTTAATAAAGCTAATCTCACCCGTGAACTGCCTAAATATAGACAGCACATCACATGCCCCACCAGAGACAGAAATATACTGGACCACTGCTACACTGTCTTAAAGGATGCATATCACTCTGTTCCCCGTGCAGCGCTGGGACTCTCTGATCACTGTTTGGTTCATCTCCTACCAGCCTACAGGCAGAAACTCAAATCTGCTAAGCCTGTAGTAAAAACTGTAAAGAGATGGACTTCTGAAGCAGAGCAGGTTTTACAGGCCTGCTTCGAACTTACTGATTGGAGTGTTTTTGAGGCTGCAGCTACTGATCTGGACGAGCTCACTGACACCGTGACGTCCTACATCAGTTTCTGTGAGGACATGTGTGTACCCACCAGGACTTATTTAACATTTAACAATGACAAACCTTGGTTCAGTGCAAAACTCAAACAGCTTCGCCAGGCCAAAGAGGACGCCTACAGGAGTGGGGACAAAGCCTTGTACAAACAGGCCAAATACACACTGAATAGGGAAATAAGAGTAGCAAAATTAAACTACTCTGGAAAGCTAAAAAAACAGCTTTCAAGCAATGACTCTACATCAGTGTGGAAAGGCCTGAAAGCCATCACCAGCTACAAGACCCCATCCCCCAGCACTGAGGCCAATCAACAACTGGCTGAAGACCTGAACGAGTTTTACTGCAGGTTTGAAAAGACTGGTCTGACACCTCACACCCGCTCCGACTGTCTCACAGCACAGCCATTCACACCCTCACCCTCCCTCCCCTACTGTTAATCAGCCTGTACTCAAGATCTGTGAAGATGATGTATGCAAAGTCTTCAGAAAGCAGAAGATAAGGAAAGCCAAAGGCCCAGACGGTGTCTCTCCAGCCTGCCTCAAAGCCTGTGCTGTCCAGCTATCATCCATCTTCACATTGATCTTCAACAGATCACTAGAGCTGTGTGAAGTCCCTCCTGCTTCAAATGTTCCACCATCATCCCTGTACCCAAGAAACCAAAATCACAGGACTTAATGACTACAGACCTGTTGCCTTAACGTCTGTGGTCATGAAGTCATTTGAGAGACTGGTGTTGGCCCACCTGAAGGACATTACTGGACCCTTGCTGGACCCCCTACAGTTTGCTTACCGAGCAAACAGATCTGTGGATGATGCAGTTAATATGGGACTGCACTACATCCTGCAACATCTGGACAAACCAGGGACTTATGCAAGGATCTTGTTTGTGGACTTCAGCTCCGCTTTCAACACCATCATCCCAGACACCCTTCAGAACAAACTGACTCAGCTCTCTGTACCCACCTCCATCTGTCAGTGGATTACCAGCTTCCTGACAGACAGGCAGCAGCTAGTGAGGCTGGGAAAACACACATCCAGCACCCGCACCATCAGCACTGGAGCTCCTCAGGGCTGCGTTCTCTCCCCACTGCTCTTCTCCCTCTACACCAATGACTGCACTTCAAAGGACCCCTCTGTCAAGCTTCTGAAGTTTGCAGATGACACCACAGTCATCGGCCTCATCCAGGACGGCGACGAGTCTGCTTACAGACAAGAGGTTGAGCAGCTGGCTGTCTGGTGCAGTCACAACAACCTGGAGCTGAACACGCTCAAAACTGTGGAGATGATAGTGGACTTCAGGAGAAACCCCCCTCCTCTCCCCCCACTCACCATCATGAACAGCACTGTGGCTGCAGTGGAGTCATTCAGGTTCCTGGGCACCACCATCTCTCAGGACCTGAAGTGGGACAATCACATTGACTCCATCGTGAAAAAGGCCCAGCAGAGGTTGTACTTCCTTCGTCAGCTGAAAAGTTCAACCTGCCACAGGAGCTGCTGAAACAGTTTTATTCAGCTGTTATTGAGTCGGTTCTGTGCTCCTCCATAACTGTCTGGTTTGGGTCAGCCAGCAAATCAGATTTAAGAAGACTTCAACGGACTGTTAGGACAGCAGAAAAGATCATTGGTGTGCACCTGCCCAGCCTTCAGGACTTGTACAACTCCAGAGTGAAGAAACGGGCAGGTAACATCATCAAAGACCCCTCTCACCCCGGACACAACTTGTTTGCACTTCTCCCTTCAGGCAGACGCTACAGATCTCTGTGCACTAGAACATCTAGGCATAAAACAGTTTTTCCCCATGCCATCTCCAGCTTAAATAGCTAACACGTGGATCATTACCTGTGTTCTGTAATTCATTCTGGAATTCATTCTCCATCTTTAATTATTGCCTCCTCTCAAGTATAATGTAAATACACATACATATGTTTATCTATACAGCTGTATATAGAGTAAATAATGCACAAATCTGTACATAAATCTACTGTTCCAGATTCATACTTATTATTATTATGATTATCATCCATTGTTAAGTCTTACTATTTAAATGTTTTTTCTGTTCTCATGTCAGATGTGTATTTATGTATGTATGTATGTATGTATGTATGTATGTACCAGGAGCACCTTAAAACCACAACAAATTCCTCGTGTGTTTGCGCACACCTGGCGAATAAAGCGAATTCTGATTCTGATTCTGATTCTGATTCTGATTCTGATTCTCATCTTCTTCTTCTTCTTCGTTGGAGTTTTACGGCAGTTTTACTTCGTTGGAGTTTTACGCCTATTTTAATTAATAATTACCTAACAGTGATTCATTTTAAAATGTTATGTTATACTGTATGTTTGATTAGGTTATGTTGTGTTGGGAGTTTGCATAAAGATTGCAGAGAATATGAGTCTGTGAATGTTAACAGAAAATCAGCCACAGTTAAAAACACAGTTTTTAATGACAGCTTATTTGTCTTTGTCTTTGAATCTGACATCCTGACATATTTATTTTAAATAGACACTGAGCAGCATGTTATCTGCAGATGACTCATAACCGTCAAAATGTGGTCACAAGTTTGGATAACAGATTGAAATGACCTTTGCAATTAAAGTGGCATATTTTCATGACATAAAACATAGTGGCTGTTGAAATGTGGAATTTGTTTGCCCTCTGCAATTGACCTACTAGAAAGAAGCGAGTGGCAGCAGAACATCAACACCCCCCCCATGAGGTTTATCCCATTATCCTGTACCACCCATTGGGCAGAGCTGACAGAGAGTATTTTACTTGAAGTTCAATAAAAGCACATTAGTCAACCAAATAGTCTTCATGTTACATTGGTAGAAAGATAGAACATTTCAAAATAGGAGGACTATATGGATTCATTCATTTTCTGATTTAAAATTGAAAACAGAAACATGAGAAAATGGCACCATTTTCTTTTTTCCAAAAAAACGAAAAAACAAGTTTTTACACTCAGGGGTAGAAAATGGATAAACAGCTTGAATGTTCGATTTCCACGTGTGGGCGAAAATGAAACGCCCCTTTTCACTGATTGGTCAAGCAACGATCAAATGGTGCCATCATCATGTCGTCTTCAGTTTTGTGCAACAGAATAAGAGTCCTACGCTGTTAAAGCATTCATTGCAACTCCTGCGTTCATCTCCCTCTCATCAAACAACCAGACTAACAAATGGTTCGACACCAACCATACTGGGGCAGCGCCTAGACAGGGCTTACTTCTGCGTAGGCATAGATTTTATATGGCAAATATTAGGTCCTTATTGCAGAAATATGAATGTACCTCGAATCTGCAGCCGCATTACCCTTTTAGTCTATTTCTTTGGCGCACCGCACATTTTATTTAGCTGTCCAGTTATCAAAGTCTGTGTGGCAAAGCTCCGTGACATTTACATTATAGCGAAGCGCAGACCAGTATCGATTTTAGTGTGAATATAAAGCTATCTTACCGTTTTTATTATTATTTTGAGTTTTTTACATAGAGAAGTTTATATGATGCTGTCATTATCCGACGGCATGTTACACATGTATATAATACATGCTATTTTTATAGAAAAGGGCATTTTTCTAACTTTATCAAATATGTCTGTCACCATTAAAATTAAATTCCTGAATTTAGTCAATATTTGAAAAATATGACATTATAGGTGTTACCAATAAAATCAGTAACAACCAAAGCCATCTTTTCACTGTGGCATAGGAGCTGCATCTTAAGTTGAATTTAGATGTATTTACACAATTAATGCTGCTCAGACGGCAGTAAATGCATTAACACAGCAATTGCATTATGGATTGAGATTAATGTTTTAAATAAAAACATTTTGAATAGCCTACAGAAATATGAAATGAGTGACAAAATGAAACAATTGGATACTTGAATTATGAAGGTTACATCGCCAGTAGGTCATTGTGTTAATGAATGAGTCAAGTCAAGTCACCTTTGTTTATATAGCGCTTTTAACAATACAGATTGTGTCAAAGCACTTAACAGTATCAAATTGGAGGATAGAGTGTCAGTAATGTATAATGATAAGATTAAACACTCAATTTTCAGTTAAAGGCATTTCATTATTGAATTCAGAGATGTCATTGTCTAGCTCAGTTTAGTTTAAATAGTATCTATGCAATCAAATCGGTGATAATCGCTAGAAATTAAGTGTCCCCAACTGAGCAAGCCAGAGGCGACAGCGGCAAGGAACCAAAACAACCTCTGTGAAAGAATCTACCTGGTCTCATGGCATTTACGTACCTGGGTGCACTTTTTAGCGTGACATGAAATACGTACCAATAAGTACATATCACTGCAGTTTCCAAAATAAATGAACACTTTCACACAAATTTACAGAGTTGCGATTAATAAAGCGTAATTTTTGCACAATTACTTGAAGAATATCATGCTATGACTTCAAAACAATATTAATATGCTGGGAGATTTGAAAACTGATGCTTTTGAACGTTAACATCGCACACATCCAGCTTCATATCTATGGGTTTTCATAGATGATAAGTTTGTTCGGTAGCTCACGGAGTATGGAGACGGACTTAGGAGACGAGAAGCACCGGTTCGAAACCCGTGTAACTACGGTTCGACAAAGCAGTTACAATCTGCGTAAAAGGAAGTTCAAATGGCACAGTTGCATCAGCTAATACGTTTTTATATCAGTTTTGCATTTGTTAATACTATCGGGTAGGTTTAGGGTTGGATTTGGTGTAGGGCATATTTCCAACACGATTGAGCATTAACTTTTAGCGACAGTCCCCGGATATTTGAATTCTGAACCGCCGCAATACGTATCTGAAGCAACGTAATAAAAAAAACAGCAATACGTACCAATATCTACGTAATAAAAACGTGCCAGGGTTCACATATTGAACCTGTGTTTTAGCGCCACTCAGTGGACATTTCTATTTGAAACTGCGGCGAAACGTGCAGCAAGGTACGTAAAACGGTGTCGCACAAAAAGTGCGCAGAGGTACGTATTTTTATGAGACCAGGTTGGAAAGAATGGAGAAAAAAACCTTGGGAGAAACCAGGCTCAGTCGGGGGGCCAGTTCTCCTCTGGCCAGATCGAGGTCTTCGCTGGGGATATGTCTCTGGGGCTCATCTGGGTGTCCTGGTCTCTGCTGACGATCAGGGCTGTAGACATCATCTCTTGGTGCTGATCCACCATCTGATCGGATACGGACTGAGAAACAGAATAGGAAAGAAACAGACAGATATTAGTGTAGATGCAATTCTACTTACGATGTAACGAGTACATCGTGTGTTATGGGGAGTGTTCCCGGTTCCGGTTGATCTAATTAATGCAGCCTAACAATCCTTTAATGGATTTGAATAATAGAAGCGTATTAGTGTGTTATGTGTAAGCCAGTGTAAGCTAAGCCATTCAGGGCTTTATAAGTAATTAACAAGATTTTAAAATCTATCCGATGTTTGATAGGGAGCCAGTGCAGTGTTTACAGAACCGGGCTAATATGGTCATATTTCCTGGTTCTAGTATAGCTGCTGCATTTTGGACCAACTGTAGTTTGTTGATCAAGCGTGCAGAACAACCACCCAATAAAGCATTACAATAGTCTAATGAGTCAGAATCTGTGTCCCAAAGTTAAGTGCACACACTTCGAAGTCCATGGACTTGGAAGGCCACGCCTCCGAAGTGCACAAAGGACAAGTGTATGGCTGTGTCTCATTTAGAAGGCTGCGTCCTCTGGAGGTCGAATCCTCTGGAGGTTGCATCCTCTGTAGGATGCGTAACGTATATGAAGTGTCCTCAACCTAAAATTAAACGAGACGGCCTTCGTAGGACAGGCGGAAAAGTAAACAGGAAGTATCACGTTGATTTGCCAACACATTTAGAGCGTCGTTGCACTCACACTACTTAAATGAAGGAAAATTATTTCTAAATTTGGAAAGTAATTTTTTAAAAAAGGTTGTTTTATTTTGCTCAATGTTTGAGGAGCTGCAGCGTTCGTACGACAGCTATTAGAGAAAAAAAAGAAAGAGGATATTAAGAACAAAGTTTATCCGTTTTTACTGGAGACCATTTAAGTTAAGTTGAAAACATCACATCTGCGCTTGTGTGTACATCTGCCGGCACCGGCATTTTTCAAATTAATGACGGTTGTTTATGGCGACACAAAGAATTGTGGGTTATCTGTAGCAGGGAAGGATACACCTGATGCATCCTCTGAATTCCTGTGAAAGAAGGCCGCATTCGGAGTGTCCAGTGATTAGCCAAGACCAAGGCCAGGTAATTTACACTGGTTTGCTGAGTCCTTAATTGCCGGATTACAACTTTAAATGCAGGTATTGGCTTGGAGCTTACTTGAATAATGTAATGATACATATGAAAAACTACAAAACAAAACCTAACCCTAACACACACACACAGCAGTTCAAATGCTGACTGATATCTTACAAAGGTGCGATTTTATAGTTTATTGTCTTGACCATGGTGTTCATATGTAGACGGGTTTGCAAACTGGACTTTTTAGGAAAGCATAAAAATAAAAATAAAAATTAAATAAAAATAGGGCATTGTTCGAGTCCTTCAGATGCAGCCTCTGATATAGTTAGCAACAATTTGTTAATATTCTGACAATAGATTTTGTTACTTTCATTTTCAAAATAATCAGTGGTGGACTGTAGGGAAGTACATTCATTAAGTATTCTCGTACAAATGTGAAATACTAAGTTTTCTTTGTCTTTTTTTTCCCTCACAGGACAGCAACACTACAAAAATATGGTCTTTTACAACATGATGCATTGTTGTAGATTAAACTACCCAACAGTAGGCAACTTTAAATTGAACAATCTTGAACATATTCAGAAGTAAAATGCAGCATACACAGTATAGTGCAGCAGTAATATTAATGCAAAACCATCCCGACTAATTCTTTTTCAGAACAATACTGTAAATACCTTTACTTTTACTCTCAATACCTTAAGTATATAGAGTATGTAAGATAATACTTTTAATTAGAGGATAGATAGTTGTTCCAGGTTTAGAATTTTCATTTTTGGGTGAACAATCCCTTCAACTAAGGTTTTAAATATGACTAGTTTTTCCCCAATGTGGTATTACTACAAATAGTTTACTAAAGTACCTCAATATTTCTTCTACTAATTACTTTGTCATAGCTCTAAACAATTTCTCTTTTCCTTCTTTCCCTAAATCAGACCAGACCCCTGTACTGCAGGATAAAGCTGAATGTGCCAGCACTGGACAGGTTTTTAATGGTTTTGGGCTGAGCAGGGAGGCCCTGACAATGCTACTGGATCTTCAGAGAAGTGAACGATGGCACGGATGGGGTGCCATAATCCAGACCCTGGTATTTATTTTCTGTCTGGCCAGTGGTGCATCATACAGAGTGGTCTCCAGAGTGTTTGACATGACATGTCCACCGCATTGTCCTCCGAGTCGCTGAGGAGGTGCTGGCCATTCACCAAGAGATTCACCTCCCGAAGACCCCAGAACACATGGAGGCAGGGCTGGGCTTAAAATTGATGTTGTTTTTCTGATGTTAAACCTAAGATATGTTGTAAACAGTTGTAAAAAGTACTTTCAGTAATGTATAGAACAATTTGTTTTAATGTGTAAAAAATTTATTTATAGGACAAAAAAAGTTTTTGTAAGCTGCATTAAAAAAATGAACAATGTACATAATTACTTCCCTTTTGTTCACACATGTGAATATGCATAACAAAAAATACAAAATGTACAGAAAGTACTCAAAATAATGAATAAATTACATTATAAAAATGAATAACGTATACAACTTACCATTTCGTTTTTAACTTGCATCACAAAAATAAACTGCAGAAATTAGGTTGTTTCATTGACAGCGTTTACATGCGCACGAATATTGCGATTATTTCCAATAATCAGAGTAAGGACTTAATCGCATTTTGATGTTTACATGTCAAGAGCAAAGCTCTTACTCCCGTTTACATGCAATTTCCATTATTCTTATTATTCGCTAAGAATTGTGGTTAATTTTTTCACTGCCATTATTCACATACCCCATTGGACAGCACAAATGATGGACTCAGAAAGAGCAGTGTTACTGGTCGCTGTTTTAATCTATTTACGTCTAATACATAATGATTTTGTATCGCTGTATTCCACGCTTTTTCGGCGCCATGATAGAAATATGATGGGATTTGTTTGCCTATACGCTGCCGTCGCGTTCTGTTCGTCCTTTCTGGATGAGGGTAAGGAACAGAGCAACCTGATCTCACAGAATTCCGTGTAATGTTCACGGACTTAATTAACCCCGAATCTGTGATGGCATCACGGAATCGCCGAAAGTTCCGTGATGGGCTCACAGAAGGCATCAGCCGTGGTCCATGCACGGATTCACTGGTTTCCGTGCGTGGAGCACGGCTGATGCCTGTCACTGACTTACATTGGTATCACTTCTGTGAGCCCATCACGGAATTTTTTTCTGTGAGTCCATCACGGAATTTTCGGCGATTCCGTGATGCCACCACAGATTCGGGGTTAATTAAGTCCGTGAACATTACACGGAATTCTGTGAGATCATGTTGCACAGAGACTGCTGGCAGCTTGTTGTGTTTTCCTCAGAATGCGATGCTTTCTTCCCCTCCATCGTTTCTAATCTCCGTATTATTACAGGTGCGTCACGTTATTCATATATGTCACAAGCGCATGCGCACTTTGGTCAGAGCGGCAATACTGCGATTAAGGTGTTTACATGCCTGTATATTCCGATTAAAATCGGCGTACGCCACCTATGTTAATACGATTATGCTTGCTGCGATTATGAGCTTAATCGTATTATTTAGATCGAAGTATTGCGTTTACATGAGGTAAAGCATCGCAATATCGCCAAAATCTCATTATAATCGCATTAAGAGGGTCCATGTAAACGCACTCATTGACAATGTGACATACCCATTTTTTCCACTGTTTTCTCTTCTTGAGAGAATGATAAATAATTTATTGTCTCTCCATTCTCTCCCTGCTCTCCTGTGCTCTTTTCTCCTCTGTCTCTCCCTCTCTCTGGAATTGGATATCCTCCCTGAGTAGCTCCACCAGCCTCCACTCACTCCCTCACCTGTGCCAGGACACTTGCAATCCTAAGGCAGAGCAAATAAACCATGCCTGTTAACAACAACAGCACAATGGATTTCAGCAAAAATGTGCCTATTAACTTGATTACTTTGTATTTTTAAGACTATTGGCTTATATACCGGTTGTCTTATTATTTGTGGGCTTTGTGTTTAAAAAAAAAACCCTGGCTTTTAACACTTTCGCTAGGTATTTGAGTAAATGAAAACACAATACTTACATTTCAATGTGAATTCCCCACAGAACTCTCATCTGCAGTGTTCTTTGAATATAAATTCCATCGTCATCCGCGCGCAAGTGATTCTGGGATATGATAAGGTGTGAAGTATCCATCAAATGTACACTTCATTTTCCTGGGAAACGGAATTACGGCAACCTTCGTCGTGACGCTGTGACGCAATCGCACTTCAAAGACGGACTTCGGAGTGTGTACACTTCACATTGGGACAGTCTTCGTAGTGTTGGTGTTACCCAATCGCACTTGGAAGGGTGTGCACTCAGATTTGGGACACAGCTAGAGTCATTAATTCAACCGATTCGTTCAAAATGCTGATTTGTTCAGGAGCAAAGCAAATGGGTCATTGAACCACTCACTCAAACGATTCATTCAAAGACTCGGATTCATTCAAGAATGAACCGCCTGTGCTTTAAGTAAAATAAAACACACTGTGTTGTGTCTAAAATGAAATCAATTTATACTCATTATTAATGAAACTGTACTGTCTAAAATAAAAGTTAAGACTGCTGTGTATTCACACTAAAATCAATACTGGTCTGCGCTTCACTATAAAGTATGCATTCGCCCCGTGTTGTCCAATGCGTCACGCAGCCTTGCCACAGACTTTGATAACTGGACAGCTAAATAAAATGTGCGGTGCGCCAAAGAAATAGACTAAAAGGGTAATGTGGCTGCAGATCCGAGGTACATACACATTTCTGCAATAAGCACCTAATAAGCCATATAAAATGTATGCCTACACAGAAGAAAACCTGTCCATTTGTTAGTCTGGTTGTTTGATGAGAGAGAGACGAAATGCAGGAGTTGCAATAAATGCTTTAACGGCGGAGGACTCTTATTCTTTTGCACAGAACTGAAGATGACATGATGACGGCACCGTTTCATTTTTGCTTGACCAGTGAAAAGGGGCGTTTAATTCCCTCCCACAAGTGGAAATCGAACATTCAAGCTGTTTATCCATTTTCTACCCCTGCATGTAAAAAATAATTCTTGTCTTTTCATGTTTTTGATAAAACGAAAAATGAAAATGGTGCCATTTTCTCATGTTTCTGTTTTCAATATTAAATCAAAAAACGAATGAATGCACGGACCCTATAGCCTATATTCCAATATTCCATTATTTCATTTTTCATGTTTCTTCTTTTACCTGATAGTCAGCTTCAGGGTCCTCTTTTTTTATAAAACAAAAGCTATTTTGACTTGAAGAAAAAAAATATACTGGTAAAATTTGTAATTTCTATCGCAATCATTATTTAAATTAAAAATCTAAATCTTTTTTTTTTTGTTAGCAGTGTCAATGCTGCCAGAAAAATCCATTTGTGCTGACATGCTTTTATATGTTGAATTATACCCTTTTATTGCTGATTTTATGAGATTGTGAAATATTTCTTACACAATTACTTTTGAGCATTCTTCTACACATTCTTCTTCTGCGCATTTTTTATTTATTATTATTTTTTTTTAAATAAAACATTCTATGAGGCATTTAGTTCAAGGACTGGGCAAACATACCATACATAGAGCTGTGGATGTTAAAAATCTCAAGGCTTGCTGATCTACCTTTGAATACATGGTCATTTTATGTAACAAGATGAGACGAGAGATTAAATAGGAAGATATAGGCCTATATAAACGCTTTGCATAATACAATATAATATAATTTATTTCTTTATTTTTCACATTTTTAAGCATTTCTTAGGTATTACACTGGGGGTCAGTGAACAAGTTACAGTGCTGGTGTGAGATGAACATTCTAAAGTTTAAACCTTCTAGTTTACAACATGGTAGTTTTTGAATTAAGTGACTTGTACCTGTGGGAATACCTCTAAATTATGAAGCTATAAAGAGTGCAGAGGGCTGCTCTAAAAAGAACATATCCAACATTCAGCCTTCTAGCTTGCTCAAGGCTTGCTTAAAGTGTGTGGGCTTGTATGGGCTATTATATAACAGTTCTGATATAAAGTTCTTTCTTGAAAACCCATTATTGCAATTTTAATCAATTTTGTTTTTTTAATGTTGGTGTTTTTAACCATTTCTTTTCCTTTTTTGCATTAACAATTTATCTGAAAGTAAAATGAATATGATATTATGTGTAGATTTTGTTCGGAGGCTACTTCTCCCTGTGTGATAGATGAGACACTATTAAACGAGAAATGAGGAAGATTCAGAATAATTTTACATTTTTTAACCAGAGAAAAGAGGCATATTCAGAATAAATTTGATTCGACATTTTGCAAGTAAAACTGTAAATGGCCCATGTGCCATTATCATTTAACTACTGTTTTGATAGAAATTAAGATTTCAAGTATGCTCAGTTTTAGGGAATTGAAAGTGTGCATATTATACACTTTAGGATCATTATTCAGATTATTTTATGTTGGTTATTTTACTGTAATGTCATAATCAGTTCTCCCAGAAAAATAGCTTTGCTTACATATCAGCACAAATTTCATTCAATAGATGAAATCTTTTCCAGTTTCTGTGTTATTTATTTATTTATTTTTGCTCAACGAAAACCTGTATGTCTCACCTCTTCACTAAACTGGATTAGCTGTTATTTGTGCAGTATTCATTGTGTCTATTCCCATGTGGTGATCACAGTAGGGGTCAGTTCCTTTCTTCATGCTCTTTTGACTGTAATTGATTTTCTGCGTTTGGACATAAAACTATATAATCAATAGGCTAAAGAGAGAGGAGTCAGCTCTGATTCATGAGCCTCATTAAACATTCGTAAAATGTGAATGAGGTGATTTGTTAGATGCTAATCTAAACCTGTAAATAAAACAGCAAGCAATAATTTATATTAAAGGCTGTACAACAATTAGTTCTGGTCCTCAAATTTGATTGGCTGAGTAGCATAAATACAGTCCAACAGCACTGCGACCTTTCACTACATATATCACTCTGCTTGTCTGTGTTTGTTTGTTCCACACATACAGCACATGTCCATTTGTGGATTGTGCGCCATTCACTCAGTCCATTTGCAATTTGTTTAAAAACACTGTCTTCAAAACTAATTAATTCACAATCGAAACAAGTAACTATCTGAATCATTAAATCATTAATATAACCAAATCATTCAAAATAAATTATTTTAGAAACTAAACAATTGACCGTCCTTATAAGTGAATTATCGAATCATTTATTTAACAGATTTATTCAGTGCATTGAATAGCTTTAGATTTATTCACAAACTAAAGTGAATCATTGGATCATTAATATAGCCAATTCATTCAAAACACTGATTCATTCAGAAATTAAACAAGTGATTGTCACAGTGAATCACTGAATCATTTATATATTTAAATATGATAATACTTGCAAGATACAATCAGTGCTTGTTCCTTGAATTATTTGATTTTATAAACATACCATCAAAATGCTTTAAGAAATCATGCACGTCCTATAAAGGATTTCATCTATTTGTTGAAAACAAAGGCAACCCCATTCATACACTGATCCCCTTCTGATATTAGCTTACATTCACCCATCAAAACTGCCTCTGATTGGTGGAGAAAGCTGGGGGAGGAGCCTGGGCTCAGTGTGCCAGACAGTGGCTGTGGAGGCAAGAGTATCTCACTCGCCTGACTGCCAAGTGCTGGATGCTCTGGAGACTGAGTGCCTCACTCTGAACGCTGTTTGCACTTCAACAGTGTTGAAACAGAGTCAGCGTTTTCAGATTCGGTCAACTGATGCTGTCTCCTATCCTCTGATTCTCTGTCTGCATGTTTCTGTCTCAAAATTTTTTATTGATTTATTTATTTTTGTTTTGTGTAGGAGGCTCTTGCAGATCACTGTCGAACGTTTTTGCTGATTTGGAGGAAGAGTTATCACAGAGGTGAGGTGACGGATGCTCACACAGCACCTGCTTTGTTTGATCTATATGACGGATGATGTTCAATTTGAATTCACCTGAATGAAGTAGACACATATCAACCCACTGACTACGGATATTCAGGGAAATGAACACCTCACACCATCATGGACTGCATCATTCGTACCGGAATCACAGCCAGGGAGCTTTACCGGTGGGAAAGCCTGCTCAGGGCGAGAGAGGATCAGCCTCTGGATGCTATGAGCAGCTGCTCATCTCCACAGAGGTCTTCCTCACGCTCGGGCTCGTCAGTCTCCTGGAGAACATTCTGGTGATTGCGGCTATTGTCAAGAACAAGAACCTTCATTCTCCCATGTACTTCTTTATCTGCAGTTTAGCCGTGGCAGACTTGTTGGTCAGTGTCTCCAATGCCTCAGAAACAGTAGTGATGGCACTCATCACTGGGGGCAACCTGACCAATCGCGAGAGCATCATCAAGAACATGGACAACATTTTTGACTCGATGATCTGCAGCTCGCTGTTGGCCTCCATTTGGAGTTTGTTGGCCATTGCGGTGGACCGCTACATCACAATCTTCTACGCTTTGCGCTACCACAACATCATGACCCAACGGCGGGCGGGCACCATCATCACCTGCATCTGGACCTTCTGCACGGTTTCTGGCGTGCTCTTTATCGTGTACTCGGAGAGCACCACCGTTCTCATCTGCCTTATCAGCATGTTCTTCACCATGCTGGCACTTATGGCCTCGCTCTATGTCCACATGTTTCTTCTAGCCCGACTGCACATGAAGCGCATTGCCGCCCTCCCTGGCAATGGCCCAATCTGGCAGGCGGCAAATATGAAAGGGGCCATCACCATCACTATCCTGCTGGGTGTATTCGTGGTGTGCT
Organism: Onychostoma macrolepis; assembly: GCF_012432095.1. Classification (NCBI taxonomy): domain Eukaryota; kingdom Metazoa; phylum Chordata; class Actinopteri; order Cypriniformes; family Cyprinidae; genus Onychostoma; species Onychostoma macrolepis. The sequence goes on from NC_081156.1 coordinate 18,442,319, forward strand.
GGGCTCCCTTTTTCTTGCACCTCATCCTCATGATCTCCTGCCCTCGGAACCCTTATTGCATCTGTTTCATGTCCCACTTCAACATGTATCTGATCCTCATTATGTGCAACTCGGTCATAGACCCTCTCATCTATGCCTTCAGGAGCCAAGAGATGAGGAAGACCTTCAAGGAGATCTGCTGCTGCTGCTGTGGATTGACCTCTCTGTGTGTATAACCTTTTTACTGTTTCATGTCAAGGTACTGATTGTGAGATGTTGGCTTGCAAGGCAACACTAAGCAACTGTCACTGGATGATGCTGAGAATGTAGAAGATCTAATTACACTGCATAGCTTGTGTGATTATTCTGCACACATTTATTTGATACCCAGAGAAATATGATACTATGGCAGTGCTGACCATGAAAAAATGCTAATGTTAATGACTCAAGGGTTCATTGACATGCTGTTTTGGTGTTTATTTATATTTACAAGTCTCATTCATTTTGCCTGCTGAATAAGACATCAAAAAGTCAAAGTGGCAATATTTAAAAGCATTAAATGACAGAAAGTCCATGGCACCGTGTGTGTTGTGATTCAGTGACTCAAGCACATGCACAATATTTGGCAACTGTGAATATGTTCTCTTAGCAGGTTGATACTTCAATTATTCAGCTTGAGAACCATTGCTGCTTAATAAATGTGTTTCAGATTTATGAATTTATTTTTGTATTTTGTAAGTTAAGATCATTTTATTTTTATTTTTTTGTAATGCCATTTCATTGTGCAAATAAAACAATATCAAAACCAGTAATTATGCCTCATATTTTCTTGTGGAATTGCTCAAACGTTAGTAGATTTGATGGTCTCGTAGGGATTTTGCTTTTGTGTCTTAAATTTGATTCCATTTTCCTTCCTTTCCAGCTTCAGAGTCATGGAGCTCAAAAAGTAAATGTCTATACTAAAAGATTGAATACAAGCTCTTAAAATATATTTATTTTATCAGTCTGTTTTGAAGGTTACCACATTACGCTGAATATAGACTCTCATCTAGTACAACTACAAAAGGAAGGATTTTTGTCAGTTTGCACAACCATTAAGCTCTCATTTACATTCCTGATTTTCTTCTCTGCAGTAAAATTACTTGACCTTAAATCAAGGCCAATGCAACTGAATGCACTAAAGAAAATATTGGGATTAGTTTTCTCAGCAGGCTGAGGTCTGTAAGCTATCCGTTGGCATTCCTGTTAGCAATGAAAATGTCTCAGCTGGTGTCTGACCCTCTGGAAGTACACAATTTTGATCCGGCTTTGATCATGGGCACTCTTTCCTAATTATAGCTAATTTGAGCCAATCACCTGCAGCTGTATGTCACAAATCTCTAGAGCAACAGTAAAAATAATATCATGGTCACCGATTAGATGATGACACCACAAGAACACTGAGACTCAAACCCTTCACTAGTAATTATCCCAATCTGTGACATGAAATTCAAGTCTTTAAATACAAATGATATATATGGCACTTTTAGTACAAACTCTAATATAATTTAATATACATTTACTTTTACATTACAATTAAATTAATTGATGTAGATTAAATGTACAATTAAATGTAAATGAAATCACACATAAAAATAATTAAAACAGAGCAGAGGCAGAGTTAAGACGGCTAGATGAATTGTGTTTGCACACTTCTCTAGGTACTTATTGAATCAGGCCCTCTTCTCCTTTAATACATGAATTACCCTTCTGCCCTTTTTACATGCTTGGACAGCTGCCTAATTAAGAGCCATTTCCCATTTGTAAACCCCGGGGATCCTCCTGGTCCAGGGATCTTTTTCAGCTCAAAGAATTTGAAAAATCTATGAAACAGCCTGTTCATAGCCTGTCAGCCAGTATAGAAACCTATCCTATTGTTATTAAGTTAATTTATTAAGTCTTTATTGAAAATGAAACACCTTCTCTGCCCAGCAAAATATCTGAAATTATGTTCATGCAGACTGGTCACCCATTAGCATGTGCAATTAATCACAGTTTACCAAATTATTCAAAAACAAATTCAACAAGATATTACAATCCCCAAGATCTCTCTCTCTCTCTTTGTTACACACGTCTTAAAAGCTATTTAGAGACTGAGCCCTTTCTAAGTATAGCCTAGTTGTTCCATTCCTTTTGGTTGCAGAAAAGCATTCATTATCAGAACAACATAAGGTCACCTCTGAGTAATCTATTAATCAGTGTAAGTGTGACATGAAGCCCTTATTTGGGCTTTCTTCCTTATTCATAAGGCCTGCTGATAGTGAGCGAGTCATTATGTTAATTAACATGTAAAAGTCCTGTAGAGATCAGTATACATTTCAAGA